>NW_020884889.1:1710909-1769515 GCF_003945725.1 Corapipo altera
GCCTGCTGGCCCTGGCGCTGCCGCTGGCGCTGCCCGGGCGCGGGGCCGCCGCCGAGCCCGCCCGCACCGTCTACACCAACCACTGGGCCGTGCGGGTGCGGGGGGGCCCCGCCGAGGCCGCCCGCCTCGCTGCCGCCTACGGGTACATCAGCCTGGGGCAGGTAAGGGACGGCGAGGGGCAGCGGGGGGCTCCGGGCAGCGGGCAGGTGCGGGGGCACCGGGAGCGGGATGCGGGGGGGTCGCGCTGGGGGCTGGCGGGAGGGATCGGGGAGCTGCCGGGGGTTTGCGGGGAGCCTGGGAGCGGGGAGCTGCCCGGGGTCTCACACCGCGAGTCCCGGGACCGGGAAAACGCTGGGAGGACGAGGATCAGAGAGGAGCCGGGGGTTCCGGGAAGCTACCGGGGGTCTCGGCACCAGAGAGGCGGCGGCGTCCCGGAAAACTGCCGGGGGTTCCGGGACCGGGAGCCTGCGGCAGATGCCGGGAGCTGGGAGCTGCTGGGGCTCTTGGTGCCGGGGAGCTGCCCGCGGTCTCGCACTCTGGGTCTCGGCACCGGGAAGCTGCCGAGGGTCCCGGGACCGGAGAGGCGGCGGGGGTCCCGCGGAGCTGCCGGCACTCCCGGGACCGGGGCGATGTCGGGAGATGGATCTCGGGCTCTCCTCGCTGCCGGGGCTCCCGCCGAGCTGCGTGGTCTCCCGGGACCGAGGCGGTGCCGGGCGTCCCAGGACCGGGAGATGAGCCCCGGAAAACCCCCGGAGCGGTCGGAATGAGGATGAGGACGATGCGGAGACGCTGGTGGAGCGCTTTGGCCTGGGGGCAGCCCCGGCCCCGCTCCCCCCCGGCTGGGTGCCCCTCCTCGAAGTGCCCTCGCCCCGCACCGCCGGGGGGGTTGCACAAGTTCCTCCCACCCCGGAAAGTTGCATTTATGGGTTTAACAAACTTTGGACTCTCTGGCCTGGGTTTATCTGAGATTTTGGGAACACGGAGAACTTTTGCTTTCAAGCCCACTCAGCACACGGGTGGCTTAAAGGCGACTTTCAGCACAGCAGCTCGTTTTCCTCTCTATTTCTTCATCCTCTGCAATCCCAGATGCGGGCTGGTGTCCTCGGAGTTTCCTCCAGAGTTTATTGCCATGGTGCTTTTTTGGCTGGGAGGCACTTCAGGTTGTCCTCCTGCCCAAGGTGTCTCCTGGACTCCAAATTATAACCTTGCTTTGTATCGCAACCCTGCTTTTAACCATAATTAAAGTCACAGGGTGCTGCGTAAACAATCTTTTTTTGGGGGAAGGCTGGACTGGGGACGTTGTCTCCTGCCCCCGTGTCCGTGACCTCCCATGGGGGATAACCCCTCATGTCCCACCCTCGGTCTCCTACCTGCTGCAGTCGGCTCTAGTCCCACCAAGGAGAACGTCTCTTGTATTATTGAAACGCTTCTGTCACAGGGCTGGGCAAAGATGGTTGTGCAACCCAAAGGGCTTTTCAGTGTTTATCCCTCTTCAGCCAGAGAATATCTTGATTGAACTTCCCACTCTCCCGATTTGCATCAGCCTAACGTCAGCTCCTGGTTTGGGGTTTTGCTGTGTCCCTTCCCTGCTGGAGCATCTGTTGCCTCTCCCTCCTTCCCCAGCATCCCGGTTTTCTGAGCTCATCCTTGTGACGCTGGAGGCATTTGGCCTACGGGCACAGTGTGTCTCCACTGGAGCATCCATCCCTCCCCTCTGAGCCCTTTCCCGGGGCAGCCCCGTGCAGGCTGGAGAGCAGGGGAAATATTTCTGTGCTTGCATCAGGGTGTTCCTGGCTCCCGCCTTTCCCGTGGATACTGGGAGCTTGTGCACCGCTGGGGCTTCCCCAGCTACTCTCAACGCCTTGCCTGCAGCCCTCTGGCTTCCCAAGCCCCTTTGACTTTTCCCATTGGATCTTCTCAAGGGCCAAACCTCAAAGAACCACTTTCCCTGCGCTCATACACTTGTGTGTGACACTTGCAGTGTTGTGCTTGGGGTTTGTGTTGTGGGGGCCTGGGTGTCCCCAGCTTCTCCTGCTGCGTCATCTGCTTGTGGAGCTGCTGGGGATGACACAATCCCCAGAGAGATAGACCCTCCTGGGAGGCCTGATCCTGCACAAAACCTGCTAGAAAACTGCCAAGGGTGTATCACCCTGCCCTGGGGAGGTGTTCGGGTGGAGTCCAATGTGGTGGGGGAGGAGGAGGAGAGGTGATGGTCACTGGAAGGCCCAACTAGGTGCAAGGAGGCTCAGCCCTGCAATGGTGACTGGTGAACTCTTTTCCTCCGAGATGCAGTTCTGGGGACTCCTGACGTGGTACTGCCTGGGAAAGGCATTGCTGGGGTTGGCACACACAGGTTTGAGCTGTTCCTGTGCCCAAACCACGAACCGAGACACTCCAAACCCTTCTGGGTCATGCAAGTGACATTTCCCTTGGGGAATCACTTGCGTCAACTTCTATTTGAGTGAAGCAAACAACTCAACAAAAGAAGCAGCTCTTACAGCCCTGCTCATTCCTCTCCGCCGGGCTTTGTTGGCAGCTGTGCCGGGCGAGCCGGGACAGGCCTGGCCGAGGGCGCTGCGAGGGATGAGCGTGGCCGGGGCTCTGGGCAGCTGCTGCCCGGGGGTGGTGATGAGCCTGTTCCCATCCTGGGTGCAGGGTTTATGCTGATTTTTCCTCGTGTGGTGTCCAACACTAAGTTTTAGGAGGGCTGGCACATCCTCAGCAGTCCCACCTGCAGTGCAGGAGGTGGATGGGATTCGTTCTGGGCTGGACTTGGAGCTTTCCTGGGTTCCTGTTGTCTGGGAGATGCTGGAACTTGCAGCTCTGGGCTTGATCTTTACTGGGCTGAATACGTCCGTGACCATCTGAGAATTCCTGAAGTTCAGCGACTGGAGCCCTTGTCCATGATGGGAATGGGTGGTGTCCCCAGGAGGGGAGTGCTTGCAGCCTTCCTAACTGAAAACATCCTCCTGGAAGACACCAGTGCAGCTGCACTTCACAGAGATGGGATGGTTTGGGAAAGCTGCTGGAGGGCTTGCACTGCAGAGCCCTCACTGAGCTGACTCACCATGTGGAGAACAAATACTTTTCCATTTAAAAAAATGGCATTTTTAAATTCTTCTCCTTAGAATACCTTGGGTGGAATGGGGCCTCTGGAGGCCACTGGGACCAACCTCTGCTCAGTCTTTCAAGTTAGACCCAGCACAAGAAGGTTTTTCTTATTTTTTCCCTCTGTAAATCCCAGGAGGATAAAGAACCTGGGGCTCAGGGTGCTTTCCCTGCTGCTCTGGCCATGTATCCCCAGAGCCTGTGATGGGGTCATTGCCCTCTCTGTCCTCTTGCTGATTTGCATCACATGGTAATTTTGTGTTTATTTGCAAAAAGGAAGGAAGAAATCTTTCACTTAGGAAAGAATTGTTTACTCTGGGCATGGTGAGGCCCTGGCACGGATTGCCCAGAGAAGCTGTGGCTGCCCCATTCCTGGAAGTGTCCAGGGCCAGGTTAGAGATGATCTTTAAGGTCCCTTCCAACCCAAACCATTCCAGGATTCTATGGAAAGCCCTGTGCCCTCATTTCCAGGCAAAGTGAGTAAGAGGCAAGGTGGCCTTGCTCAAGGTTTCCCCAAAACATGGAGAGGCTGAAGCATTCTCTTTCCCTTTCCTAAGTATGAGTGGGTTTGATGAATGGGTTTTAAAAGGCGAAAGCAGATTGTGATGAGCAGCTGCTTTATGGGGATGTTAAAGAAAGTGCCCAGCTCTGCTGTAATGCAAAGAATACAAGGGAAGGGGGGAAGGGGGAACAGGGAGCGTTTAAATAAACCCAAGTGGAAATAAATTACAAAAATCACACCAACAGCAGTAAAGTTGGTGAAATGACAATCTGGCATAAAAGGCAGAGCAAGACTAATTAAATATTTAATGCCTGTAAGAGGCACTGGCACATCCCAAGGTATCAAGTGTGATAAAGATGTAAGTAGTTGTCATCTGCTTTAGCGTCTGATCCGGACAAACCTGTTTGCTCTCCCCTGCCCTGTTGCAGCCAGTCCTGGTCTGGCCTCAGGAATGTCACCCTGGCCCCTGGGTCACACATGGCCTTAAAGATGTCACCTCAGCTTCTGGGCCACAGATGTGTTCTTGTAGCGTGGCTCTTCCTGGTCCTGCGAGCCAGACACAAGGAATGTCACTGGATCCCAGCATCCAGCTCCTGACATGGGACGTGGTTTGAGGTTTTTTTGTGTGGGTTTTTTTTTTTTTCTTTTTTTTGGAAAAAAAAAAAAGAAGAAAACCAACCTCAGGCAAAAGGGAATTTATAGCAGTGTCCCAATGTGTACCGAAATTGTGTGATCTGGGAGCTGCATACCAGTGAGTGCAGCTTTTGGGTCATTCCCATCCCTCTGGCTGTGAATCCCCATGGGATGTTTCACATGAGGTGCCTGCCTGAGATCCCTGACTCATTGCATAGCCCCAGGACTTTAATCTGTACTTTTGGGATGAAAAAAGAGGAGTTGAGGAGTTGTGGTGTCTCCAGATGCCAGGATGAGAGGGCCGGAGGCAGCACAGCCACCCCGGGGCTTGGCAGGGTGGCGTGGCTGGCACTGTGTTTTCTTGCAACTGCTGCTGTCCCTGACTCCAGACTGAGCACGTTTATATCCCACACTTCCCAGGAGCATCCCAGGGCTATCAGGGATCCCATCACCTCTTCCTATGGGCTGTTCGAAGCCAGAGTGTCGGGTGGGGAAGGCAGGAGGATGAGGCACAGCTCCCCTGGCTCTGCCGCAGCTGCTGAGCTCATTTTTAGCTCATTATTTCTGCTTGGGAGCTGATGAAAGGCAGTTTGCAAAGATGCATTTAATGGGTGAAAATTCATAAAAATGTTTTCCGGGCTCTGTTGTGCCGGTGCAGCGTCCGACCACCAACGCTGTTTGCCGCAGCGGTGGCACCGGGGTCCGTGCCAGCATCCTGAATGCCCCCTGCACCCCAGGAGCTCTGTGTGAGTGAGAGACTTGGGGTGCAGGGCACGGTGGTACCAGGGTTTGTGCCAGCATCCTGAATACTACCCTGAACCCCGGGAGCTCTGTGTGAGTGAAGGATTTGGGGTGCAAGGCACGGCTGCACCGATGCACAGAGGGACGCTGCCAGTACCAAAATGGGGGGCAACCACGGGAAAACACACTTTAAAAAAAACAAAAAACAACACACACCAAGCATTATTTTTTTTTTTTTTTTTTTTTTTTTTTTCAGATTGGAAGCTTAGAAAACTACTACCACTTTCACCACAGCAGGACGTTTAAGCGCTCGACGCTGAGCAGCCGGGGACCGCACAACTTCCTCCGCATGGACCCCAAGGTACGGGGCTGGGCAGCCCGGGGTCCCCCGGCCTCTGTGGGGATGGGGGTGCCTGCTTCCCCCTGCAGGAACCTGTTGACCTGGTATGGGTCAAGTGTGAGCCAAAGCATCTTGGGATGACATGTTATCCCTGAACCACGGCCCTGTGCATGCACAGGGTGACTCATTGGACACGGGGACGGAGAGCGGTGAAAAATACTTAAAAGTGACTAAACACTAACATCTGCCTGAAAGCCAGGGAGAAGAAAAGGGGGGAAAAGCTTTCCAGGATAGAAAGGCTGTTGCATGCTCAGGGTGTTGATCCAGTTGCCACAACACTTGCTGCCTCAATGGTTGCTATGTGTGAAATCCTTGGCAATAGCTCTGCATTGCTTTTTCCTAGAGCAAGCATCCAAAGGGATTTTCAGTGCAGCTGAATTGACAAAAGTAATGGGGAAGGGGGTGAAGAAGGCAAGAAGGGACCTGGGTGAGCTGGGTTTCGGGTGGTGGGGAAGGGCTGTGGCTCTGCCTTGGCTTTTCTCCTCCCCCAGCTCACCCAAGCCCTGTGAGATGGGACTTCTGCAGAGCAGGGAGGGGTTAATGGTGGGGAGGGTCTTCTTTTTTTTGGAGAGGGGAACATAAAAAAAAAAAGCCATTTTGGTGAAGGTACCCATGCTCTAGCAAGCTGCTGATGCTCACACCGATGCCTGGGGATGCTCCCAGCCACCCTTGGGATGCTCTTTCCCGAGGCATCTCCAACCCACTCAACACCACATGTCCCATCCACATCTCCCCAGGTGCTCAGAGCAGCCCTGCCATTCCCAGCCAGCCGGCTTTCTGGGGAAATTTGCTGTTAAACATTTGGACAAGGTCTGTTGCACAGTTCTGAGGAGGTGCACGTGTGGCTGCGCTGCTGGCGGGGAAACCTCAGCAAGGGGAGCTGCTGCCCTGGAAGTGTGCTGAGCTTTAATTAAAGCTGTTCACCCTCGGGGAGGTGCACAGGCATCCCAGCAAACCAAGGATTCCCGCTCTGCATTTGAAATACCTCCATTTAAATGACTCTGGTTATAATGCAAACTAAATCAATTGGCTTTTAGTCATATTAACATTTACCTTACCTTGCTCTATGGGCTGCAAGCTGGATCAATTAGCTCCTGTTCTCTTAATCCTTCCTTATCAGTTCAAGACCTGTTGGCATGTCTTGTCTCTCCCCCTTTCCCATGTACATTTGCAAATCCTCTTGGAGATGCATTTGGATGGCACCAGCTTAGCATGCATGCAGGAAAACCTCACCTTGAGGCACGAGGACAGGAGTTGGAATAGGGAAGATGGAAACAGATCTTACAGAAATCCCGAAGAACCAGCCCATCCAGTTGTTTGCAGATGTTGGGTGGTTCCTGCCTTCCAGGGGCTATTGTTTCCAGAGCTGTTATTTATGTTTGCTGTGGGGGTCGGTGGCACAAGGACCCACAGCCAAGCTCTCCACCCAGAGGAGGAGTCTGGGAAAGGGGAGACCCAGCACACACAGGGCAGCACCTGGGGCCCTGGTACTTGTGGGGCCATGCTGCTGCCCAGCTCCCCTTTTGCCCCAAGAGACCCTGCAGCTGTGTTGTTTTGGGCTGATATGAGCCGAGTGATGTGGCAGGTCATGGAAAGGGAGGAGGAACATGGCAAATCCAGCAATTTTGGGAGCAGGTCCTAGCAGTGAGAGTAAGAAGTGTGGAGGGGCAGTGGGATGCAGAGTTGGGTCACACTATGCTGTGCCACCCCTCTTAGGGCTCCACTTGTAGCTCTTGTTGCCCTAGACTTTCCTGGCTCTCTGGGATGCTCCTGCTGTTACGTGCAGGGCTTGAACCTCCAGCTCACTGCTTCAGTCTCTTTAATCCACATCAGAGGATGCCATGGCCTCAGTCCCTGTCCCTCTGGCCACACACCATGGCAAAATCAACTTCACCTTAATTAACTGTGCCATGCCATGGCAAACATATGCTGGAACCAACTTCTTTATCCTGGATCTCTGCTTTAACTCACGCACATCCACTGGTATAAGTCAAGCAATCATTTTTCTGGAGCTGCAAAGGGAGTTGCACCCTCACCCTTGCTGGTTGTCGTGTTTGGTGGAGCCACCCTGGCTGGCTCGCTTGGGGCATCACCTGCTGAAAATCTCAAAGTGAGGGGGAACATACAAAACTGCTGCTCTGTTTGCAGGAAGGGCAAAGGATTCAGCTCATTGATACCTGTGCTGCCTCATGGGGTCCTTTGGTGCCTCTCACTGTCACCTCCTTACTGCTAATTGTACCTCAAGGTGCTCCAAGAGAGCTGGAGAGGGACTTTGGACAAGGGCCTGGATTGACAGGACAAGGGGGAATGGCTTCCCATTGCCAGAGGGCAGGGTTAGACGGGATATTGTGAAGGAATTCTTCCCCATCAGAGTGGTGAGGCCCTGGCACAGGTTGCCCCGAGAAGCTGTGGTTGCCCCATCCCTGGAAGTGTCCAGGGCCAGGTTGGACGGGGCTTGGAGCAGTTTTGTCTAGCGGAAGGTGTCCCTGCCCGTGGTAGGGGATTGAAATGAGAAGAGCTTTAAGGTTCCCTCCTGACCCAAAGCAGCCTATGATTCTGTGATAATTAGGGTTTGCAGGGGTAGAACAGTGACTCCTGGGTCTCAGGATTGTAATACTTTGGGCTAGTGGTAAAAAGACTTTCAGTTTTTTAAATTTCCAAGAAGCTTTTCCCCCACCCTGGATTAACAATAGATGTTGATCTGAGTTTCACAAGCCATAGGAGCTGTTGCAGGGATGCCCCAGGCTCCTTCCTGCTTGCCTGTTTTCCCATGCCAGCCACATTGATTTATCAACTCCCCCTTGAAATCAATGCCCTTAAACTGCTGATTTCTCCATGTCCACACACACTGACTCCAGGCTGGCAGAACTGGGGCTGATCTGGAGCATGTTTGAGATGAAGACATCCCCACAAGGCATCACAGCTCCTGGCAAAAACCCCACAAAATCCCATATCTTCCCATCATTCCTGCATCCAGCAAAGCTGCAGGGAAAGGCAGTAGCTGTGGCTTGGACAATGAGACCCATGGTAACGCTGCCAGGGAGTGGTGCTTTAAGGAAAAAAACCATAACCTCTATTTAATGTATTTTTATTTTTTTTTTAACTAGACCATGAAGTGGTATTTTTGCTTCCAGTGCTTAAATCCATCACAGTACAAGCAAAGTAGTGCTCTGTCGTCAGCCAAGGCAGCGTGGAAACTCATTTTTCTATGATATATATTTTTTTTTCCTTTCAACAGTGTTTTTTTCTTTAAAATATATATGTGTTTAAAACCCAAGCTGTAGGCTGGAAGCTGTCGGGTTTCTGACACGCAGAGCTCCCAGTCCACCTCCATCCTAGGTACAAAGCTATAAACTGTGCAAGAACTCTGTTCAGCTGACAGTTTTACATAAATGAGCCCAACAAAAGTTGTGTTTTGGATTTTGATTCTTTTTGTTACCAACCCTTAGTAACAACAATAGAGACATCCCCATGAGCAGCTCCCAGAAGACCCAGAGCCATCAGGAAGAAAGTGCCCAGCAAGGAGGGATGTGCCACAGAGCCCTCCCAGCTCATCAGCTGGTGCCTCTGTTCTCTCCCTGACATGGACACCTCTAAAGATTTGGTCTATAAATTATTTTGATAATCTCTTTTCACTAAACTTGGGCTTTACCTTCATGCTGAAGGCAGGAAAGCCCTTTTTTGTGGGGAATAAAAGGTTTGGGGGGGTTAATGCATGCCAGGGATGGGATGTGACAGCTCCCAGATCAGCACCGTAGGCAGATCCCACCACAGCAAACACCAGCGTTTCCCAATCCTGGCCTTCTCCGGATCATTTCTTATTTGATCTCTTTGCATGTCATGCCCTGCTGAAAAGCAAACAAATGTCAGAGCGATCGGCTCCAAGGCCACCTCGCCCTCAGCCAGTGCCAAAAACACTTCTCTGGAGCTGGCCATGTCCCCCAGACCTGCCGTGGCTGTGTATGGCCATCACACATTTTTGGGAAACGCATGCTGTCCTTGGGTTAATCCCTCGATTTTATTATTTCGTCAGGAGGAACAAGCTCAAAGGATGAGCAGCCCTGGAGCCAGGTGGCAAAGTCTCAAGGCTGAGCTGCTGCCTCCCAGCCGGAAGGATCAGCCCAAAGACTAAGCCAAGCACCCGAGTCTTCTCCAAAACTTTGACTAAACACTGAAATATGTTGTCTGTCTCCAGCAGGACTCCAGCATGTGCTTCTGTACTTTGTTAAGCCAGGGGGTTTAGGCTGCACTCAGAGGCGACGTTATTTATGCTCGAGGGTTTTGCTGCACTGGGAGAGGAATCTGGTCCCTGGCTCAGAGACCACAAGGAGCTGAGCTCACTCTGTCTGTCTGTCCATCCATTCTTTTCCTTCCAAATGGACCTGCTATCTCCACAGCAGCTCTGGCCAAGGAGATGAGGGTTTGCCAGAGCATAGGGTGATGCTGGGCCAGGTCCAGGCTGTGGCTGGCGTCACTTCTGCATCCCATATCCCATTTCAGTGGGCAGTTCCGGGCTCTGTGCCCAAGGCTGATGCTGACCCATGTCTCTGCTTGCAGGTGGACTGGCTGCAGCAGCAGGAGGTGAAGCGGAGGGTGAAGAGGCAGGTCCGAGGGGAGCCACATGCTCTGCCCTTCAACGACCCAGTGTGGCCCAACATGTGGTACCTGGTGGGTGTTTCCCCGCAAGGACCCCTCTGCCTTATGGGAGGCTCCTTTATTTTTAAGCAAATGCATCATCAATCTTTGCTCAGCCCAGCCAGTCATAACATACCTTGATATGAGCAAATGTGCTTGGCAGGAGGATTTTAAAATCGTGGACTAATGCATGTGAGAGTCCAGTTTGAAGTGTTGCACCCTCGTTAGCAGCCCCTCATCATGGGCTGTGCAGCGCAGGCTTGAGAGCAGCACCACTGCATTTTACCTATCCCAGAGCTGCAGCCATCTATTTGTAATATCATTTTTCTCCTGCCTGCATCATCGATCTGTATTTGACAGGGAAATTCATTGAAAATTAAGGGTGGAAAGGAAACGAGCTCTTCAAAACCCAAGAGCCCACAGTATTTGAAATGGAAGAGGAAAAGAATAATAGGGAGATAGCATTGCCTGGATTAACTGCTGCTGGATGGGTTTGATCTGTGGAGTAAAGTTATAACAAATCTACGAGTTATATGGCAGGGGGTGGGTTGTAAATATATTTTCTGGTTGATTAAATGGGCTCCCAGCCTGGCTGTTTGCTTAGATGGGCTGGAATGGGGTTGCAGCATTTTGCAGCTGTGTTTGTCTCCGTAGCACTGCGGCGATAAAAACAGTCGGTGCAGGTCGGAGATGAACATCTTGTCAGCCTGGCAGAGGGGCTACACGGGCAAGAACGTGGTGGTCACCATCCTGGATGACGGCATAGAGAGGAACCACCCCGACCTCCTGCAGAACTATGTGAGCTGGGGGATGGACGGGCTGGGGTGAACGGGCTGCGGCTGATCCTCACCACAAGTTGATTTATGGAGAATTTCAATGTATAAACACAGCTGAAGTCTGTGCATTGGCATATTTAGAGGAAAAGTTTTTTGGGTTTTTTTGTTTTTGTTTTTTTTTTTTTTGAGAAAGCTTGAGATGTTTTTAAGAAGGAAATGAGGTTTTTAGATAAGAAGGTTTGGGGGAAACTCCCTTTGCAGCTGCCTGGGAAGCAGCCGCCTCCCTCTGCTCACCAGGGCAGAGCCAAAAACCTGCATGAATGCGCTCAGCCCCAGCTCAAAAACTAAATGGCCACAGTGGAGAGAAGGGGGGTGCTGGACCCAGCAAGATTTGGGGTTCAGAGGAGCAGTTCCTGAGGTAACAGGATGTTTCCTCTGGGAAACATGCAGTCCTGCAGCCTAAAACTATTTATCCTGAGGAAACAGAAACTAAGGGGAAAATGTCGTTTCCTGCCCTGCTTGGCTCCATTGGCCACCACTCCAGTTGCTGGCCACCACAACCAGCTGGTAAGTCGAATCTAATGGTGGCAACATATTTTCAGGATCCCCTTGCGAGCTATGACGTCAACGGGAACGACCACGACCCAACTCCGCGCTACGATGCCAGCAATGAGAATAAGTATGTGATGCTAATTGCCATGGAGTCGGGGTCTGTGGGGTCCTGGGAGGCTGGGTGTCTCCCCTGGGATGTCTTCCAGGTCTGTGGCCTTTCCCCATCCCCAGTGCTGCAAAGGAGGCTGCATTATGGGCTTTGCATAGTCATTGTGTTTAATGCAAGTCCAGCCAATTGCTAGTGGACCCTTGAGCCATCAAACTACAGCACTGGGGGGGGTTTACTTGCCCTGGCTGGGGATTAAACCAGATGAAGTCAGGATGGGTGGCTGAGATGGCAAGCCTTGGACACATTTTTTGGGCTTCAAATAAATAAAAAATAAAAGTGGGATGGGTACATGTGGAAAGGAAACAGGAGTGCAAAGAGGAGATTTTATCAAGGTGCAAGATGCAAAGAGGAAATTGCATTTAGGTGCAAAATACAAAGGAGCAAGTTACATTGAGGTGTAAAATGCAAACAACAGATTGGATTTAGGTGCAAAATGCAAACAGCAAATTGCTTTCGGCATTAGTGTCTTGCACCCCCCAGCACTTGCTGTGGGCTTTGGGTAAGGACTCTTCATCTCCTGGGGCACTTTCTTCTGCCACTTTGGCCTCAAGGCTGGTTTTGGGGATGGGGGGTGGCTGGAGGGACCCTTTGCAGTGGGCATCAGCTGATGGGGGATTTCTCTTTGCAGACACGGCACTCGCTGTGCGGGGGAGGTGGCGGCGGCGGCGAACAACTCGTACTGCATCGTGGGCATCGCCTACAACGCCCGCATCGGAGGTGAGGCTGCACCGCTGCACTCCCCTGCCTTTCACCATCCCCCCGAGGCACTGTGGCCACCCTGGCCACACTGATGGGCTCCCGGGTTGGGTGGTGGGAGGCTGCTCCCCCAAATACTACCAGGAGAGTCTCCTCCTTGATGCCTTGGCTGCAGGGAACTCCGGGGGTGTTGGGGAAGGATGGGTGATATGGTATGCGAGGGACCCTGGCTCCGTGTATTTTGGGGTGGAAACTTTCTTCTTGGGCTGCATCCTTGCTGTGAGGGTGCACGTGGATTGAGGATGTGGTGGTTTCACCCCCAAAAGTCCATAACTGCTCTCAGGGGGTCTGTCCTTGGAGTGGCCGTGTTTGCTGTGCTCTGTGGTGCTGGTTGAGCTTCAGAGCTGAAGTCACTCATTTGTGGGGTCAATATCTGCAGATGAGCTGCTTGGAGTGGGGGGGTCTGGGGAGACCCCCAAAATACTCTCATGGGCAAAACACCAGGGAGGTGTGGGGCTGGAGCTGTGTGTAGGGTGGGCACTTTTGCACAGTCCTACAAATAACAGAATGCGCGGGAAGCAAATGAATCTTTATCACCAGATTGGATCCTGGTGGTAATTAGCATCTCAGAGTTCATTTGCATTAGCTGAGCTGGTTTGACCTGGGGCAGTCCTGGCCAACCCACAGAGTATAACACCCCTGGGGAGATGAGGGTCTTAGTGGGGGAGGGAGTGTGGTGTCCCATCTACATGGCTGGTGGGACCACGCAGGGGACAAATACCTGGAGCTGGGTCCTTGCCCCGGGGTTTCAGCCCCATCCCTGGATTGGCTGTAACAGGAGAAGGGTTTTTACTGCAGCCCCTCCTACCAGCCCAGCACTGGGAGAATGGACCCAAGCACCATGGGGTGGATTTGGGACTTAATTACTTCTCTTTGTCTTATTCATCCTGACTGTGTAAGAAACAGCTTTTGTTAGAGTTGTGTCTGCAGGGGAGCAGTGCCCACAGGGATCCTGCTCCTAGCCAACCACCTCCAGTGATTGCCTGTGTGGGGAAAGTCCCCACAGGGAAGAAATAACCCCACAGAGCATGAATGGGGGACTGGTAGGGGCACATCAGCCCATCCCATCTTTCTGCCTCCTGCACATGTCATGGCTTCTTGCTTCTTAGAAGTTTCTTGCCCCTAAAAACCCACCTCCAAGTGCAGACCAAGCAGCAGCTGAGCAAGGCAAAGCTCCTGGTGGGGTTTAGTGCAGTTTTGGATCCTGCAGGATCAGGGCATTCCCTTCCGGCTCCTTTTCAAGCCCATTTCTCCACAGCTGCTGGTGGAGACGAGCTTTACTTGTTGACTTTATGACGACCTATGGGTCTCATTTTAATTTGCTCCCTTTAATGAGTGCCTTGCCCCAGGGGTGTGCTGGGGAGGTGTTGAGTGAGACAAGGCACCTGGCAGAGGGCTGGGGGCCGGGGGCTTCCCACAACATCAACAGGCAAAGGGGAAAAATACAGTCTGAGCCAGATGAAGTTTGGGATCATGGAGGAAAATACTCTATAGCTGCACCAAGAGTGATTTTAGATGGATTACACAAATAAAGCAGCGATTAATGAGCACAACTTGTTGGGGAAGCCTATTTGTCACACTTGGAGAGCTCCCATCTAATTTTACTGGCTGCTCTTCAGCGCCCTTGCGTTGCTTTTCATTTGCTCTGGGCAAAACACATCACTGCTCAAGCAAAGGGCTCCTGCCATTCGTCCTCCTTTTCCCTCTCCTCGAGCGCTCACTTTGGAGGTTGGTATTGCTCCCTGTGTGGTACAAAGCTCATTTATTTTGCAGCATCCATCTCTGCTCCCTCCTGCTCCCCATTATTTGACCAGGGAGCCTGGCACTGCGGGTGGTTGTCTCTGAGTTGTCTCTGGGCTGGCTTTGGGTTGGCTTTGGGCTGATTTTGGGCTTGCTGGTGAACATGCCCACATTTAGCCAGCACAAGCCCGATCCCTCTGCTGGTTTTCCTTGCTGTGCCACAGCCAAGTGCAGCTCAGACACCAGGCTCAGCTTTTCGCCCCTTCTCCTCGTGTTTTCTTGTTGACAAAGAGGAAGTTTTTGGGAACTGCTCAGCTCCCTGGTTTTACATTTCTAAGCTTGGTTTTGGCTGATCGAGGGCAGCGTCAGAAAGAGATATTTGAGTTGACTGGTGTCCAGAGTGCAGCTGCAGCTGGAATGACATCTGCCTGCATTTGTTTGCTTTAAGACAAAATACATGTGGAAGGGGAAATGCATTTTTATAAACCAGGCTATCCCTGGCTGACAAAATACGATGCTGAAATTTCCAGCATGTCTTTTCCTGCAAGGGCTGTTTCTGGGCAGCCCATTGGGGTGCCTGGCACCCTCCACCCGCTGTGCAGAGTGGAAATCCTGCAGGGGAAGAGTGATGGAGAGCAGAGCGGGCTGTACTCTCATAATTCAGCAGTTGGAGGCTGGGGGTGTGCAGCAATCCCCCAGCCCATCCCACCATGGCTGAGGGGCTCTGCCTGTGAGTACCCTGGCTGGTGCCTGCTGGCATTCCCAGCTGGAAGTGAGGGTTATCCCAAGTGCTATTGTTCATCTGTGGGTTGGGGTCCTGGCTCTGATTTTGGCTGTGCAAAGCACAGCCTGGGGCTTCTCCCACTCCGGAGAACTGCTGGCATCAGTTGGGCAGTGATGGGATTTGGGGACTGTCATACTCATCCCCACTCAAGGGGAGAGGCTTCACCCCGCCAATGTGCCTGAGGCTGGGCCTGAGGCTGGGTGGGCATGAGTGATCAGGAAATTCCAAGTGGAGAGACGTGTTAGCTAATGAATTAAAAGGGAGGGAAAAAAGGTTTTTAGTGGGCAGATTTTGCCACGGGGGAGTGCAGTTCCACTCTCACCACTCCCACCACCCTTTCCCCACTAATGGAGGGGAAGTGAATTTTAACCTCCCCCTCTCCATCCCTAGCCATGAAGCCAGCAACACAGAAAACTTCCCAAGCAGCTCCCCAGCATCCTGCTGCCAGGCTCGTTGGCATGCAGGGCCGCGGGTTGAAGCTATTCCAGGCGCGCCTGAGCCGTGCGGTTTCCGCCGCCGCTAACAAAGCCCTTTGATTGCAATCCTCACACTGTCATCCACGCCATGAAGCCCTAATGTCTGATGTTTTTGTGCTTTTAGGCATTCGTATGTTAGATGGAGATGTAACAGATGTTGTTGAAGCGAAGTCGCTTGGCATCAGACCCGATTACATTGACATTTACAGCGCGAGCTGGGGGCCAGATGATGATGGGAAGACAGTTGATGGACCTGGTCTATTGGCCAAACAGGCTTTTGAGCAAGGCATTAAAAAGGTGTGGATCCCACAGCGCCCAGATGCGCTCGCCCTCCTCCTCCTGTCCCGTGGGAACGCGTGCCAGGGCCGTGGGCATCCCGGGGTCCGGCGCGGGGATGGGCAGCTCGGCCCCCTGAGGTGATGCCAGCACTAGGGCTGGGGTGGGGGGGAAAGCCAATCATCTCTAATTTTTCCTAGTTTTCCCTGGCGTCCCTAAGAGCTCCGGTGGATTTTGCGGCCGAGGGTGGTGACGGCGGGAGGTGCCTGGCGATGGCGCGGCCCCAGTGGGACCCCTCGGCATGGCCGGCCCCGGTGGGACCACCCGGCAGCACCGGCGACCAGGCAGAGCCCTGGCAGAGCAGGGAGGCCCCAGGTTGTGTTGCGAAGCTCTGCTGGGATGAGAAACCCAGAGTAGTTCCTGGGGGGGGGTGACTTTGCACCTTAAAATGTCCTCCCTGGATCCTGGCATGGGCAGAAGGGGACACCCCCAAGTATCTCCAACCCCTTCCTCCACCCTCCTTAGGCCCCTGGTATCCTCTCCCAGAGGTCTCTGCCACGTTAAGCATTTCCCTGGTTTTCCACCTGGAGCAAGCAGCTGTGTCACAGCTGGGCAGGGACACAGATGCCACCACAGGGTCTAACAGTGGATTATTATCCTTGAAATCCTCCAGCAAGACAGTTCAGCCAGCATCACATGTGATTGACAGCTGTCAATCAATCCCTGCTGGAGATGCCCCATGGCCCTTCTCTTTCTGGAATCTTTTAAAAAATGCCCAATATTGGCTAAAAGCATCAGGAAAAAGACCTTTCTTGGCAGCTTGGTGGGTGCTGTGGATGAGTGTCACAGCAGCCCAGGGCTCCACATTGGATGTTCCCTGGGTGCTTCAGAGAACCTGGGGTTGGAGTTTCGCCACCAGCAGCCCCAGGCTGGGCTGGGAACCCCCCCATTTTGACCGCTGCCTCCAATCCTTCCTCTGCTGCCTCTTCTCATGCTGTGCCGGGATTTTGGGCGGCCACAGGCTGGGGTGAGCAGCCTGTCTCTTATCTAAAAATAGGGTGGAGTGTTTTTCCCACTGTTTACTTGATTTCCTGCTGGGGCGGTGAGCCTGCCGAGGAATCCATTGAAGTGCTGGGGAGTTCACGCCGTGTAAATATGGGGGAACAAGCTGCTTTTTAGTCCTTATTTTTCCACGCAGGAGCAAATGGGGGGCAGCAGGGTCCTTGCCCAGCACAGCCCCACTGTTTTGGGATGCTTGTTTTT
Organism: Corapipo altera; assembly: GCF_003945725.1. NCBI lineage: Eukaryota > Metazoa > Chordata > Aves > Passeriformes > Pipridae > Corapipo > Corapipo altera. The sequence goes on from NW_020884889.1 coordinate 1,727,721, forward strand.
GTCTCCCAGGGGACAGCCCTGTCCCCCAGCTGCCACTGGTGTTTGTGGCACCCACTGTCCCGCGTGCACAGCTCTTAATTGCCAGCTTCTTCTCCTTAAATAACAAGGAAAGCTGCAAGGAGATAGTTAACCACCACCTTTAGCCCGAGCAAACAGCTGTAACTGAGTTATAAATCCTTAAAATTGAGTTTTTAATGGAAACATTAAAATAACCTTTATCTATTAGCGATAGGACTGCGCTGGAGTAATTTACCATCTTGTTTCTTGTTCCTCCAGCCACACTTTATTAGTTCCCGAGCTAACGAGGGGAGATTTATCCTGGTGGCTCATGGAGTGCTGTTGGGCAAACACCCAGGCCCCGCAGTGCTGCAGAAGCAGGAGATGCTGTGCATCCCACAGCCAACCATGAGCAGCTGGGGTGAGCTGGATCATCCCCACCTTGGCCAGGGAGGGATTCCCTGGCTCAAATGATACTCAGATCCACGTTTTATAGCTGCAGGGAGCCCCCTCTCTAGCATGGTGTTGGCTTAAGAGAATGGCAAATGAAGAAGCTGGGTGTTTGAGGTGTGCTTGTAGGAATCTTGGTAGTTCCTTGTTTGAGAGCAAAAGGAAAGAGTGGATTTTTTCCCATCTGAGGGAGCTGCAATATGCAGTGAGCTCTCGGAATGCTGTCAGGTGTTAGATGTGTATTGTAGTGTCATTCATGTGCCTATTCATGTCCTCCATGTGCCTGTGCTGGCCCCAAACTCAGTTTTCTCCAGTGCAGCCCTGCCTGGGCCTCGTGGAGATGTGGGTTTGGATCAGGTCTGAGGAGCTTTCTCGGCTCCCACGGGGGGCAACACTCAGGATGTGGGATGCAAGGGAGGTCTGGTCTCCCTGTCTTCTGATCCCAGTTGAAATCATTGCTACATCTCCACATGCTTCAGCAATCAGTGCCTGGTTTTATTCCTCTGATTAGGGATTTGGGAAGCTTGGGTTGCATGCAGTGGGACTTGTCCTTGGGGGTGGGTGGATTTTGGTATGGGCGAGCTGGACGGTCACTGTCTGTGCCGAGCGCGTGGGCTGGGATGCTGCCTCCTTGGAGATCCAGGAAACCCTGGAAAGCAGGGTGGGAGATGCCAGCAGCAGGCTTGGTGGGCTGGCAAGCTGGGTTGAGCTCTCCGTGACGCGGAGCAATTCCCTTGGCATTTGCACTTTTTCTTGCAGAGCTCCAAACAGCTCTATTAATCTTTGCTAGGGAAATACCCACCCGGTTTGGCTGGGAGGCAGCCCAGATAATGAAAACTTTCATAAAGTAAGGGAAAAGCCTGACTTAGCCTGTGTATCCAGAGGCAGGGTCAGCTCAGAAAGCCTCTGCTCCAGGAGGGGGGCGAGACAGGTAATAAACATCCCGCTCCCCCTGGCGCTTAAAACCCACAATAAATCCCAGTGAATTCCTCCAGAGCAAAGCTGCTTTATTATTGTTATTTTTATTATTTTTTTGTGGAGGAAGCTGCCGCAGAGCAGTGGGAGAGAGGCAAACACCAGATCTGCCCAGGCAAGCGCCGAAACCTCTCGGTGGCAGGAGTAGCTGCAGGGAGGATGGGGCTGCTCCGCTGTGTTCTTCCATCGCCTGCCAAGCCCGGCAGAGCGCCATCCTCCCCTGAGAACACTGCCTTACAGGGCACGGAAGAGAACCAGCCACTTCATTTCCTGCCCCTAACCCCCTTGGATCACCAAAAATCCTCCTTTTTTGGGATGGCGGCACCTTGCTTCCAAACCCCTGCAGGGCTGGGTTATTCCTGGGCGTCCCGGTAGTGGATTGGATGGAGAACAGGGCTTGCCCCAGTGACATCAGCTTCATTAGGGGCCCCTGGCTGGCACCACAGCTGCCACTGCCAGCTGGGATTTTCCCTGGCTCCAGGGAGGTCTGGGTGGCTGGTGCAGCCTTCCTGCCCCCCCAGTTCCCAGTGGGCTCCCACAGCTGCGCCCAGGGGGGATGGCTCCATCAGATGTTCCTGCCAAGTGATGGGCATTTAAAAAATTGAAAAACAAACAAAAGGAACCTAAAGAACAAGCCGGGGAAAGGTTTCTGGTGGTTTGGTTGGTTCGTGAGGTGCTTTGTGGGCTTGGGAGACGTGGGGTTTGAGGGGTTTCCTGCCAGTCCCTCATAGAACCAGGTGTTACTGGCTGGTCCAGACACTCTGAGTACCCAAGATGTTTTCCCTCAGGAGAGCCTGTGGAAAATGTCAAAATCCCATCGCTGGAGGCATTCCCATCCTCATGGGGAATTGCTGCCTGTAAACTGGGGCTAGCTGAGCTGAGGGGAGCGTGTGTGGGACTGACCCAGGGGGCTGAACGCTGGGCAGGATGAGACCCATCCTTCCACCCTCATCAAACCCTATATCCAGATCGAAAAATCAGACTTATCCCTTCCTCCCTATGCCAAGATGGCCTCTCATCCTGGACAAACACCTCCTCTAACCCTCCATCCCCTCTCTGCCCACAGGGTCGCAGGGGACTGGGGTCCATTTTCGTCTGGGCGTCGGGGAACGGCGGCAGAGAGGGTGATTACTGCTCCTGTGACGGCTACACCAACAGCATCTACACCATCTCCATCAGCAGCACCACCGAGAACGGCTACAAGCCCTGGTACCTGGAGGAATGTGCCTCCACCCTCGCCACCACCTACAGCAGCGGGGCTTTTTACGAGCGGAAAATAGTGAGTTTAACCCCAGCATCGAGTGGGGCAGCACCCCCTGGGTGTTTTCAGCACGGCTGGGCTGTGGGTGATGGCCCAGTTGTAAGAGCCAGGCTTTGCCCTTAGCTCTGCGGTGGGTTTTACTCTGGTCGTGAAATGCTCAGGGATGCGGTGTTTTCCCTGGTAAACTGGTGAAAGGGCTGGAGGTTTGCAAAAATACCCATGTGAATATTAACTTGTTCCCTAAAGGTGCTTGCTCACTGTCCCTTGTTTGAAAAAAAAAGTTAATTTTGAGGATTTTTAGCCTGAGAGAGAAAAAAGAGGGAGGATGGAGGCATTTGGCAGGGATGTGGCAGCCCCAAATGGACAGCTGAGACTTTTTAGAGATCAAGAATTGCCTGAAAGTGTGTGCATGTGTGGATCAGACCAGCTTTCCTGCCTCCCAGGCTATATTTGCCCTGTCCCAAGAACTGCTGTGTTCTTGTCACACCAAGGCTGTTCGGCATCATCTGAACCTTGAGCAGTAAAGCATCACCCACTGTCACAGCACCTCATCCGAGCTGGGAAGGGAGTTTTCCACCCAAATGAGTTTTTTGACAAAAAATGGGGTTTTTTGGTTTTTTTTTGTTTTTTGGTTTTTTTTATAAGTCGATTAATTTTTGCATTCAGGAATGGGGGTTTTGGCACCTAAAAGATGAATTTCCAGCCAGAAAACAAAATCCAAATGGCATTTTCATGCCACTCAGCATTTGCATGGCTGAAGCCAGCACAGTCCAGTGCTAGTGGAGCATTGCTGGGAAAAAAAAGCAGATTTCAGAGGCACCTTGGGGTGGAATCACCAGATTAACCCAAAACTCAGGAGCCTGTTAAAAATGTAACCAATGGAGCATTTCTTGGCCCAATTCCTCTCTCCAAGCTTTTGGTACCCAAACACTGTGCTCTGTCCTGGAACAAAAAAACTGGAAATGGCTTTTTTTATCCCTATGCAAATGGAAATTCCTGCCAAAAACCAGGAGCTGGAGGTTTTAAGAAAAGCATAACATGGCACAGCTCAGTGTGCACCCATATATGCACAGCCCTGGCAGCTCTGCCCTGCTCACATCACTCCATCTGTCTTTTCCTCCAGCTGAACCACAATAAAATTGATGGCTTTTTCCCTTTTCAAATAGTTTTTACCCCTTTAGAAAAGTGAAATGTAAGAAGGGTTGTTTCCCCATGCACCAAATGTACCTGCAGCCTGTTTTGGGGGCTCTGGGCACCGTGATGGCACGTGAGCCATGGCAAGGGTTGGGTACCAGCAGGCTCAGCTCCGCTCTGGCAGCATCCTGAGTGAACCTGGGGTGCTGGATGGGGTAGTGCCCATGCTGGGAGTGCCTTGGGAGCTGCAGCTCCTCTCCCCACAGGTCACCACAGATCTCCGGCACCGCTGCACCGACGGCCACACCGGCACCTCCGTGTCCGCCCCCATGGTGGCGGGAATCATCGCCTTGGCTTTGGAGGCAAAGTAAGTGTTACCTCACCAGGAAAAATGTTTCCATGTTCAGTACCTGGTGAGCAAACCCAGAAAAAAACAAAGTGTTTGTTTTTTTTTTATCTTGGGAGTGATTCAAAATGGGACAAAGTTATTCTAAATGGCTCCTTTTCGGCGAGGTTTGATACAGTGTTGTTGTTTTGCATCTTCCCGCCGGTGTTTTATTGATCTAATTCTTCATCTGTTGAACATTTGGGGTTGGTGAGATAAGTCAGGCTTTTCAGTTGGTGCATTGAAACTGCTGACGGCGGGCTCCAACAGGAGTTTTATAAATCCTTCCTGTAGAAAAAAATATCGGAAAACATCACAGGAAATGGGAAATGTCCATAGAAGTGATGATTTTCAGCAAGTGTTGCATTTCTGGGGGTAAATGACTACTTTTGCATAATGTCAAAAACTCACACAGCTTGACCAACAAGTGACACACTCCCTGGTTCAAACAAGCTGTTCTTTTCCTCTTGTCCCCGTCCCATTCTCATCCCAGTCCCATCCTGGTTCTGTCGTGGTCCCCCAGCCCAGGAACAGCCCTGGGGCATCCCTGTGTTGCTTCATGGAGCATCTTCTCATGAGCTTATTATTATTTTTATGGAGTGGAAATAAAATTAAGGCTGGGAATAAGCCTCAGGGCAGCACTGCACTCTCACCCAGGGATGGTGATTGTGGTTCCAGTCCTCCTCCTCCGGTTTAATCCCAACACCCAGGTCGGGTGAACATATTTCCGGAGATGCTGTTTTCATTACAAGTATATTAAAAGCTTTAGATGTAATTTTTGAATTGTTTAGCTGAGGCATAAAACGCGACATTAAGTACGAGAGCTTGGTGCTCAGGCACTCCATTATGACAAGAGAGAATAAATTGAATTTGTTTCCTTAAATGCTGCTCGAGAGCAATATAAATCCCAGCTCGAGATGCTGAAGAACTGACTGTAAGAAAAGCATGGAAAATTCTTCAGCAATATCCCTGGGGCTGGGGTCTTGGGAAGCACAGAGCACTTGGTGTCCTGCACTCTGGACGCACAAACCTCACGCAAACCCAGTCTGGGGGAGTGGAAACAATTTGGATTTCATTTTTCCGTTAAATGAGCAACCCAGGGATTTTTCCAGCAATTTTTGCTGTTATTGCTATAAAGGGAAGGTTTTCTCAGCATCATGTATCAATGAGCTGCTGAGCCCAGTACCCTGCCTCAGGATGTGCTTCATTCCTGATCTCCTGCATGAAAATGGGGAAAACACTCCTGATTTGCTTCATTTCTACCTCAGAGCATGAGACCTAAATTGCCTTATCCAGGAGTAAATCCTGCAGTGCCTGTGGACATGTGGCATCTCTCCCTGGGGCATCGACCTCTGCTGGGGCACCCCAAGCGATGGCCAACCTCCGGGCAGGGTGTCAGCATTTAAATCATCAATTCTTGCTCTTGTTTTTGAGCGGGAAAGAGATTTTTTGGAGCTTTTTTTAACCCAATGGGTGTCCCTGCTGCTGCTGGGAAGACTGGGAGCAGCAGAGCCATCCCACAAGCCCTGTGTTGTTGCAGCCCCCTGCTCACCTGGAGGGACGTCCAGCACCTGCTGGTCAAAACCTCACGACCGGGGCACCTGCGAGCGCCCGACTGGAAAACCAACGGCGCAGGGCACAAAGGTGAGAGGAGGTGGGGGTGGAGGTGGCATGGTGGAAATGGACAACCAGGGGAAAATAAAGGTCTCCAGAGCTTTGTTTATGGGGAGGATTCACTGTGTGTGGCCACTGTCGGCTTCCTTGGGGGCTCCCACCATCAGGCTGTTAAGGGGAGGGAGGAGAGGGCAGTAATTCATGGGGTGAGATGCTTGCAACTCTTGCTTGGTGGAGGTTTGGAAGCCTTGTTTGGTGGAGGCTCTCCTGAGCTGGAATGTTTTCTGTTCCTTTCTGTGGGCTGCTCTCAACAATGGGTTTTCCATGGTGCCAGTGTGGATTTGGGGTGTAACTTGAACAGGGTGATGAGCTCCGTGTGTTGAAGCAATGGAGTCAACTGTGCCTTCCTCCATGGTTGGGGGATGCTCCACCAAGCGCTGAGGAGGAGCTCCTGAGCCCTGCTTGGAAGGCAGTGGGTTTCTGAGTCTTCTCTCTTTCCAGTTAGCCATCTATATGGCTTTGGGCTGGTGGATGCTGACGCTATTGTGGTGGAAGCCAAGAAGTGGAAGATGGTTCCTCCTCAGCACATCTGCGTGGGAAGCTTGGACAGGGTGCCCAAGTGAGTGTTGTGGGGTGGAGTGGGGTGCTCTCCCAGGGCATGCAGATGCTTGGAAGGAGCACTGGAGGAGCTGGCTCTTGCTATGCAGAGGCTCGGCTCCTGTCTCGACATTTGGAAAGGGAAATTAGGAATCAGGGTGGCTGGAACAAGTCCATGGGCAGACAAGATGATGTTTGTGGATTTTATGGTCAGAGTGATCCACACCATCCACTTTCACTTCCCAGATGGGTGATCAGCAGGGAATTTTTGAGGGCTGACAGTGAGAGACCAAACCCAACTTGCCTGCTGGGTCCTACATGAGCAGTGATGTCTTGGTCTCTCTGCTCTCTTCCATCAAACATTTTCGATTGAAGAGACCAAAAACTTTTGCTTTGTTGCAAAAGTTTCCAAATTTCCATTGTCTGGGATCTTTGAATTCAGCTTCGGATTCAAACCAGCTTAGGTTCGCATCTCATCCTTGGTAGGTCAGTCCCTGCTAGGTTAAAGAGTGGGATCACGGATCTGACCAAATGGACCCTCCTGATTTAGCACTGCCTGGCTGTAGAGTGAGAGAGTTGTTAATCAGAAAAGTCTCTAGAAGACTTGCATATGCAAAACAGGAATGAATGTGGAGCCAAGTGTGTTCATGAAGCTATTTATCTGATACAGACACTAATTACAGCCCAAAGAGGAGCACTGCACTGCTAATTATAATAAAGCAGTGCCCTTGCAGCCCATAAGGCACAGATCCTCGGAGCAGTTCAAACCCATCTCGTTACCATGCGGCAACTCAGCAAATTCCCATGCTAGGACACTGGGAATTGCAGTGGAGGAGGAGATAATTTTTGCTGTGATAGCAGTAGGAGACTGGGTTCAAGTATAATTGGGTGTCCATACTGCTGGGAACTTGTCCCCATCACGACACTCTGCCCATCCCTGGCAGGTACATCCGAGCTGACCACGTGCTGCGCGCCAGCACCCTGAGCAGCGGGTGCGCTGAGCACCGTGACCAGCATGTGCTGTACCTGGAGCACGTCGTGGTGAGGCTCAGCATCTCCCACCCGCGCCGGGGAGACCTCCAGATCAGCCTCGTGTCTCCAGCAGGAACCAGGTCACAGCTCCTCGCCAGGAGGTAAGAGCAACCGGAGCCAGGATGTGTCCTCTGGGGGATTGCTGCGAGTTTCCTCAGGGTTTTTTGGGAAGGTGGGGGCATGCCCATGTCTCTGCTGCAGAAGGGCTCCATGCGAGGGTGGGTGCGTGCAAGGAATCGTTAACCCTAACCTTAATCTTTAATCACCTATCCACCTTTTCCGATAAAATCCAACATCCGAAATCACATTTCTTGGCGCGTGGCATTACCATTGCAGGGTGTTCGACCACTCCAACGAGGGGTTCAAGGGCTGGGAGTTCATGACCGTCCACTGCTGGGGGGAGCGGGCGGCGGGGGAGTGGACCCTGGAGATCCACGACACGCCATCCCAAGTGCGCAACCCCGCCGTGCAAGGTGAGGACCCCCCGGAGCCCACCAGTTCCTCTCGCTCCCAAAGCTCATTGCAGGCTATTTCACTTGGCTGTGTATTTTGCTGTGAGTTTTTATGGTCTCCAGCAAAACGGTATTGCCCAAATATCTCAAAAGTGGGAATAAAACATCAGCCCTGAACACAGGAGGCTGCCGGCCTGGCTGAGCCGGGAGTGGATTTTCTCCCAGCAGCAGCAAAACTCGCTGCACCCGAGAGCCAGGTTTCCAAAATTAAACCGTAATGAGCCAAAACAAGGAAACCCAAGAGCTGTAATTGTTGTTTGTTTGTTTTGCTTCGCTGCTGGGACATCTGGCGCGTGGGCTGGTTGTGCAATGGCGCAAGGGGACGATGCCCCTCGGGCTGCAGACAGACAGACATCCTCCCCAGGCTGCCACTGTGCTGGCAGGGGGTGGTTGGGCTCAGCCTGGCCCCTGCATGTCCCTGTGTCCCCCTCTCCCTGGCTTGGCCGCCTGCTTCCAGTAAAGGAGCTGTGCTGGCAGGATCTAGCCCCACCAGGAAGGGGCAGCCGCCTCTCTGGCTGGTGGCAGCAGGGCATGAGGAATCCTGCCCGGGGCTGGCGTGTGTTGTGGGGGTTTTAAATCCACACAATCATTGATAGGAAGCCAGGAGCATATTAAAAAATTTCTCCCACATGATTTTCTGGCGGGAGGTGCACGTGGGGGTTCGTTCATTGAGCACAAAGTGTTTCTGTTTGCTGCCTTCACCCGAAATCTTTTGAACTCAGAGAGCGGCAGCAAAGCGCCCACGGAGCTGATTTTTCCCCAGTATTTACAGTTCATGGCGGGTGTTTCTGAGCCCCTCAAGGGCATCAGGGCTCAGCTTTACCTGTCTTGGCAAAATGAAATGAAAATGAGAGCATTTAGGCACCCCCTCAAAGGGTCTGCACCGGGTTTGAAGCAGAGAGGGTAAAGCGGGAGGAAAAAGAGGGAAGATGCTCCCAGCTCATAGCAGAAACTGGTATTAAATGTTAATTTAATACCACTAAATTGGTTAATCTAATACCAATTAAATAATATGGGTGTTCTGTTGCTGGCACTGCTGCATCCCCACCTGAGCCCCGTTCAGCCCGGGCTTTCTTTGCATGGGATATTTTAGATTTAAAGCAAATTTAATTCTTTCAGTGAGGGCACTTCCCCGGCGGAGCTGCCTCGCAGGCTCCACACTGGCACTGCTCAGTGCAGCAGGTGGGTCCTCTCATCCCTTGGGGACAGCCAAGGGATTTGGGTATTGGAAATTTTAAGCCCTTCCTGGAAACGCAGGGATTAGGAGTTAAAGCCGAGCGCGCCATGGGCATGAAGTGACTCGCGTTGATGGAGAATTGAAAGAAAAACAGCCTTGGAAAGAAGCAGTAGCATTTTTAGGCTCCCTCCCCAAAGCCATGTGGATCGTGGAGGGTCTTGGTGTGGGTGTAAGGCCTTGGGGGGGGGTCCTACCAGGTGCACCACAGTCTGGTGGCTCCCACAGTGTCTCGAGGGGTGCCAAGCTCAGACCTCTGATATGTTGGGCAAAGGGATGGCTGAAGCTGCAGCAGCAAGAAATAATCCAGTGTGTGCCAGGCAGCTCTTGTCAGACAGAAATAATCCTCTATTGTGTAGCTTTTAAAGTTACTGGCTCTCTCCAGTGTTGGACACGAAGTCTATGGTGTTGCTGAGGTTCGTCAGATGATTTAGAGAATTAAAAATCCCTTATAAGTGCCTTAAACAGCTGCTTCTGTGTGGGCTGGGAGCTCAGGGGCTCCTCAGCATTTCTGGGTGTTCACTGTTTGCTCTTCTGCATTGCTGTGCCCTGATGGTCCAGTCCGTGCTCCTCCTGCTTCCCTGAAAACTGGGTCCCGCAGGGCAGAGTGAGACAGGGAGCAGGATGGGTGACATTGTGCCTGCCCCACAGGGAAGCTGAAGGAGTGGAGCCTCATCTTCTACGGGACAGCTGAGCATCCCTACACTGCACTGGGTGGGCCCCAGTCCCGTGGGAGGTCGTTGGAAGTGCCAACATCAGAGATGGAGCCATCGAGAGCCGCCTTCCTGCAGAGCCAGGTGGAGGTGGCGGAGGAGGAGGAGGAGTACACGGGTAAATGTCAGCTTGAGCTGCCACATCCCCCCCAAAGTGGCTTGGAAAATGCAAACTCTGATGAACTGGGGGAGCCACAAGGTCTGATCCTGCCTGGGGCTGAGGCAGGCTGGGAGGAGCAGTGCCTGTGGCCAGCAGGACGGTGAAATTAGAAGGTAGAAAAACTCCCCATCCCAGCGCTTCCGCCACAAATTGCTGGTGCAGCTGTCTGAGGGGTAAAAAAAGCTCTGCCCACCTTCCCTCCTCTGCCTTGGGCAGGGGTGGGTGTCCCTGTTGGTCCCTGAGGAGCAGGTCACTCTTTCAAAGCTGCTTCTGCACCAATGTTCAGCCAGAGGGTGGATGGGTGGGATACATTTCTGGAAGGATGATCTGCAGGAGAGATGAGCTCCCAGAGCCCTGCAGCTCCATAGGATAGATAGGATAAAATTTACAATAGGTATAGGATAAGACAGGTGAAGGGTCTCCAGCCCTTTCCCAGCATCTGTCAGTTCAGGGAGGGTGTGCTCAGGGCATCCTGGCAGTGGGGTCTGGGGGATTCTCAGCTTCTCCCGCCACTGAACCAGTCTCTCCCCACCCAGGTCCGTGCCACCCCGAGTGCGGCGACCAGGGCTGTGATGGTCCCAACGCCGACCAGTGCTTGAACTGCATCCACTACAGCCTGGGCAGCATGAAAACTGGCAGGTGAGGTGGTGGAGTGTCCTTGTGGGGTCCCTGGGCAGCAGCAGCACCTTTTGCCAGGTCTTGCACCTCAGTGTGGGTGATAGATGTTTGCAGAGAGAAAGATACAAGAGATAAAATTGATGGAGGAGGGAGGTGTGGGGATCCCTGCCTTGGATTAGGGTACAGTGGGGTGGGGGATACAAAGTTCTAGAGCCCTGAAGGACTTTGGCTATGTATTCGTGCTGGGGAAGAAGCACTGGCATCACCAGCTGGGGCCAGCCATGCCCAAGGGACAGCTAGCTAAGGTGACAAATCACTTCTGGAATTGGGGTTTCTGCTCCTCAGTCTCTTGGGTTGGCACAGGGAAAGTTTACCTGTAGCTGGGACAAGAGAGTCCTTGAGTCTGTATTACAGGTCCATGACTTTCAAGGCACCCTAAATCTTAAGAATAAAAATAAACGAGCCCAAATTTCCTCCAAGGCTGGGGGACACCCCAAATGCTGTGGGCGAGGGGACGGCAGCAGGCGCCTGAGGCAGGAGGTGGCACCAACGCCCGGGTGCTCTCTGTTCCTCCCCCAGGATGTGTGTGAGCTCCTGCCCTGCGGGGTTTTTTGGGGACAAAGGCGCCCGGAGGTGCCGCCGGTGCTACAAGGGCTGCGAGCGCTGCCTCGGGAGGGGACCGACCCAGTGCACGGCCTGCAAGAGGAACCTCTACCACCACCAGGAGATGAACACCTGCGTGGTGCTGTGTCCCACCGGCTTCTACGCCGAGGAACGTAAGGACGTTTTATCACTTGCAAGTTGTAGCATGAGGGTGTGCAGGGGTTGCTTCTATTTTAAGCGCTATGGGTGGAGGAACACGCCTTGATTTTTGAGTATTGGCTTTGAGTTTCCCCCTTGACACACTTTGTACACGGTGAAGGGAGGAGGCAAAACCTCTGGGTGTTCGGAGGGTGGTGCAAAGCAGAGGTGCTCAACTCGGCTCTTAATTACCAGACTGTAATTAATGATCCTAGTTGCTTGCAAAGCATATTTCTTCTTAGGAAGCAGTGACAGATAAGGTCACCTGCAATAGCAGGGATCCACTGGGGTGGATGTGCCTCTGCTCCCTGGGGAGCTGGTGCTGGGGTGCAGTGGGGTTTTACAGCTCTGACTGCTGCTTGCAAATCACTGTCCACATTTCATTCTCCCTGCCTTGCTTTGTTTTTTGAAAGGTCAGAAACGCTGTCTGAAATGTCATCAAAGCTGTAAAAAATGTGTTGGCGAAGCAGACAAATGTACTGCATGCAAAGAGGGATTCAGGTAAAACAGCAGCACGGGACGAGTTTATACCTGCAGCATTGGTTTAAATTTGGGATTTCTGATGGCAAATTAGAGAGTGAGTTAGTTAAAGACCCAAGATCCTGCTTCCATGGTACTAGGTGGTGATTAGTGTCCCTTTCTTAGCTGAAAACCATTATTTAAATTTAATTTCCTTTTCTGCAGCTCTTGCCTGGGTGGTGGGTAAGTGCTGTGTAGGGTTGGTCCCAGGCTGAGCTGTGCCAGGCAGGCTGGGAATGATCCCTGCAAGTGCAGAAACCCTTCTCTCAGATTCATCCACACTGAAAATTTTATCCAATATACCTGCTGAGTGGAGATAGTGTAGGATGGTGGTTTTCCAGCAATGCTGGTGCAAGCAGGGCAGCCTTGGCCCTGTGAGGAACACTGGGTGCCCTTGCTGCTGGCCCCCAAGCACCTGTGGGACAAAGAGCTCCACTAGGGAGGAGCTGTTTTCCATCCCCAGTTGCTCATGGGAATATGATCCCATAGCACTTTGCAGTGTTCGGGCACTGTGAGTCAGAGCCACAGTGTAGCAGTGGGGCTCGCTCAGACAAAGAAATTCCCACTGCCAAGAGATTATGTACTCCCTTGGAAGAGCACAAGTGGAGGCACTTGTCAGACATAATCTGCACGGCGCTTGTTTTTTATTGTCCAATATCCTTTTAAGCCAGGACTTCAAATCATCCCTGCCATGGTGAAGCAGCACCGGCCCAGCCACAGCACTGAACCAATTTCCTTTGATTCCAGGGAGCCTTAATCGTGCAAAAGGTCTTTGGGAGAGCCTGGCTGGCTGCCCATGGGAAAAAAATAATTTTATTTCCTCCCGGATAATTAATTAAGGAACCTGCAGCCGTCCCTTTGGTCCAGGCAGGACTTTAATTTCTCCTGAAGCACTGGCTGGCTTTCTGACACGCTGCAGGCTGAGGCTGCCGTAGGACACTGGGGGGTGTGGAGCTGGGGATGGGCTGTGTTGAGTCCCCAGAGCCCATAGCTTTGGGGGCAAACATCCTCTCTGCTTCCCCAACAGCCTGGCAGGAGAGAGCTGTGTGCCCGAGTGCCAGCCTGCCATGTACCTCAGCCGGGAGCCCCAGCGCTGCGAGACCTGCCCCGCCAGCACAGGTACATCCTTCACCCCACAGCATCCCCATGCAAAACCCCAAATCCCTCGTGCATCAGGAGCAAATACCCACCACATCCACCACTAGCCAAGGCAGAGCGTGCCGGAGGGGAAGCAATCCCAACTCTCCAGCACATCCCACACTGTATATGTTCACACTGGAAAGGTTTTTAGGGAGTTTTTACATTTTTATTGGAGCCGTTTTTTATTTCCCGGTCTCCCCGAAGCCAGGTGCTTTAGTTTAATAAGGTTGTGGGGGAGGCCATAAAACCCTCTTGGAGTGATGGAAGATGGGTTTGCAGTGGATAAAAATGTCAGGCAGCTGAGGCGTGTTATCCTGACTGCCCCTCGGTGCCGGGCTGGCCGCTGCTGCCTTCCCCCAGCTGCCCAAAGCCGCTCCCCGTTCCCTTTAAATCCTGCCTTTCTTGCCTCTTGCAAGTCCAATTATTTTCCATTGTTAATGTTTGTGCCTGCCCTCGAAATCATCATAGATCTGATGATAATATGATCTCTAGACAATTCATGTTCAGTGGCGTGAACCTCTTCTATCATACATGGGCAATTTCCTTAGACTAAATCCAAAATATTTATTGATCTTGTTGGCAAGCGTGGAAGGGAACAGCTCTTAATCCCATAAGAAAATTATTTCTCTTCTAATTCTTATTCCAGTCAGTGTAAATGTACTCCACCACAATTATTTTTCCAGCCCTTTCTCGCCTCCTTTTGCTGCATAACCATTTCTCAAGTCTAGTGCGTGAAAGGCCTCTAATGATAACACCTCCATCACTGGAGTTTGCTGTCCAGCTACAACGTGCTGGCGTCCGAGTGGGGTCCTCTGCTTTTCCAGCTCCTGTTCCAAGCCCTTCCCTCTTCCAGCTCCTCCACAGCCCAGTTTAGCATCTCCTTTTCCACTCTGTGCAGGGTGGGAAGCCCAAACTAGTGCATGCTTGGGAGTGGTGGCTCCCAAGCCTGAGGGGATTTTGATGTGCTGTTCCCCACTGAGCCCTGGTGGCCGACTCTTGGTTCTGCAAAGGGACAGACACTGAGTCCTAGCTGGGAGTTTTTGGGGTGGGAACTGGCATTTTTGAGATGGAAGCTGAGCAGAGCCAAACTAGTTCCCCCTGTCTTATGTGGGGCTGTGGCCACACTTGGACTGTCTCCAAAATCACTCACATGCCATTTTGCCCTCTTCCCTGTCCCCACAGGGCCAGGAGAGGAGGACTGCACCCCCTGCACCCCCGAGGGCCCTGCACCCCACTGGCGCTGCGTCCCCACCTGCCGTGAGGGCTTTTACCCCGCCGACAGCCACGGGCTGCCCAACAAGGTCTGCAAGAGGTACGGAACCACCCCGGTGGTGACCGGAGCAAAGCTGGGACTGGTGGGGGAGCGCTGTCAGCAATGATAAAGTAATGCCAGAAACAGCTCACAGCTGGAGCTGTTTACTAGGAAGATTAAAATAGGGATGAGGGAGCCAGGGCAGCCGTGGGGCTGGACCCCACACACCCCTGCCCTGTGGATTTAAGAACTCCCCTGCTGAAGCCAGCCAAGGTGTCTTAGGGCTACGGTGAAAGGGGCTCAGCCCTGGCCCCGGGCTCTCTGGAGGAGGTGTGGGAGGAATGGTAATATTTGGGTAAATACTGGAGCTTTCAATTAAAGCTGCTCCGTTCGCCCTGTGGCCACGTTGAGGAGTGTTCCACACTCCCTGGCCAAGTAGGGGCTGCGTGCAGGAGACGGGGAGGTGCCAGGAGGCAGCAATTTGCTCCCACTCTCCGGCATCTGCTCTTCAAGTGGGGAGTGGGAGTGGATTCAGCCTCATTAAAGCAAACACGAAAGGGAAGGATTAAAGGTGACTTGGAAACACACAACACAGTCCCTGCCTGCCTGGGGTTTCACTCACCTGCGCTGGGTCTCCATCAGGGAGGAACAATGGACCAGCATCCCTTCCCAGGGATTTCAGGTACAGTTTCCACAAGCCACTGTCCTCAGGCAGGAGGCACAGCTGCTGGGCTCTTCTTCCTGAAGAAAAGGAGGGGAGCAGCACAAGTTCCCCTCACAGTCCTTTTCCTAACTGGGATTGCTGGAAGGAGAGGTTCATGTCTCACTAAATCTTCCCAGCAGGCAAGAGCCTTTGGGATGTCACTGGGCATTGAGCTGGCACCACTGACCCCATTTTCCCAGGGCTTCAATAACTTTTCAAGGTTCAGATTTGCTGTTTTCCACATTCTCTAGTTCGATCTGGATGTCACAGTGCTGGCACACACATTTTCTGGCTGACAGCCCATTTTAGGTGGCCAGATCGGGATGTTAATGGTTCAGACCACAGCAGGGTCTCTGTCCCCAGGTGTGACGATCACTGCTCAGCCTGCGAGGGCTCCAGTGGAAACTGCCTTCGGTGTAAAGAAGGTTTCAGCCTCCTGGGTGGCTCCTGTGTAAAAAATGAAACCTGTACCAACGGTAAGAGACAGAGCTGCTGGCACCACAGTGCCTCCCTGGTAGGAAAAATGAGGGGTTTGGGGGATTCCCTTTACCGTGTAAAGCCAAAAGTGCTGGAGCTCCTGGGCTTGCTGGGGCACAGCTGCAGCGGGCTGGGCTCCAGCTGAGGCAGGCAGGTGGCTCATCTGGCATTGCTGCCAGGATATCTGCCTGTTGCTCAAACACATCCAAGTGTTTGTATTTCGTTATAGTTTAGTCTTGGGGCTAATTCTCCCACTCGCTGCAGAGCCCCTTTATTCCTTCATTAAAACCATGTGAAAGATGCCCTTAAAAAGTGACTCCTTTTCAATTCTCTCTCCCCAAACACTGGAACGAATTGCACCGCCTGTTACGTGCAATGTTTGTTTGTTTAAAATGTTAATCTGCTCTCATTTTCTCTTGTTCCTCGCCTCGGCCTCCCAGCTGACAAGACTTTCTGTGAGATGGTGAAATCAAACAAGCTCTGTGAAAAGAAGCTGTTTGTGCAGTTCTGCTGTCAGACGTGTCTTATGGCTGGGTAAAGTTCAGCGGCTGCGTCCATCCAGGACTTCCACCGACTGCCAGCCCAGTTTTGCCAAATGTTTAGGACAAAAAGTTTATTTTTTCAGCTTTGGGAGAGTTTACATGGTGCTGTCAAGCATTTCGCTCCTAAGTTTGATAGCTTTAATATCACTGTCAGCGCGTTTCTATAGCAATATGTTAAGCAGAGATCGGATCGTACCCTGAGTGATCACGTCCTGGGAGCAGCAGACAAGCGGTGATATTAATACTCTCAAACACTCCTCGTGAGCAGGGACTGATGCATGATCCATGTACACACGCTTGGTTCTTCGCAGAAATCCTACTGACCTGCCCGCTCCGAGCGGCTGGCGGGAGCCCTCGCCGTGAGGGATGCAGGACTCCACACCTGTGAGGAAAGAGCCGTTTGTGGCTCACTTTTCGGTACCCTTCTCTGCTAGGTGAGAGCTGATACAGACCTGAAATGCCAATGGCTCTGTACATAGGTAAAACGATGAACCAGGTGGTTCCGGAGCGGTGCCCTACAGCCCACTCCGGAATTCCTGTTCGGATTCGGTCAGTCGCTGTTTCCCTCTGGCCGGGGCAAGAACTGGAGGTTTGAGGACCAAAGCAAGAGCTGACCCACGTGGCTCTGCAGGTGTGTCAGCCCAGCAGGGAACTGCAGACAGGCAAAACCTGTGTGCCTACAGGGGGGTCCTAGGGATTTGGTGGGGTTTGTCCACACGGACTGGCCTTACCACGAAATGTATTTCCCTCCTGGAACTGCGAGTAAGTTGCTGATTGATTCAGTTCTGGAACGAGCTAGATCCTTCCTCTAAACGAGATGCTGTCCCAGTTAATCTCTTCTGGCATTTTGTGTCACCATCCTTCCCCTGTTTTGCTGGGTATACCCCTCTCTCTCACAAAATCCTCCTGTTCACGGCAGTGATTTTTCTCGGGCATCTATTTCCCAAATGAGACATTCCAGGGATCCAGACAGGAAACTTAATTCTACAAAACCCTCCCCCGAAACAAACCTTTTCATGCTCTCTCTTAATAGTAAGTCATGTGGTGTTTATATAATTGTGTTTAAAATATCCTTGGCTATGTTGTTTTACAGATTTTTAAAAAATAACTTATACAATCCTTGTTTTTTCTCTGTGGATTATTTTTTATATGGGAGTGGGGTACCTTTTTGTGTCTTATTCCTTCTCCTTTTCTCCTCTCTGACCCTGCAAAGCCAGTCTTTGCACCAGACATATGTAAACACTCTTTCCTACGCTGCATGTTCTGATTTTCATTGTTAATAGTTTTTATGAGTTAAACCTTTTGCCAATGAAATCCTCAGTGTGAAATGTCACCAGTCCCTCACAGAGCTGGGATAATCCCTGCTTGGTTTCAGCTGCAGTGACACGTGCCCTGCCTGGGCTTGCCCACTAGAGCTCACCTCAGCCAGGTGGAAGAGGGGAAAGCCACACTGCCACCGGTCCTCACCTGCCTGGGCCAAACCCAAGGAAAGATGGAGCTTTGGTGAACTGACCTTTTAAGTTAATAAACTATTGATCTCCCCTGACAAGTGAATCTGTGCTTTTTCCAAGTTCATGCAGCTGCCATCCCAGCCAGCGGCAGGGCAGGGATGCACCGTGAGTCTTTATCTTGCTGGACAAAGCAGCTCCTGATCAGCCCAGAGCACCTGTGGGAGAAACACTCAGGAACAGATAAGCTGCATCTGCTGAAACATCACTGTTGTTCTCCTAAAGGTCTTTCACCTTGACCTGCCCTGTGCCAGGCTGGGTTGGCATCTCTGGTGAGGTTTGGGGCTGGGTGTGTTCTCTGGTGTGGGGGATCCTGTGTGAGCTGGCAGGAGGGCTTGCTCCCCTTTCCCACTCATACAAGGAACATCCTGAGCCCCCCCAGTTCCCCACTGCAGTTCCCAGCAGCAGCAGGGGAATTGTTCCCTGTTGGCTCTCTGGGGAAGGAGAGCAGCTGCTGGTGTGTTGGGGAATGGAGGGAGCTCTGGAGCCTTTTGTTTGTTGTGTTGGTTTTGCAATGTTTAACCATGGGCCAAGTGCCCAGGGTAGTGTCTGGATATCTGAAACTGAGCTTTTTAAGTGTGAAAAAAAGAAAAGAATGGAGCCCTCCACAAGGGAAGATCCTTTCTCAGAGGTGTGCTGCTGTGGGCTCCTGCATCTTGTAGGTCTTCACATTTATCAGATGATAAATGTGAATTAATCACATGCAGGGATTCCTTCTCTTGCCTGAGGATTCCCCTTTCGGTCTTGGGCCAAACCAGAGGTCAGAACTGGGGTGAAATGCTCCTGTCTTCTGCCCCTGTGGTTGTAAAATACCAAACTTCATTTTTGTTGCTGTGTTAGTCAGAAAAAAGGAACTGTGGCTCAGGATTACTGTGTCAGCCTTTCAGTTCTCTGGCTCACAGCAGCCTGCCTCTAAATACTGCTTCTTGGTATATTTAGATGTACTGAAATGCTAAAAAAAAAAAAAAAAGGAAAATGTTTACTCTTATATCCCTGACATAACTTAAAATACACACTGGGGGAAGCAATGAAATTTAAGATGACCAGTCTACAGCAGCCTCAGTTTTATCCTACTTTCTACTGCTTTCAAGCCTGCCAGGGAAAGAGAAACAAATTCTACACATCAAGTTTATGCAACAACATCAGCTTCCAGCCTTTCCCTCAGAAATCATTCTTGTAAAGTAATAAAATTCAGATTATTTCTCCAAGCTGTTGCAATACTTGCTTGGAGCTATTTAAGTCTGGCTCTGGTGTGCTCAGAGGATCAAAGTGGCTGTGTCTTCAAGATAAATGCATATTTAGGCAATTTATTAAAGCTCATTTCTCTATTGTCTCCTGGCACCAAAGCTAAATCTATAATAGCTGTTTTCTGGAAAATCTTAGTGCAGCCTGACTCCTCGATTGCTGCTTGGCCGTGAGGCTGCATCCACGGCCATCTGCCATTGTGCAGTTGGCAGGTGGGGAACACACATCTTAAAAACCATTGCTTTGACTTTCCATTGCAAAGCAAGGGCTGTCAAGAGCTCTTGTGAAGCATCTGAGCCTCAGAATCCGTCTGCTCTCAATTCCAATTCCACCGAGGCTGTAGGGCTGAGGCAAACAGCTGCATTGTGCCGAGGGAGAAAGGCCCGTGTTTTCTTTGGCCTTGTCAGAGGCAGGACCTGCTTTCCAGAAGGCTGAAAAGAGTCTCCTTTTAACAACTGCCTGAAATGACTAAAGACTGTTGTCTTTCCCACCGCATGATGTCTGAGTCACGTACAACAGTGCTGCTAATTCCTAGTTTTTTCTTGTGACAGCTCCCTCTTGTTCTTGTTCTCTAACTGCTTTTAAACAAATGCAGATGTTACCAAAGCCTGGCTCTACGTGCTTTCACTTGGTGAGGGGGTTTTACAGGAGGGAGCACAGGAGCTGCCTGGCCCCAGCTGACCCCTCCGACACCGCAGTCCTGGGGAAGGAGCCAGGCTCACGCTCAGGGTGATGCTCCAAATGCTCCCAAAGGAAAAGTATGAGCCATCACTCTGCAGTGCCAAGTGTGGCTGCAGTGTTTAACCTATTATCACATCCTCTGGGTTCACAGAAATGTCATGGCTTGTGAAAAACGTCCTTCCCTCGATAGCAGTGGGTACAGGAATTGTTCTTCCTCATCTCGCTCAGGGAAACCTTGAGGGCTGGGGAAGGATTTCTCCAGAAGCAGTGGCTTGGTGACATTCAGCAGGTTTTGGGACTGGGGGATGGCCGGCTGCTTCTTTTCACATGTCACCTTCAGTCCAGTCACCCCTGTGGTTCACCCACCTCCAGAGCCCTCCTGCCACCAGCTGAGCCTTCCCCGTGGAACCAAGTCCCTCAGCCACAGGCAGAGCCATCTCAGCTCTCCAAGCACTACTCCCAGCTCTTTCTTGCTGTTCTCCACATTCTTAAAGCAGGTAAAGGGGATGCAGTGACATCTGAAAGCACATTTCATTTCACAGATAAAGGATGAGTGTCATACCATAGCCTGTGTCATGTTCCCAGCCCATCACAGCACCTCTGAGACCAGGAATTCCTGTGGAAGTGACAGAGCAACTGCCCCAAATGCTGTGGGGGAAAGGTGCTTATGGGCAACACGATGTCCAAGTGCAAAGGCTGAGCTGCTGCTTGGAGGGAGAGCACCCAGAACTGTGGCTGTTGTGGACACTGTCCTGGCTGTGTGGCAGGAGGGGAGCAGCAAGTGTTGGAACACAGAATTCCACCGGCTGAGCACACAGGAACCAGCTGTGTCTGAAGGGAAGCAGCCTGCTTGCTGCCAGTCATTATGTGAAGTAGGTTCCCAGCCCACTCCACCTGGATTTCTGTGGATAAATCCATGCCTGGAAACACCAGAAGCTGGGAGGGAACCTCTGGTGGCATCTTTGTGCTGCTTTAGGGCACTGTTGATGGCAAAGGCACGGTCCTGACTGTTTTTGGTGATCCATGCCTCAGGCACCAGGATGGGGGCTGGCCCCAGGTAGGAGAGGGATGCCCGAGATAGGATTTTGGGGGGTACTGGGGGGTCTGTGTCACCCCAGGGATGGTGTTTTGGGGAGTAGTGGGGGGGCCTGTGTCACCCCGGAGATGAGGGGGATGCCTGAGATGGGGCACTGGGGGATCTGTGCCAGCCCAGGGAAGGAGGAGGATGCCTGGGATGGGGTTTGGAGGGGGTATGTGTCACCTCAGGGAGGAGGGGTATGCCTGAAATGGGGTACTGGGAGGGGGATCTGTGTCAGTCAGGGAAGGAAGGGGAAACCCGGGATGGGGTTTTGGGGGGTACTAGAGGGTCTGTTCCAGGCCAGGTATGAGAGGGATGCTCGGGATGGGATTTTGAGGGGGTTTGGGGGGTCTGTGTCACCCCAGGGAGGAAGGGGATGCCCAGGATGGGGTTTTGAGGGGTACTGGGGGGTCCGTGTCACCCCGGAGATGAGGAGGGTGCCCGAGAGGAAGTTTTGGGGGGCTCTGTGTCAGCCCGGGTAGGAGAGGAATGCTGGGAATGAGGCACTGTGCCAGCCCGGGGATGAGGGGGATGCCCGGGATGGGCTTTGGGGGGTTTTCGGTGGTTTTGTGTCAGCCCGGCGATGATGGGGATGCCCGGGATGTCGGGCTTGGGGCGTTTTTCGGGGAATCTGTCCCATCGCGGGGCGGGGCCGTGGGCGGGGCCGTTCCCGCCGCTCGCTGTCTCGGCGCTCGGCCGCGTGGCCTGGGCGCGCTCGGCGCGGTGTCCTGAGGCGGCGCGCGCGGCCTGTGGCGGTGTGCGGGGCCTGTGTCGGGGCTGTGTCGGGGCTGGGTCGGGGCTGGGTCGGGGCTGTCGCGATGGTGAAGCTCACGGCGGAGCTCATCGAGCAGGCGGCGCAGTACACCAACGCAGTCCGCGACAGGGAGCTCGACCTGCGCGGTGCGCGGGCCCCGGCGGGGGCTGTGCCGGGAAGGGGCCTGCGGGGGCGGGGTGCTGAGGGCTGGGGGGGTCCATGGGGGAGGCCTGGGAGGGTCTGTGGTGGATCCTGGGATGGGATCTGGGGCTTTCCGTGGGAGGAGGCGCCGCAGCAGGTTGGGGATGTTGTTGGAGGGGCCGCAATGAGAGGGGTTGGGGGTTGGGGGTTTAAAGAGGCTCCAGTGTCGGGGGAACGTGGGAAGAGGTGAGGGGGGAATTCAGAGTTATAGGGTCGTTTGGATTGGGAGGGAATTTAGTGATCTCGTTCCATCCCCCAGGGAGGGGAAATTGAGGGAAATGTGGGGGGAGGGTGCTGAGGAGGGGGTGGGATATGCCCCCAGCACGGGGAATGTGCTGCAAAGGTGAAGGGTCACATACAGGGAGGGGCTTGGGGTGTCTGCTGAGGGAGAGGGATTGAAAAAGCCACGGGGGCTGTTTCCTGAGACAGAAAGTTTGGTCTGTGAGTGGTGTGGAGGAGTCAATCCCAAGGTGTTTTGACTGAGACTTATCAGCATCCTTGGTCCATCCAGACGTGCCCCCCACACGCTCTGCTTTGCTCTGTTTTGCTCTGCTGTGGGCACCACCTGATCCCTGCCTTGCCCTCTCTCCCCAGGCTATAAAATCCCAGTGATTGAGAACTTGGGAGCCACTTTGGACCAGTTTGATGCCATTGATTTCTCTGACAACGAGATCCGAAAGCTGGATGGGTTCCCCCTGCTGAGGAGGCTGAAAACTCTGCTCATGAACAACAACAGGATTTGGTAAGGGGCTGTGTTTGGGCCAGGTGGGACCCTGGGGCAGAGGAAGATGCTCTTGAGAGAGAAATGTATGTGACTGTCAGTGCTGGGGAGGTGCAGAAGTGTTTTATGGAAATAAAATAGAGGTGCTGTATAGGCCCTCTTTGATTTTCCTTCCTCTTTCAGTGCAAAAGTCAGTCTTTGTTTTTCTGCCAGGACAACGAGGTGCAGAGTTTGAAATTTGGCCAGAACTTTAGATTTCTATAATCATCCCCATAAAGAGAAGAAAACAGGGATACCTGCAAGTGAATGAGTTTAAGTCCAATATTGCACCCAGTGCTCTGGTATTTATTGCCAGCTGTGTTAGGAAAAATGTTGTAGTGGGTGTTCACCCAAACTTCTGCCAGTGCCAGACTGGGTTGTTTCACAGGGAGATCCTCTGTGTTGTCATGTTTCTGTGTGTATTTTCACCACTGCTAATCCCTGGCCTAAATTAAACTAAATTAAACTTTTGTTTTTTGTTGTTCTTTAGTCGGATTGGGGAGAACCTGGAGCAGGCTCTGCCCAGCCTCACAGAGCTCATTCTCACCAACAACAACATTGCTGAACTGGTAAGCTGTGGTGCAGGATAAAGCTAAACAAGCTTAAATTTGTGACTTTTATCTTTCTGATTAACCATTTTGCTGAGAGTAGTGCCATGTGCTTTATGTAGTAGTTGGTTCTTTTTCTTTAGAGTAATATCGTGTGGGTTTGATACTTTAATGAACATGATTTGCAGCTTGCACAAAGCTTAGTAGGTTTCCTGTTAAAATACTTGCAGTAATTCTAATTAATCTCTAAAATAGATAAGAGTTCAGGAACTTTGTTTTCAAATATTTTCTTTTTCACTAAATGGACTTAGAGTTTCTTGCTGTGCTCTCATTACCCAGGGTGAACTGGATCCATTAGCAACTATTAAATCACTGACTTACCTGAGGTATGTAATCCTAAAAAGACAAGCTGCTCTTCCTCTGGTGTTTGAACTCTGCTGCTGGCCTGGCTCTTTGCTTTGGTCTGGAATGTTCTGCTTTTTATGAGCTGTGACAGATCCTTTATGTCTAAAAATTGAATTAATAAACGTTTCCACTGCGCTTCATAAACATCTGGTATTTAATGTCTGAGGCTTTATGTCACTGAGAGGCTGCTGGACCAGTGAGATGTAACATCTCTATAAACCAGCAAGGGCTGAGGTAAACTTGACCTTTAAAAACCTAAAACCAAAAGCTGTAAACTTTTGGTTGTTCCAAAATACCTTAAAATATGTGTAAGCAAGGACTTTTCTGTAACCTTACATTTGATGTGAGGGACAAGAAGAAAAGTAGTTTGTCCTGTGATTTTTCAGTTGATCAGTGTCCAGGTGGGAAATGTGGTGATTCAGTTATTTATTTGGGGTTTTTATTCTTATTTTGAGGCTGTTCTTTATGTCCTTCTTCAGTAAAATCTACTTATTGATGAAATGCAAGTTTTTACTATTGTTTCCATTATATCAAAGAACTGTCACTAGGCTCTTTTAGTGGTGTTATTTGTTGTCTGTTACAGCAAAAGCTACATGAATGCATTTCAAGTAAATTAATGTATTTCAATACAAATGTATTTTAAAATATATTAAGGACTTCTTTATAACCCTTATTTACTTTATAGCGTTTTAAGGAATCCTGTAACAAATAAGAAGCATTACAGATTGTACCTAATCCATAAAGTTCCCCAGGTCAGAGTGCTGGATTTTCAGAAAGTGAAACTCAAAGTAAGTCTGCTTTCTTTTGATTTAGCACATTTTTTTTTTGCATTCTTGAAAATTCCTCACTAACAGAAAACTTTTTGGCATAGCTGTAAATTTTATTGAAACTCTTTAAGTGGCTCTAAAACACTCTCCTTTTTTTCTTTCATGGTTTCATTCTGTTAAGGATATAGTCTGTTTAAGTATGTGTAATTAATTTTTACTGCCTTTGTTCAGTGTTATTCTTTTCTGTCCCTCTGGTGTTGGTAGAAGACAGACCTCTAGAGAAAGAAATGAGCAATCACACAGAGCCCTCAGCTCTCGGTGAAGTTGAGTGTGGGAAAGAGTTTAATTTTAAGAGCACGAGGTTGATACATCTTTGAGCTTTTTGGGCAATGCTTGTTCTTACATCTGGTCCCCACATACCAGTTTCAATGATGAAGATGAGCCAAAGTGTCTTTTCTTGGCAAAGGCAGGAGCTTTGCAAACTGTGATGTTCTCAAATTAACTCTGTGTGTGTGGTATCGCTGTAGGAGCGACAGGAGGCAGAGAAAATGTTCAAGGGCAAACGGGGTGCACAGCTTGCAAAGGATATTGCCAGGAGAGCAAAAACGTAAGATAAAATACACAACTTTACACTGGCATCCTCCTTCAGAAACACCACTTCCTTTGTCTGCAGTATCAGGCAGAAAACTGGAATATCAGCTGCTTGGCAGGGTGCCTTAAAAGCTTTGGGAGCCAGAAGTGCCTTGTCCAAGCACCCTGAGTTTTGGATGGTGGTGAATACATCTCAGGAAAATCTTTGAAAGAGATCTTTGGTCAGGGTGGATTCATTGAAGTCAACAAGCAGGAAACGTACATTTTATTTTTTCTTTTTTTTATTTAACTGTAGAGAGGTGGCCCTTGTCTATTTTGGTTTTTTTTTTTCCCTAGATGATTAGTAACTAAAATTTTTTCTTTTGCCTAGGAATATAAACTGTAAAATCTGCTGGAGTTATGAGGATAAATGCAGATGAAAATTAAGCTATTACAAGTATGTGTTTATTTAGTTTAATTCTTAAGTTGTACATTGTATGTTTTGTTTAATCTTTGATCAGCCTATTTGGAAATAAGAATTTAGATCATATATGGCAACAGCATTTCCAAATTCTTAATTAAATAAAAAAATGTCTTGAACTTATATAGCATTTAAAGCTATAACAGATGGACTCCAGCTCTAGTTTGTGAGTGGAAAGGAATTCAGATCTGTGATGGTTTTAGAACAAGCAGCTGATTGAACTAAATAGCTCAATAAACATGAGGAAAACCTTTCTATAGCTGCAAGAGAGGTTGCAGCACTCTGGTGCTGGGTCAGCAGTTCAGGAATTTCTTTCCAGCTCTTTCTATTTTGACATAGTACAGATTTTTCTCTTTTTTTCCTTAAAGCAGCAGCAAATAACCTTTTCCTTTAGAATGGTAAGATGACACCCAGTCTAGGCTTTAATATGTTCTGTTGCAGTATCTCATTAGACACAGGAGAACAGGAAACCCAGTTTGAGTTACTCTTTGTTTATCCACCCTGCTTTTGTAATGGCAACAGACCCTCCTGAGTGTTCAACAACATCCAAATCGAAGAGCTTTTGTCAACTGCCTAATTAATAGCTACGTTCTGCCTCTCTTTTTGAGCAGGTGAAAAGGTGTGTGGGGGGGAATGGGACAGCAGGACAAGGTGCTGGTGTTTCTGAAGGAGGCAATTCTTCACTGTATCAGTTTGTTAACAAAGATAAGATACTACACCTGATTGAATGAAATGCTTCCAAACCCAGTTTGGAAACATTTCAAGTTAGAGAAGCACCCGTTCTTCAAAAAGTCTTAACTGGTCTTTATTTTTCCTTTGAAGCTTCAATCCAGGGGCTGGTCTGCCAACTGACAAAAAGAAAGCTGGGCCCTCCCCAGGGGATGTGGAGGCAATTAAGGTAAATGTGTCAGGAGAAAAGTGGAGGAGAAAAACTGTTGTGGATCCAAACTGAACAAATGTTTCCTTTGTTCAGACAGATAGATCGGTGTGTCCTGACTTTGGTTTAGGTGCTTGTTCTGTAATTTTTCTTCTGACTTACCTGTTTTTTGAGAACTTAAAATGAAAGTTAGTCTGAGCTTAGAGTTCTCCCAGGGGAGAGCAGTTTGTTTAATAAGGAGAGAAGTTAAGATTGTACTTAGAATTTTCTAGAAGTAGGATTTAGTAGAACTTTCATAGGAGCTTGGAAGAAAAACCCGTTTCTTATGTTAATTCTGAGCAGAGTGAGGTGCCAAGTGTGAAGATTCACTGTGTTCTCTGTCTGTTTTCAGACTGCCATAGCAAATGCCACGACTCTGGCTGAGGTGGAGCGACTGAAAGGTTTGCTGCAGGCTGGGCAGATCCCTGGCAGAGAGCGAAAATCAGGTCAGTTCACTTCTGTTACTCTTGTTTCCCAAACAGAATCCACCTTTCTGATGCTTTATGCAATCTCAGTAGGGACTTACTAGAAAAGGACACTTTGGGAGTTGAAAAGCTCGTTTTAGATGAGTGTAGCTATCATCAGAAGGACTGTGAAGCACATCCTTTACTCTTAATTGGTGTAGGATCTGCCTGGCCTCAAGTACAGCTGTTACTGTACTCCCTCCAGAGCAGGTGCCAAACAAGGCGCTTTGCTGTATTGGATAGCTCCAAAAATATTTTTTAAATACTTTAAAAATATTTTTAAAAATGAGATTAATTACCAAGTGCATCTGGACTCGTGCTGAGTGTCGGTGCCTGGGGTGTGGGTGCAGCAGTGAGTCCCTGGAGCTCTCCAAGCACACCCAGCCCATGGCAGGGTCCCCATGTCACCTGTTTGCTGTGTGTCAGTGCTGCTTGGATTTTCCTTCCTAATGTTTTTAAGAACTCCCATTATTACTCCTCCTGCACAGAGGGGTGGGAAAAGAACATCAATGCCTGCGGCAGCTGCCCTGAAACTCTGTCATATCCTTTCAGGCCCCTCGGAGGATGGCGAGGAAGAGATGGAAGAGGACACGGTGCCCAACGGGTCGTAGCCGGCTCTGGTGCTGCCCCGGAGCCCTTTCCTGCCCCACTCGGGGCCCATCGCCCCCGTCCCTGCACATTTCGGTGTCCAATAAACCAACGGTCCCTTTTTTTCCCCGTGGTGTCGCGAACCCTTCCCGGGGCGGGAGCGGGGCGGGCGGGACCCTCTGCGCGCCCTCATTGGCCGCCGTGCGCCTGCCCCTCTGCTCTCATTGGCCGGTGCAGCCGTCATGTGACCTCAGCGCGCTGCCGCGGTGGCGCGTCGCTTCCTGGAGTTGGCGGCGGACGAGGCGGTGATTGGCGGAGCGGGGCCGCGCCCGGACGTGAGGCAGTGACGGACAGGGCGGTGATTGGCGCTGGGGCGGTGCAGGGGGAGATGGTTGGCGCAGGCGGTGACAGACGGGCGGTGATTGGGTCAGCCGGCGGCGGACGAGGCGGTGATTGGCTCAGCCGGTGGCGGACGAGGCGGTGATTGGCTCAGCCGGCGGCGGACGGGGCGGTGATTGGCGCGTGGGGCGGTGCCGGCTCGGGGGCGGTGCCGGACGTGAGGCGGCGGCGATGGCGGCAGTGCTGGAGCTCGGGGGCGACGGTGCCGCGGCAGGGCCCGGGCTGGGCCCAGGGCCGTCGTTGGGCCGGGGGGGCCTGGAGGTGCTGCAGCACACGGGTGAGGCGAGCAGGGGCGGGGGGGCGGCGGGGCCGAGGGCAGGGCCGGGCGGGTCGGATCCCTCGCGGGCCGCGCTCACCCCCGGCCTGTCCCCTCGCAGTGGCGTCGCTGCTGTCCAGCTATGGCTGGTACATCCTCCTGGCCGCCGTCGCCGTCTATCTGCTCGTGCAGAAGGTGTCCCGGAGCCTGGCGGCGCGGTCGAGCGGCCCCGGAGCGGCTGAGGCGGCGGAGGGTGAGTACATACAGTAAAATAAAGCCCCGCGCCCTCCCCGGGGCGGTGTTTGTGCCCCTCCGGGTCCTGCCGGCGCTGCGCGGTCCGGGCGCGGTGTCTGACCCTGCTCGGACCCACACGCGGGTCTGGAGTCAGTAACAGCCCAGAAGAGATTCGGTCCTGAGGGATGTCCATGGGGAGCGATGCTCGGGATAACAGCGTCAGCCCACTGTGAGGGAAGAGATCGCTGGGAAAAGCTGGACCAGGAGAAGTGTTTTTAGAAGGTTCTGAAGGAAGGGCTGTATCCTCAAGGGTCGTGTTTGGGAGTGAAGGAGCAGGGCACTGCAGGACGGGGGAACAGCTGCCCCTTGGTGGTGCAGGAGCTGAGGGAATGGTGGCTAAAAGCTGTCGTGGTCACTTACCAGATAACTTTCAAACTTACCAAACAAAACCAAAACGTCCAAATCTAAACCCAGGGGAAAATATTAACATTCACTTTTTTACTAGTATTCATTATTTTTCTTCTAATTAGTCCTTCCCAGTTCCTGCTCTGGCAGCACTGTGTACATTTGGGGTGTAGCAGCCTCCTGTCTGTGTTATCTCAGTGAGTGTGGCACAGGTTGCAGGGCTCACACAGTCAGGAGCCTGCTGTAAAGCACAGGCTGTGCCTGTGGATCTGCCAAGTCCAGGAGTGCTTGGCACTCATCCCTCTGGAACCTTGAACACGGGGCCCCAGAAAGCCTCCCTTGCGTGCCCTTATCCCACTGCTGTTCTTTTGTGGTGCTAATTAAGTCGTGGTTTAACTGCCAAAACTGCCTGTAAAGTGAAATAATTACTGAAAGTGCTGACATTTGTTTCACATAGTCATCACTGGATGGTAGCAAACATGTAAGGAGGCCAACAAATGGGGAGATATTTCAGCTGCTGGGGAAAAAAGGAGAGCAATATTTGCCTTTTTTGGGGTGTAATTTTAATTTTGATTTCTCTTAAAGGCCAGTCATGAAGAGAAGTGGTGACTCAGTGTAGATTTTCGGAGACCTCCAGGTGTCTCTGGAGAGATGTGTCATGTTAGTAAGTGATTTCTGTGCTGGTGGGGTGTGTTAAATCCACTGCAGCACTGACACAGGCAGGACCCTTTTCCAAGAAGGAGTAGGAGTCAATGTGGGCTGGTTTGCCTCATCCTTCTGCGTAAAAGAAGTTCTCTGGGTAAAAATGGGATCCCTGTGAAGCCTGGGTGATATTTCTGAATTTATCTGTGTCAAACAAATGCTTCAGAAATAGAAGCAAGTACCCCAGAAGTGTGAAGTTAATTTTTTATGGGTTAGTTACATCATTGTCCTTATTAATTAAAATCCTGCTTTAAAATGTGAAAGCATGATGAAATTTAAATCAGCATATAATTTACTGTAAAAGATTAGCTGGAAACTGGACTTAAGCTGTGATTTTCTGCAAAACAGCTGCAGGGAGAGATGTGAGCCTTTCCTTGTTATAATTCTTTGAGGAGATAATCTAGAATTTCTTTGCAAACTCTTTCCCAATTTCCTAGAGCCTGATGTGGTGGTAAGAAGGCAGGAAGCTTTGGCAGCAGCTCGCCTCAGGATGCAGGAGGAGTTGAATGCACAAGCACAAAGATACAAAGAAAAACAAAAACAGGTAACCAGAGAGTGCTTCTTTTTTTAACCCATAAATTTGTCATCAGGTACTTCACTGCTGTTAAAGAAATTATTATTCCATGTTAGATGCAGACAAACAGGAGACTCGTTTTCTCTGGAATGTTGATGTAATTCATCTCTGTGAACTTGCTTCTCCACAAGTGATTGTGTGCCAGGGTCACTGTGGGCCTGATGTTGATTTTTCCCCAGGTAAATCTGTACCTGCAGGGACTTAGTTGTGTGTGCAGTGAATGGCTGCAGGGAATTTACTGGCATTTAGATTAATTGTACCACTGCATACGTGTGTTGTTTGTTCTTAATGGTAAATGTGGGTGTTTGTACCTCAGCATTGCTGCAATTTGAGGGTTTGAATTACAGCTTGAGGTAACAAGGAATAGCAGATTGCTGTGTGGGGCAGGGCAGAGGAGTGGGTGTGATCAGCAAGTTAATCCCACCCACCTCTTCTGTTTGGATTAGATGTTAGGAAGAAATTCCTCCCTGTGAGGGTGGGGAGGCCCTGGCACAGGTTGCCCAGAGAAGCTGTGGCTGCCCCTGGATCCCTGGAAGTGTCCAAGGCCAGGTTAGATGGGGTTTGGAGCAACCTGATCTAGTGGAAGGTGTCCTTGAGTGGAACAAGATGAGCTTTAAGGTCCCTTCCAATCCAAACCATTCTATGATTCTTAACCATTAATTTATTTGGTTTTGTGGATAAATTTCTCTAGAAGAGAGCTGGGAGAGTTGTTGGCAATGAATATTGGGATGTAAATATGTAGCTGACTCTCTTCTGAGGAACCCCACGTTGTGCATTGAGTTCCTGTCATAGGCAATATTCTTTACTTAGTACTTTTTATAGGCTCAGGATTTAAGCTTGCCACTTGGTTCTGTTTTACTTTCAAAATGTTTTAAAGCATCAAGTGGCCAAAAGAAGCTGCAGACACAGTCTGAGGAGGGGAACATCCAGACATATAGTGAGGAGGGGAAGATGTGGGTGTGTATAAAAGTAAATGCTTCCATAAGCTCAGAGTTACTGCATCACATAAAGGTGGATCCCTTGGGGTTTGATGAGCCTGTTGTAGATGTTTCTGAGGATTCTCTTCTGAAATCTTGTATGTCCTGGATTTTTTTCTGTAGCTTGAAGAAGAGAAGCGGAGGCAGAAGATAGCGATGTGGGAAAGCATGCAAGAGGGGAAGAGCTACAAAGGAAACCTGAAACTGAGTCAGGTAACAACCCTGTTAATCAGGTCACACTTGTATTTATGTGTTTAAATTAACTGAAATTCACACTCAGTAACTTTCTGCTTCTCTGAACAGCAAGAAGCAGAGTCTGGTGCCTCCACCTCAGCAGTCCCGAAATCTAAACCAAACAAAAAGCCTTTGCGAGGAGGTGGTAAGTGTGGGATCCTTGAGACACCCTGAGCTTGAAACAGAGCATTCATGCAGCTGTGTCTGTAGTCATTGCACAGACTTTTTGTCTTCTTCAGTGAGGAAACAAAATGTGCCTTACAAACGAGCTCTGTATCTCTGGTCAGTTGGTCTGCTCTGCACTTTGTGCAAAAACCTGTCAGGAAGTTTTTGTGGTGCTTTTCTGCAGGAAAACAGTGTTCCAGATTTTTTGTTAATGCTTTTGCCATAATTTACTGAGATTTTTGTCACTCAGAATTACAGATTTTTACAATATTTCTGAGATGCCTCCCCCATTACTCTAAAAGTCCAATAATTTAATACCTGCTCTGTCTTTCAAGCACCCATATCATGAGCGAAATGCTGGAAGTAAATTTGTAGATGTGTTATGTAGATTCAGGAAGATGAAAGACTTAATTATGCAAAATCTGACCTTATTTATCAGATACCACAATAATGACCTATTGAATGTGTAAATCCTGCAGAGTTTATCTTATCAACTGTCACAAAGCACCAGAAGGTCTCACCATTAAACTCACTGTCACCTGCTGAAATCACCTTGATGGATGAAGTGCTTTCTGTGGCCTCACATTGCCCTTGCTGGGCTCTTTGCCATACACTGGCCTTGCAGGCAGTCTCCTTTCTCTCCTCTCAGCCCAACAGCCTGTGCCTTACCTCCAAATGCTGCTTTGGTTATATTTTAATTACAGTTTTCCTTAGTGGAGTGGATCATGTAGACAGCCATAATCATAGCAGGCTGAAAGGGAAAACCCACTTAGCACTGAGTAAGTCACTTGATTAAATGTATAAAAGCTGCAGATTCTTGGTGAAACATATTAAACCTCAATAATAGTGGAGTAATGAAATTTCTGCTTTGAATATTTTTTCTGACACTTGAAGGAATCAAGAAGTGTGATGTCTGATCCTGTCAGATACCTTTGATAGCTCTCACATGGGATATTTACCTCCCTGGGGGTGAGCAATGTGTGGGTAATAGCTGTGCTGAGAACCAGGATCAGGGCAGCTGAGGGCTGAGGCACTTTTCCAGCTTCTATCTGTCCTAGTTTAATCCTAAGCAAAATCTTTGCTTAAGTAACCAATTATAGAGTTAAAGGTCTCGGATCTTTTCATGAGGTGAAAGAACCATCTGCACTGTTCAGCTGCTGAATTAAGCTAGAAAATGAAACTTGGCTACTCTGAGAAAACAATTTTTGAAGATGAAGGTGATGCTGGGAGTTTCAGTGGAACATGGAAACCTGCCTGGTTAACAGTGCTACTACAATGTGAGTTCTTTACTTTGTGCAAAACAAACTGAGGACATTTGCCAGGTTATATCTTTCTGAGTGTGTCCTGAAATGAGGTTGCAGCATTGGGATGTTCAACTGAAGTATATTTGCTTTACTGCCTATGCTTGCCTTTTCAAATTCTCTGAAGAAATACCTTGCAGTAGTAATGAGTGGATTTACCTTTTGACCTTCAGGGTATTCCATGCAGGTCTGGAATAAAGGATTATTTAAGTCCCTGACCATTAGGGCTCTTAGAAAACAGTTACACTCTCACACAGTTTACTGTAAAAGCTGCTGTTATTGCTCTGTTTATCCTGCAGAGCAGCACTACAGCTTTAGACTTAGAGAAATCAAATGGTAATTAATTTCAATCTAATTTAATCCAAATTGATCAAATTAAAACACAAGTGTTTTGCAATGGCTTTTACTGTTAGCACTACAAAAATAAGCCCTCTCAAGTCTGGATGTTTTCTCTGCTTTCATTTTCCATAAAATGCTGCCTATGTAGTAATTATGAACGAGGTGTAAATAATTGGTGAGATTTATTTTTGGTGTTCCTTGTGTGCTGGTGATGAAGAGCTGTGGAGAATGAATGTTAACACGATGGATTTCTCTTCTGTATTCCCAGGCTACAACCCACTGTCTGGAGAAGGAGGTGGAACGTGTTCCTGGAGACCAGGCCGGAGAGGCCCATCAGCAGGTGGATGAGGTTAACCTCCCTAGTGCCCCACAGCACTAGCAGGCTTGATCTTACCCACTGTCTAACTGCCTAGAGGTTGCCTGTCACAGGGACTCCTTTGGGGCTGGTTTAGTGCTGCTGGTCACTTAAAACAGATTCACACTGTTTCCAAACTGCATTGGATGGTCCTACACAAGAAAAATACCTGGTCCTCTTACAGAGGACAGAGAAACAATTCCAGCGTAATCAGTTAGTTTTCACTCTTCTGTAGAGAGGGAGCTTAGTCTCCAGCCAAGGTGAATCACCTGGAATTGGTAGATCTGGGCTCTCTGGCTATTCGAAACACTGGCCTCAGGCAAATTTAATTATCTACACTGTTTACCTCTGGTAACATATGTTACCAGATCTCCTGTGTTTGTCTGGAAGGTCCTTTAGAGAGGAAGGATATTATCATTGGCAGACACTTTGAATTTAGGCAGAGGGACTTTTCAGGAAAAACACGAGTGATCTGACAAGCACCACGGATTTGCACTGAAGGCCAGTTATTGCAGAAGAGTCTCTGTGACAAGTCAGCTTGAATGATGTTTTCCTCATAAATGGTAAACAAACCAGTGAGGATAACTGATGCTAGACATGCTAGACAGCAGATGGGGGGGTTCTTGCTATTCCTTTTCTTTTTTTTTTTTTTTTTTATTTCAACTGCTTTGTAAAAACAAGACACTTAATATTAAATATAATTGCAAACAAATGATAAATCTAGTACTTACAATCTCGTGGTTTTTCTACAGCATCTTTTCACAGAAGGCAGGTGTTCTAGTGCAATAAATGTGTATAAAGCAGGATGGGAGATGAGATGAGCCTGCTGCCAGGTTGTGCAGCACCCAGGCTGAGGGTGGTGTGTGCTGAGGAGGGCTCTGGCCAGTGAATGTGTCACACTGGCAAGTGAGGGGCTGCAAGGAATAGGTGTGTGGTCTTCATCCTTCTGGTGTATATCCAGATAGAAGATAGAACTGCTCATCATAACTGAGCTTTGCAAACATCCCATCCCCTTGATTCACTCTCTAGCACAAAATGCAACAGGCAGATAAAATCCAGGCTGTCTTTGGAAAAAAGCAAAGGACAAGTGCCCCTGTGTCCTATTACTGAGCTTGTTTGTAGGCATTGGAGTGTGTACCAGTGTTCCTTGTGGCTTAGGGCTGCCTGAGCATTTGTTTCTAAAGACTTGCTCTTGGAATCCTTGTGTTCATCAATAGGTACAAGTGCCAACTTTGAATACACTGTTCATGTGCATTAGATATTCTCTTGACTATAAATGTAACAGGAGCATGTTACCAGTGAGTTTTAAAGTTGCCAGATAATGAAATGGAAAGGCCAAGAGCCTTGTGCTTTAGACCTCAAAGTATGTGTTCAAGTGTGTGGAGAAGGTTTAGTGGGAATGCTGTTGATGTTCCTATGGAAACTAATTTTCATTTCCTGGCTATTGTCCATTTTGGTATGTAAACTTAAATTTCTATCATTGTAACACAGATTGGTGTATGTAAGCTCAGGTTTTAATCTTTAACAAGGCAAAAGAAAACTAGAGGTGGGGAAGGTTATTTTCAAGGTCTGAAGATTCCTCCTCAGGAAAGAGGACTAAGTTGTAATCTCACTCCTGCCTTGGGGAACATCTTCCCCTTGTGCTGGGGAAACAGGCAACAGACTGAGGTGTTGTCTTCAAAAAAACAGCTGGGGGAGGTTTGTTTTAATGAAGCAGAAATCCTTGTGCTGATAAAATGGTTAGGATGGGTTGATTTAATGCAGTAAAAACATTTTAAGAAGTAAGCAGGTCTGAACTGAGCATGTGCTAATCTTTCTCTGTGACTCAAGACTTGCTTCTGGCTAGGACTAGGGATATGGCTTTTTGCCCAGTTCTGAGATTTATTAGGACATACCCAGTAAGAATGAAGTGATTTACATGTTTCTGGAAACTTCAACCTTCTCTCTCTCCCTTTTTTTTTTTTTTTAAATTTAATCCTCAAGTTCCTAAATTTTTCTTGATCAGACACTTCTAAGCTATTGAACAGTGTGGGAGGAAGAACCTCGGTTTGTAAAACTTCTTTCTTGGCTCATAACCTGCACAAGATGGAAGGGTTTTTCCTCTGACTTCAAATGGAAAGCTCTCCCTTGATCACAAACGTTATGGAAAGGTGGTTGCTTGCTGCTTTATAGCTTAAGAGTGAAGCATGCAGAAAGCATTAGGTGAAAGTGAACTATTTAATGAATCCATTGTTCCTGCTTTGATATGAATTCCCAAGAACTTGAATTATGAAAGATCATATTAAAAAGCCTTCAGGAGATTTCTTTTTCCCCCCACTAGAGCAGTTATGCAAGAAGCCTCTTGCTCTACTGATGCAGATGCTCTGGAAATACCTTTATCTGGAAGAAGCTGGGTAACAAACTTGAGTTAAGGCTATTAAACTGCTGTATAATGGTATTTAACCACTGAAGAGTAATGTATTTTGGGTATCGAAAAATCCTAAATCAAGCAAGTGTTCAGAGGCACAAAATTCCTGAAAATGTGCAGCTAAGTATTTTTTATTGCTTTTGGATGACTTATATGCTGGAGGAGCAGAGTTTTTTGTTTTCTTTAAGTTGCAGATGAGATCTGGTTTGTGCATAGTTCTCTTAACTATTCATCAGGAGATACTGAGCACTGGAGTTAAAACTGAACAAAAAAACCCTGTGTTGTCACACTCATAAAATTTATTTGGCTTTATTTATGCCTTTCAAAAACGTTGTGAAACGAGGGAAAGATTTTAAGAGAGATATTGTGTACTTGGGCTTTTAAAAAAATATGTTGCTTATGCTGGAAATTTTTAATAGACAGCAAAAGATGGACTTGGGGGAGTGAGGGCAATCAGGGAATCTGTCAGCAGAGCTGTTCTCAGGCATTCCAGAGTTATCTGTGTGTTAATCAAAGATCAGTGTGAATAAAAATGATAATTACACCTGTATCTGCAAGGAACAGCTGCCCTTGCAGAGTCTGAATGCAGGTGTGGGATGCCAGTACTAACAAATTTCATCTGCTGTGTTTTATACAGTTCTGTACTCTTTTAACTCAAAAAGGAGTTGGGCCATGCTCAGACTCTGTTGATACTCAGCTCAGGTGTTTAAATTAGGGTGTTTTTTCTTGGGTTTTGTCTTAGTCCACTCTCTAGAAGATGACCTCACATTCCAGAGCTCTGTGAAGGAGGATGGCATCCAGCCTGACAGTCTCCTGTACATTTTACCAGCAACCCTGTGGTTACTGGCTGCATCTAAACCCCCCTAACACTGTTCTTTCTGCCTCCTGATCAACCAGGCTGCTCCCTTCTATGGGTAGTTGTGTTTTTGCAAGCCTGGCTGCACATCAGCACACATCTCTGCACCAGATGGATGAATTTTGCTCTTGTACAGGCTCAAAAGTGGCAGCTTTTAAGGGATCAGTTTAGCCAGGAGTGGGGCTCAGCGTGTTTCTGTCCACGCTGTTGCTGAACACTGAAACTATATAATTTCCAGCTGTAAAAAAAAGCTGGTCTAGACTTGGATGGGCTGAAGCCTTGGGTTTTTCTCCCCCCCCCCTCCTTCCTTTGTGGAATGAAAGCTTGGCTTTTGAAACAGCTCTGCAACCACAAAGGAAAAGCACACGGCTGCTGGCTGGGTGGTGTCCTGGCCCAGCTGCACCATCGTAGCTGATTTTGTGGGAGCTTCCAAGCCAGCTGTTCCACGCCTGACACACACCCTGCCCATATTCCCAGCTCCAGAGCCAGCAACTTCAAAAACTTCCGTTATTTTTTTTATGAAAACCCGATGTCTGCAATGGGATAGGTCCCCTCAGCTCAACTTTGGGGGGGGAAATGCACATTTTCATTGCAGGTTTCTGTTGCGAGGCACTGGCAGGTGGGCAGCTGCTGTTCTCATGTATTTATTCCTGTCATCATTTGTGTTTTGAAAAGCACTTTCAGCACAGAGCAGGATCTCCACTGATACATTTTCATTCCTCCCTCTGTGTCTAGTTTACTGATAGTTTGCTGATCAAGGTTCTCTCTGTGCTGGTTGCCAAGCTGAGCTTCCGAGCTGGTTCTGTGGGTAACAGTCACAGAGGAATGGCAGGGAAAAGATCTTAGAAAATTATATTTAAAGAGAATGGAAAGAAAATCAATATCCTGAAATACCTGGCCTTTCAGTCTAGTTCTAGTGCTCTGCATTAAAATGAGGAGTTACTGTTAGCTTGGCCTAAAAGATGCACTTTGAAAAAGCCAAACCTGGGTCCTAAAACTTCATCTCACACTGGAGGGGGTAACGCTGCCTGTAAATTCCATTTCATGGGTAATGTAATTGTCACTTCTTCAGCTGTTCTGCATTTTAGGTTATCACATCTTGACGTTTGCTTTTTAAATACACATTCTAGACTTTTCCAGTGGTTTGTTGACTCGGATCTGGCAGCAGCACGTTAAAAACAGATCACCTTCCCCTCCGTGCTGCAGAGCTCGAGTGCCTCTCCTACCACCCGGGCGATGAGACCTGGAGGCTTGAGCGGGCGCCTGAGGGGCTACGTGGGGAGCAGGAGGGGTTTCCTTCACCTCGCAGAACTCCCGAGTCCTAACTCGGCCCCGGGAAGGCGGAGGCCGGTGCGCTGCACTGCGGGGCCGGGCCGGGCGATGGCAATGTCGGGCCGGCTTTGAGCAGGAGCGAGCGGTGACAGTTCTCCCTCAGCCCCCTGAGCGGGCACCTTCTGAGTCATTCGGCTGAGAGGAAAGCCTGGGTCTGGTCTGTGGCAGGACCAGAAAAGGATGGGGAGGGAGAAAAAGAAGTGGGTTCTGGAGCTGGGGAAGGAGTTTCTGCATCATTTGGGAAAATGCAACGGTGCTGGAAATACTGTGACAGAGACAAATGCTGCTGGTTGCCCAGTGAGATTTTTTCCACCATGAGTCTGCTACCTTGAGTATATGAAATATGCTCATTTTCCAGTGCCTGGGCAGTTTTTACAGTATAAGTTTAAGTACTGGAACATTCATAATTAAAGTTTCTGGAGCATTCGGGAAGTAGTTCACTTCTTTAACTATTATTTTAAAATGTGGTAAAGAGTGTATATTGTAGAAGGTACATCCTGCAAGTATTGGAGTAGGCCCATCAGAGATCAAAACCAATGGGAAAGAAGTAGTATAATATAAGATAGTCCATTTTTCCTCTACAGGGCAGAGTTTCCTCTGTGGAAGAAACTTTTTTCATTTGGTATTAAGGTTCTTTAGTCCAAAAGGATGAGATCTATTCCGTATGCACACACACACCAACTCACCGCCTCAAGGACTTGGCTTTTTCATTGTTTAAAAATAGGATTACTGTTTTGTTAATCTGATTATGAATCTAAACCATGTGGGCCTGTCAAGTGGGCTCTTGCTGGCTGGTCCGGGTGCTAATCTCGCTGGAGTGAGTGGGATGGGAACATGGAGAATGAGCACACACAATGTGCATCCTCTGCAGATTTTGGAGAGCCCTCAGAATATTTCCTTAAACCATCCCACATGGAATAAAAAACACACTGCATAAAAATGTGCTTATGCTTGTATACAGTGTTAGATGAGAAAAATACCATGCCTTTAATATATAGGAGCCACAATATATAGTGTCAACTGTTTATTGAGACTAAGAGCTGTATTAATAGGGGAAGGCCCTTAAAGGTGATTATGCAGTATGACCCTTCTCTGCCATCCAGATTAAAAACATACTTAGGCAGGTAACAGCAGGGTTATATTTCCACTGGAAGAACTAAGCTATTCTCTTCAAGTTTTCCCTTAATCTGCTTTTTTTCCTTTTTTTTTTTTCCAACAGTGGAAACAGCAACTGCTGTATGCAAGAACAGGGGAGGGGGCAGGAGCAGTAGAAGGGGCATTTGCCTGCCAGCACTTTGGAACGTGAGTTTGGCACAATAAGTGACATAAAGGGAGGCACTTGGATGTGCTGTGGGAGCATCACAGCGTTCCCAGGTGCCACCCCCTCCTTGTAGCTGGACATCTCGGCCTTACAGCCAGGGGTATGATCTCGTGTGGTGACAGCATGAAGTCTGACAGTGCCTCCTCTCCAGGTGGCACCAGGAAATTGCCCCTTCCTTCTCCTGCCCCTTCCCCAAGTGTTCTCACCCCCTGCATTGAATAGCTCCAGGACTGTGATTGCTGTGGAGGTGCAGGGGGGGTGGGAACACGCCAAGGGGAGCTCAGGGCTGAGGAGGTCTAACAGGGGAGTGTGCTGCCCTGCTTCATCATTTCCATGTGTGCTGAACTTGCACGGAGTTTTCAGTTCTGATGACTAACTTCTTTTCTCTGTGGGAAGAAGCCAACTGACAGCTCCCCAACCCCAGCCCCAACCTTTCTCTTTTTTATTGCCTTTTAGCCACGCTAGCTCTGCCTTTTCCTGTAATTCATAGGCCACAGTGGCTTTCCCTTGAATCAGGAGTTTTTTACAGCTGATTTGGAGCACGCAGAGCGTAATCCTGTTCCTGCTTATGGACTTGCCACATGTGCCTCTCTTAGAAAGGAGTGGCCTTACTTTTTATTTCAGCTTGAACGACTACTGGTGTCCTGTATTTTAGGCTTGTGGGGAGAGGGGAGCAGCAGAGTTGATGAAGGAGCTTTTCAAAGTGGACTAAAAGATCCATACATGCAGAGTGGCACAGGCTGAGCATAACCCCAGACTTCATGGAAAGGGATCAGGGTACCCGTAGTTAGAAATAATAGTGAAGCATTGCAAACCCTGGGAAATAGAAAGGAATTACAGTAGTGGTTGGGAAGGGAGTGGTAAGGACAGTCCAGCTGGCCTTTGCCAAGCAGTGGTGCTCCTGCCCTTCCCTCACTTTG
This sequence comes from Corapipo altera, assembly GCF_003945725.1. Taxonomy (NCBI): domain Eukaryota; kingdom Metazoa; phylum Chordata; class Aves; order Passeriformes; family Pipridae; genus Corapipo; species Corapipo altera. Next base: position 1,767,580 of record NW_020884889.1, read on the forward strand.
CTCACCTCGTGTATTCCAGTTTGGACTGTTCTTCCTTTCCCTCTTTCACCATTTAGTTCTTCTCTTTGCCTTCCCACAAACACACATCTCAATACCTCTGTGTTCTGCTCATGGGCAACTGAAAGGAAAACTGCTCTTTTTTTCCTATTCATTGCCTGATTTCTTATCTAGTTTCTATTTATCTTTAGTTTTATTGTTGTTTATTACCATAAATTGTGGAGGCACTTTCTTTCTGTTCTTTGTTGCTCCTGACATCAAGAGTTAACCGGTGCTGACCTTGGTATGAGGATCGCACCATTAGAAGAGCAATAAACCCCCACAAAAGCGTTTTTTTCAAGACATGTCATCAAGTTCTTTAGAAAAGCAGATTGTCTTACTAGTTACTCAATCCCAGAAGTGATACAATTACTTGTGATACGTGGATCATAAAAATATTTTAGGTATGGCTTTCTTTGGCTTATTAATGTAGAGTATTAATTTGTTATAACGGCTTCCTGTCTTGCAACTGTTCTTGCTCAAAAGAGCAGGCTGCCATTACACCAAGACTTTTCTTCTCAGCTTGTTGTGGATGACATCATGATATAAATAAAATGTAAAATGGCAGTTGGAAATGCCAAAATGGGCAGGAAATGGAAAAAACCCACAATGATAAGCAGGAGGTCAGTGGGTTGTACTTGATAAGTTTCTTCTGTTAAGACTGGAGGGTTTTTTTCCTGTGAAATGTGAAGGTTTTGGGGCTGCAGTGTTTGAAGCTGAAGCACTCCATAGATGAAAAGCACGTGGAGAGTCAGTTTGGACAAAAGAAAGAGAAATCTTCGCTCAATAAAGTCTTCACTCTTGAGCAGTTGCTGTAGTCTGCGGATGGAAACAGACTGACCTATTTCTGGTCGAGTTAATTAGCAAGGTGGGAAAAAACGGAGGGCTGCCTGTGCCTTCACTCCCTGGCACCAGGGCATGTGCTGCAGGAATGCATCAGTGCCAGGCAAACGGGGCTGGAAGGCTGCTCCTCCCCACCTGCCTCCCCTCTGGCTCTGCATGTGCCAAGGGGCAGGACTGGGGCTTGGGCAACCTGGTGCCTATCCTGAGTCAGGGTCCCAGTGTCCCAGTGCCTTCCCATCCTGGTCTGAAGGGCTGGTGTGCCAGGCCTGGCCCCTGAGCCAGGGTTCTGCCCTGGGGTCTTGGCGCAGGGTGCTGGGATACCTGTCCTGGAGTTATGTCCAGGGTCTCAGTCCCTGTCCCCAGATCTGGGCACTCATGTTCTTTTAGCCTCCTGTCCCAGCCTCTTGATCTGGGCAGCTGGGCTGATGTTCTGGTGTGCCAGTCCCAGGGTCCCAGTGTGGGGTACTGGATCAGGGTCCCTATCCCCTGTGTGGGATACTGGATCAGGGTCCTTATCCCCTGTGTGGGATGCTGGGGCAAGGTGTTGGCCCCTGTCATAGAACCACAGACTGGTTTGGGTCGGAAGGGACCTTAAAGTTCGTCTCACACCAACACCCCTGCCGCCGGCAGGGACACCTTCCACTGGACCACGTTGCTCCAAGCCCCGTCCAACCTGGCCTGGCACACTTCCAGGGACGGGGCGGGACGTCCCGCGGTCCCGCTCCAGGGTGGGGCTTTGCGAGCCGGCTGCCGGTCCCTCCGCGGCTCCCGCTCCCGCTCCCCTCCGCCTCCTCCATCCCCTCACCGGGACCCCCGCGCGGGGTCCGGGGGCGGCCCCGGGGGCTGCACCCGCGGCGGCCCCGCCACCTCGGCGGCGTCCGGGCGGGGCCAGGGGCCGCACACGGCGCCTGTGCCGAGGGGCAGGGCCGGGGAGGCGGGCGGCCCCCCGCTCCCCTCCCTCCGCTTCCCGTCCCTGCCCCTTCCCCCATGGCGGCGCTGGGCGCCTCGGCGCGGCTGGCGGCGGCGGCGGCGCTGTGAGCAGCGGGGCCGGGCGGGC
>NW_020884889.1:1769915-1965600 GCF_003945725.1 Corapipo altera
GCCCCGCCGCGCCGCCCCGGCCCGCCGGCTCAGAGCTTCCTCTTCGTGGGGGTCATGACGGCGCAGAAGTACCTGCGGAGCCGCGCCGTGGCCGCGCACCGGTGAGAGGGCGGGGAGGGGGCCGAGGGGCTGCGGTCGGGAGGGCTCGGCGGGGCTCGGGTTCGGCGGGCTGCCTTGGGCTGGGGTCTGTTCGGCTGGGCTTGGGGTCGGCTCGGCTCGGCTTGGCTCGGTTTGGCCACGTTGAGCTGAGCTGGGCTTGGCTCGATTCGGTCCCATTCATCTGGGCTCGGCTCGGCTCGGTTTGGCCACGTTGAGCTGAGCTGAGCTTGGCTCGGTTCGGTCCCATTCATCTGGGCTCGGCTCGGCTCGGCCGGGCTCGGCTCTGGGCACGGCCGGTCCCCCCGAGGGACGAGCCCCCGGCCCGGGATGCCCTTGCAGCCGGGATGTCCCCGCCGGCCCCGGGGACCGCTCGCCCTTGCCCGGGGCAGGTGTTCGCGATCCTCAGGGCACGCTCAGCCCCGGCTCTCCTCGCACCGTCCCGGGCGCAGGGAGGGAGCCCCGGGGCGCTGTCCGGGCGGGTGCGGGGTGCGGGAGAATCAGTGCCCCGAGCGCTCCTCCGCTGCCCGGGCAGGTCGGCGGAGATGCGAGGGGTCGAGGGAGTCGCATTGCCGCTCTCACAGGGTCTGGTTCAGCCAAGTGCTGCCTGGCAGGTGGCCCCAGCGGCTTTGCCTGAGGGTCAGGATGCCCCACCACAGCGAGGGGGCAACCGACCGCCGGTCACGAAGGGGGCACGGGCGTCAAAGTGCCTCGTCCCTCAGTGCTTCTGCCTTGGCACGGCTGCGCCTCGCTGGTGCAGTCCTTGGCTGCTGCTTCTGGGGAGAGCTGGCAGCCTGATGGGAACAGTAATAAAGTTTGGAGACCGTCGTGACCGTCTGGATAGGGAAGAAAAGACCACTGCACCAAGCCAAAAGCATGTGCTTGGGAATGAGACCCAGGAAAGGCATCTGGGAACAAAGAGTAAAACCCACCTTTGCTCACCAGAGCTGCTGCTGAGGCTGGACCAGGTAGTGAAAGAGCTCAGATGAGGGAAGTCAGCTTGGGTGAAACACTCCAAGCGTTGGGCTGGTGGAGCTTATGCAGGACCTGGGGGCTCAGAGCCGAGTGCTTGTTACCTGAGCACACCTATTTTTGGAGCAGGGACGATCTTTGTGCTGCTTGCTGTAGCCCGCGGCGCGGTCTCCAGCTGTAGCTGGGTATGGCCGTGAGTGCTAACAGGAATTCTGTCCAAAGCCTCGGCAGCATCAGGATAATCATCTCCTCTGTGAGAGACGTGTCTGTGGCTTTGGTGAAACACTCTGCTCTGCTGAAATATGCTGGAATATGCTTATTGCTCCGGCGTCCGCGCCAGCAGGCAGTGCTGGGAGGCTGCGCGGGAAGCCTGGCTTGGGAAGTCTGAAAGAGTTAAGAGCTAAAATGTGAGCTCGGGTATAACCCCAGCTCTGGCTGAGCACTGCACAGCCAGCACCATCGGAGGAGCAGCCAGGCGCTCTGGAGAGGATCTTTAATAAAACATCCCCTTTAGTCTTGTGTTGGAACAAACCCTTCTCCATCTCCCGCCTGCCCTGGCTGAAAAGTACTTGGCCCTGTTGGCCAATAAGTACAGGATGGCAAAACCGTGTATGATGGAGCATCTCAATCTCCTCCTCTGCCCAACTCTGGTTCCAGAAAATCTCTCTTTATATCAGCACCAAATGCAGTAAAATTGCTTAATTTGGGCAATCTGAGGTATATTGTCCACCAACTATGATTTTAATGGAAACTTAATTCCTTCTTTCAGTACTAGACCTATAATTAAGTTACAGGGAGAGCATGATTGGTGCTTTGAAATGGGTGAAAGAATCTGTTTCTTCAGGGTTATGTTCTTTTCATCACCACGTGGGATGGAGCATTTTGGATTGCAAATCTCATGCGCTGTGTAATTTACATTTACATACAGAGAGGCTGGAGTTGTGTTGGAACATCACGTAACAGGTTTTCTGGCAGAAGAGCTTGTCTAGCATCCATCAGATTTTGCGTCAAGAATTCAAGAAAGGGAAATTTATCACAATATTGTCCAGAGATTGATGTTATTTGGGGAGGAATTGGCTTTGCTGGTGTGGGAAGGATTCTCATCCCTGGTTTTGCCCGTGCTCGCTGAGCAGTCACGTGCTGTGGCAGAGCTGGGTTTACAGAACCAGATCTGCAACGTCTGCTCACACAAAACAATGGCTAAAGATGCAACTTAACAAATCCAGCTAATGGAACCGGGCTCCTTCAGCCCTTAGAAGGAGATCTGAGTATCGCTTTTTGCCACACAGCTATTTTGGTTTAACCTCTAGAGACACTTAGCGGTGTGGTAGGGCTAAATGCGTTTTTGTCACCTCTGTCAGTGAAAGAAATGAGCTAATGTCCTGGTGACAGGAAGACATCTTCGGGGGAAGGTGGGGAGGGGGGAAGAGGAAGCCAAACCTGAAATCTTAAATGGCTTTTGATTGCCATGAAGTACTCAAGCAGACAATTGCTGGGATTACTACATTGACAAAGCATCCTGGTGAGCTGAATCGCTGGCACAACCAGTGAAATGGGAAGCTGCTAGCAAGGCATTCCCGGGGTGGCAGCGTGTGCAGAGCCTTGATACCACGCTGAAAGGAATTAGGGATTCAGAGGCTGAATACCTCCAAATTGCTGTGGCTCAAAGGCCATTTACAGACACAGCTAAAAGGGACCGGAGCGGAAAGCATTTGCTGATCCTTACTGCTGTGAATCCAGATAGGGTCTAAAAGAGGGGAAGCAATCCACTTCCTGAACATCAATCACGAGCAAAATGACCACTGCAAGGCAAATCAGGCCTGCTGGATTTTCGGGAGCTGCTGGCTCTTTGAAACAGTCGTGCTTTTGTAGTGTACGAGGCAGAGAATAAGCTTTAGATCTACAGGTTTTCGCAGAGCAGGTTTGCAGCCTCAGTGGTTATTGCATCTGACAGCCAGGTTAGCAGAGCTGCCCTTCCAGGAGGCCGGTGAAGTGCAGCAGCAGGAACTGCGGTGTCACATCACAGGACAAGGAATAGTCAGGAAAAGAGCCGGGCAGGAAGGAGTTAAAGTATGGCTGGGGTTCAGGGAAAGTGCAACAATATGTGCTAATGGCTTTGCAGTTGAGGGGAGTTGTCCTAAAAGAGCTGCAGGAAGGAGAGGATGGGAATAAGCAGGCTCCCAGAAGATTTAAGTCTGCTGTCTCAGGAACAGAAATATCAGGCAGTTAACCCATTTTCTTTTTTTTTCTTCCCCCCCCCTTTTTTTTTTTCTTTTTTACGTAGCAACTAGATTTCCCGGGAAACGTGGCAGGAGAGTAGTGTGAATGCAGTTAATGGCGAGATGTCAGCGGCTGGCCTTTGGCAGTATCTCTGCAGGAGCATAGCCGCAGTACTCGGTTTGGGACAGTCCCCACGGCACCCTCCAGTGCCACGAGGACCATGAGTGATGCCCAGGGCTTGTGCTGAGCCATCCCTCTCCTGTGGCAGAAGGATGCCCTTTGGAGACTCCATTTGCTGCCACACTGGTAGTGGTGGCTTATAGAAAACAGTGTGCACTGAAATCTAAATACCTGAGTGCTTGGAAGGGCTTAAGTGAAAGGCAGCCAGAAGGATTTGGGGTCTAAAGGAGTTCATATTATCTGTCTAAGCCTGCACTAACTGCTGCAGAAGTGTAATACAAAACACATTGTTGTGCTGCTTTTCAATTCAGAGCCTGGGTGGAGGTTGTTGGGTGGCACTGGGGATCATGTCAAGTGACTTTGAACGTCGTGACATCGCAGTACATGTTTTGCTTCACGTGTGAATTGTACCACAGTCGTGCAATAGTGAGGACTCGTTTCTGTCCTGCCCTTGTACCTTCCAGCAGAAACATGATGTACTTGGGCTTTCCGAGCAGTAACCTAAAATTTGGGAGAATGTTTAAGGAACAGTATGAAACAAATACAGTGAGAGCAGCTGGCGTTGGTACGTGGGAGATAAGGAGCAACAAAGTCACCTACACACCCCACAATAACCACACGGCCCAAACCTCTGGGACACTTGGGCTTTGATCTTCGCCTGACCCGTTGACTGTTGGTGTGCCTATGGGTGATAGATCCATTTCTCTCCCTGCTTCCACAAGGAAGGTGACTGGATATCCTCGGGCAGAAAACTGGCACCACTTTAAATTGGAAGAGTTTAGTTCAAAGGACTCTTAAGAGCTGTAGAGGCTACCTGGGTTCTCCGGTAAAACTGCCCTGCAAAAACTTGTCAGGAGCTTTTCCTCAAAATCTGAATTCTGTAATGCAGATCTTAACAACAAGGTCTTTTAAACCTATCTGGAGATTTTAGCAAACAGCTTTTTTTGGTGACCTCTCATGATGGTCATGTGCAGTACCATGTGCAGGAGCAGTGTGCTGGTTTCCATGCTCAGTTCTCCTGGCTAAGCTGTGGTTCATTGCTTCCCCTGCAGCAAGTGTTGCTGGAAAGATGGGACTTTGAAGTTATGCAGAACTAGCCCTAATACAACATGAAATTTAGCTGCATTCAAGACATAAGTCTTTTATGTCTGTTATCTTGCTGAGTTCTTCACAAATTATGATTTTCTTCAGCGTAATTATACAAGATGACTGTTTCTCAAAACTTTAAATGATTTCTCTGATCTCCTCTAAGGGATGTTCCTGAACTGCAGAGAAAAACCATTTTTTGTCATAGTGTTCAGCTTGGGTCTCTACAAAGGGAGCTCTGTCTGCATAATACCACTGACTGTGCTTCTGCCGAGTCTGCAGAGCTGATAACAAAGCTAGGTAATACAAATAAATAATAAATACTGGAAACTTAAGAATAAAACATTCAAGATCTCTGCTTTTCCTGCTTTAAACTATGCTTTTTGAGCTTCTTTTTGAATGAAGAAATAAACTTACGACAACGTTTGATGACTATAGTTGTGGTCACTTTTTAGGAGATATTGGAGGTTTTTAGCACACTCAGTGTGCACAAAGTTTTCTGTATTTTGTGGCTACCTGTACCAACTGGGATAAAATCTTTTCACCCAGTTTGCTTGTGACTTGCTCAGATTAGGGTATATGTAGGGCATCCAGGTGCAAAACCAGTTGAGGGGTGATAAAATTGATTTGGTAGCCACCAATACTGGAGACTGATGTCCTCTGCTAAGAGCTTTCTCCTCAGGAAGCGTTACTGATTTTGTTTGTGTTTGTTTAATTTTCACTTTGATTTTCTTGCCAGAAGACAAGCTTCTGCTTTGTTAGAGTTCTGTACCTCTTGCACTGAGAGAAACCAGGTCACACACTGTTGTGCAGGTGTTTTACCTCCTGGGGAAGGAAATAGAGAGCCTTGCTGTCCTGATTCATGCACATCCTCCTGTTTAGGCAGCAGATTCAGATTACACGGAGGAGATAAGGTTGGGATCTGTCAGAGCAGTTCAGTTGCTGGGTTTTTAAATGACCGGTTCAGGACATGTATCAGTTGTATTCAGAACCTGATATTTCTCCTTGGACAGAGTCAAAATGGCTTTGAGCTGACTGAGGCCATCAGCAAGTGATCACTGCAGCCAAGGTATTCTCTGCAGGTGTAGATGCAGGAGTCTGGTGGCAGAAATGCTGTGTCCACATGTCCTTTAAACAGCTGAGGGTGACAGGGCAGTGCAGGGGAAAGAGGGCATCAAGTTTCAGTAGAAACATTTTCCCTTGTTTTTTTTTAATTATCAAACATACAGTTGTTTTTCAGATACAACCTGCAAGTCTTATATTGGAGAACCCTTGACCAGGAAAGGAATGTCAGTGGGTGCTGGTGGAGCCACAGAGGTGGGGAGGTGTTGAGACAAGAGCTCTGTGCTAAGGAGCTGAAGGGATCAGGTTGCTGCCCATAACCTGAGAGCAGACATGGTAAACGAGACTGGAGGTGGGAGGACAGGCAAGAAACGTAGGTGTTAACACATTAATCTGTGGAGTTGCTGGTGATCGAGCCAGGTCTGATTCTTTGCAACGTCGGATAAAAAAGTTAAAAGCTGCTTTGATCAGAATTCATCCTTGCATTTACCAGCCCTCGGTTCTACTGTTATCAATTGGGGTCAGAAAAACGTGCTTGCAGTTCATCTTGCTGTCTGTGGTTTGGCTTCTTTAGCTGAGTGCAACAACATGTTTCCTGAGCAAACTGTTCTCTGTGTATTCTCTCCCCAAAAAAGGACCGCAGCGAGCTGCGGCTCCAACGTGAGGAGCAGCCCGTGGTGACTCCATTGTTTCAGCCTCTGCCGAGCTGTGCTTGCGTTGACACAGACACTCGGGCCATTTTTCCGTGTGGGAATGTGTTTTGCCTGCTTGGGTTCGAACAAATGCTCAAAGCCACAGTCACAAATAACACGTCGAGTTGTCTCATCCCAGAAATTGTGTTGTTGCAGGAAGTGAACAAAGGCTCAGTCAAGCTGTGCTGGGGTTTGGTCGATGTGGTTGATGTGGTTGATGTGAGATCCCAAGGCTGAAGTAACGTTTTGGTGCCGACCCAGGTCGCACAGTGGTCCTTGGGGTGTGGTTATTGTTAGGACCTGGTTACTTCTCACATATGCAGGAATATATGGTTTACTGTCTGGTTTACTCCTGCTTTAATGTGAAACTTAAATGTGGTGCAGACACATGGAAAGATGGGCTCAAACTGGCTTTGATTTGAGGGTTTTAGGGTGATGAGAAGGCTGGGAATCAAACATGCCAGGGTTTATGGATGTACGTGCATTTTGTTCCCTCTCCCTTGAGTGGGAATTCTTCTCTTGACAATACTTTGTGGGTCCTGAGGTGGGGGTACCTAGGTGGAGAGCAGGGAGTAAATTTAAGCTGGGAACCAACAGAATGGGTGGTGGTTTAAAAAAAATTAAAAAAATAGTTGAAGACAAATCCTCATGAGTCCAGAAAGGAGCTAAAGCCTGGAGTGATAGAAAACACCCTGTGTTGTCCATAGATTGTAGTCATTACAAAGGCAGATCTTTCCAGATATGGAGAGCAAGTCTGAAAATTCATTGTTTGTTTTTGAATAAAAAAGTCAATAAACAAAAATTTCCATAAGACTTTAGCTAATAACTAGTCCTGGGTACATCCAAAGCTCCCTTGAGAACTGCTTGCAGTGGATGAAATTTTTCAGTAGCTTCTTCTGCCTTTTCTTTCTGTGAGATTAAAATTGAAATTCATCAAGTACTTTTAACAAAGAGAAGTCTTTTAAACTTAGCTTGGGGGTTGGTATGGGAAGAACCGTAGATGATTTGTATGTTGAGTGTGGGTGTCAGAAAATAAACAGCAGAACTTCCTTAATGATTAGTGAAAGGTCAAGATATGATCATGTCACGTTTAAAAGGGGCTGCTTTCCGTGCTTTAACAGGATATGACTTATAACCAGTAGTACTGTGCATTAATTGCATGACTGATGATTATAAGCCTCATCACCTCTATTGTGAAGTCAATGGGAATGTTCCTATTTGCTTTACTCTGTGCTCTTTGGGAAGCTGGGATCTAAACTTTTCCTATGAAACACTACCCATGGCAGTAAGAAATCCAGAAGACAAAGCTTTTAAAGTAATTGGGTGATATTAATTACACACAGCTCAATTAGTGTGAAACTGTTAAGGTGTCAAAGTTGATGTTTACGTAGGTCTGATTAAATACCTTTGCGTTTTCTGGTGGAGCTTAAGGAACAATTCTTCTGAAATATATTTGGGTTTCAGACTTCGCACAACAGATAATTCTGGAGATTTCAAATTTCAGATCATCTGTGCTGCCCAAAATCTGCTCAGGTTTTGGCAAGAAACCTGTGCTGAGAGGCATCTGGTCAGAGTGACAGTGATGCATTGAGGGAATACTGTGTCCTTTACCTTGAGAGTGTTTTCAAATTCACCTTTAGGTTATATTCTGAGCATAGTCACCAAATATAATTATAAAATATTCTCCCCCTATACAAAAAGGGGCAAAACTGTTGGTTTACCAATGAAAATAGTTTTCTGTGAGGGATATGTGATCTCTGCTTTTTTCCCCCAGATAGAATCTCAGAAAATGGTACTGAAAGCTTAAAATTAATAATTTTTAGGGCAAAGCTGTAACAGTTACATGACTGAAAATCCTCCCTGGAGGAGACAGTGTTCTGCAGTCTGCCTTGAGGAATCATCCTGCAGCTCTTCCTGCTGTATAAGTGACCCAGTTTGCCCACACAGATGGGTTGGATTTGTCAGAGGAGCACGGAAGGTGTGGAGCAGATGTTGTCTCTGTGCTGCTTTGTGCAGAAAAAGCTCCTCTTCCATGACATTCCTCTTCACTGAAATCTGGAATGAAGTGTCTGACAAGCTGCTGGAGGTGTGAGTGTTGGTAGCACCATGTTATTGTGGGAGTTACCTGTTTTACAGGCATTTCTTAGGACTTGACTGGTATGGACAAACCCACCTGAGGTTGTTGTTGCTCCGTGCTCTCTGCTTTGCTTCTTCAGGCAGCATCTGGAGAAGCTGCTGTTCGGTTGCTTTTCCATGAGATACCGATTCCATGCAAGTTGATGTGAATTTACTCTCTGGAAGTCAGTGCTTCTGAGTGCACATTTGAGCTTTTGGAGAGGCTTAGACGGAATGGAAGGTGGAAATGATGCTAAATAACTTGCAGGGAAGCTTTGGAAGTGTTAAATCCAGTTGTATGTGAACTGTTTGCCCATACTGGCTCCCCCCTGTATTTTGTGGCCAATACTAGTTGGTCCAAAACTGAGTGTGTGTAAGAAATCCTGCCTTCCACTGGTGAACTGCTACTATCAACTACTTTTCTAACACGTGGAGGTGCAAAAATGATATTCAGATGCTTGTCATAGCAGAACTTTTTGTGTGTTGTACCAGGTGCTCTGTGTGCCATGCCCTCATTTGTGTGGTAAAAAATAACCTTTCAAGGCGTTTTTAAAGACAATTTGTAAAGCAGATGAGGTACAGTCTCTGGTAGCACTCTCTGCCTGCCCTGGTTTGCATACTTAATTAGTCCTTCTTGTCTTTTTCAATCTAGAACATGGTCCAAAACCATTCCTGGCAAGGTTGAGTTCTTCTCCAGCGAGGGTTCGGACACCTCTATTCCCATCCCCATCGTGCCGCTTCCAGGTGTAGATGACTCTTACCCACCCCAGAAGAAATCTTTCATGATGCTCAAATACATGCATGACCACTACTTGGACAAATACGAATGGTTTATGAGGGCTGACGACGACGTTTACATCAAAGGGGACAAACTGGAGAACTTCCTCAGGAGCCTGAACAGCAGCGAGCCGCTCTTCCTGGGACAGACCGGGCTCGGCACCACGGAGGAGATGGGGAAGCTGGCGCTGGAACCGGGCGAGAACTTCTGCATGGGGGGGCCAGGAGTGATCATGAGCCGGGAGGTGCTGCGGAGGATGGTGCCCCACATTGGCGAGTGCCTGCGGGAGATGTACACGACCCACGAGGATGTGGAAGTGGGGAGATGCGTGCGGAGGTTTGCGGGAGTGCAGTGCGTGTGGTCCTACGAGGTAAGGATGAGGAGCGTGCTTTGGGGGAGGTAGAGGGGAGGGTGGGAGAGGCTGCAGCAGGGGAGTGCTGTTGTACATAGCAGTTCCTCCAGCCCTCGCCTCCCTTTGCAGCTTGACCACCCAGCTGTACAGTTTCTACACTCTTTGTTTCCTAGAAGTGTCAGGAAAGACCTACGGAAATATGGAAGTGCAGCGCTAAGGGAAACAGTGTTGGACACGAGGCACATGAGGGATAGGGGAGGAACATTCATCATTCATAACAGATATGTTTATTTAGACAGAAAGGGAATAAGCTTAAATCAAAATGGCCACGACTGCCTGCAGTCCTGACTGCCCAAGCCTCTTTTATCTTCTTTAGCTCGTCATGGTGCGAGCGTGGAAAATGGATGATACAATTACCGTGTTTCTTACCGCAGTGGAAATGTGTGAGGCTGACAGATGTTTGCCCTGACACTGACAGTTTTTTCCCGAACTAGAGATGTCTCCTGGTGGTTGGCACTGTCACCCTGCACAGCCCATATCTGCTGCTGCCCTGGGGACTCGCTGGCAGCCCCATGTGCTTGGCAGGTCCTTGATGTCAGCAGAGACAAGCCACCACTCTCGGTGGTGGCTTTGGATGAGCCAAAACTCCTGGTCTGCCCACACTGATATGGCTGCAACTTTGGCATTTGGGGGAAAAATACCCAGAGAGTCCCAGCCTGCTTGTGGCAGAGTTTCCTGCTGCTGTTTGCTGGGGGCTGGCAGCTCCTCTCAGGGGTGAGAGGGTCTTCTCCTGCCTGAGTATGCTGGGCTTTTTGAATTGAGTCCTGGGTGTTTGCAGGCTGTCTGGTTGAAAACACTTACTGGGCTTGAGCTGCAGTTTCACCAGAGCAAATGGCAGTGGGTCTGTCACAGAACTAAGGGAGAAGCTGAAAGCAGAAGAGAGGGTGAACAGGTTTTGTACACAAACATTTATGACTTGACGCAACAACCGCTTTGTCCTTTTATGAGATGTGGTGAAGGGGGGAAATTCTTCTGCCCGTGTGACAGGAGCTGTGGTCACAAACGATGACAGATATTGCTGCTGAGCCGCTCTCTCACTGGCAAAGACTTGTATTCAACTTCTGACACTGAGTTTTTGCCCCTGGAAGCTGTTGCCTCGTTTCAGTTCACAGTTCAGTGACGGGAAAGCCTCTGAGGAAGGGGAAGGAGGTTTCCAGCTGCAGTAATTCATTCATATCTTTTGTGCCTAGAGATTTTCTGGACTAACAGTGTCTCTCCATGTTCCTTGCTTTCAGACCTGGAACTAGTTTATGTATTGCCAGCATTGTGGTTAGAAGTTTGTAAGGAGTCAGTAACTTTTTCCACAGTTTTTAGCCGCATAAAATTTTTGCTCTAGACATTCAGAGTTGAAATAACTTCTGCTTTGAGTGCCTGTACCATGTGGCATTTGATTAAGTTACTGAAGGTTAATATTTTAGTTCTACTTAAACTGGCAGAACTCTCCTAAATTCAGTATGATCAAATGTTGGATTGAAATAGCTAATGACAGCACACAACTGCACTAGGAATGCTGTCTGACAGAAATAGATGGGGCTTTTCTCAAAATCAGTTTTGTTTGATCAGCTTCTGCTAAATTATCCCTAGTGCTGGATTCTCCTGAGTGCCATGAATTACTTAAAATTGGTTTGTGTGAAGTGTATAAACTGTAGGATGTTCAGAAGTAACCTAAGAGTGTGAGATGTTAAGGCTCAGCTGTCTGGGGAGGAGGGAAGAGTTTCAGTGATGAAAGCACTCTGCTTCTGCAAGGAGTAGGTCCACTCTCATTTACTTGTGGCTTTTCAATTTAAAAACCTGTCATCTTTTCTTTTTTTTTTTTTTTTTTCTTTTTGATGTGGTCCTCTCATTGCCCAGACAACTAGATGAAATGTGCCTGGTATTTTATTTCAGATAAAGCAATAGCTGTGTGAAGTAACACAGCTGTCGTAACAGCTGTGTTGGGAAAGCCTGGTGTAAAAGCGACATTTTCCATGTCTTGTACGTTCATGAACATCAAGTAACAGGCCACTGGAAGTGAATTGCAAAGCGTTGTATTTCAGTGAACTCGTGATGGAGGAAAAGGTTTATCTGCGCCTGCTCTGCTGGGGCACAGCCACCGGATCCCTCACAATTCCCAAGGAAAGGGAAGCCGCGACGGCACGAGGCTCAGCAAACAAAGCGGCGTTGGCCTCAGAAAACCCAAACCCCAAACTTCTCCTTTGCAGCCTGCGCTTCCTATTCTGGAGAGGCTCAAGTGGCAGCACAAACGAGGAGCTCAGGGCTTTTCAGTCACCCCCCAGCTCGCTGGTTTTAGTCCGCAGCATCTCGGACGTGGAATGCACTGCTGGACCTCTCTGCGGGTGGCTTTTCCCCTGCACTGTTCTTGTGGTGGGCTCCCTGCCCAGAACCGTTTTACTCATCTCCATGACTGTCACTGCCCCCTTTCTCCGATTTTTAGGATCCCACAATGTCTTCACTGTGCTACTCATCTTCCCTGGCCCTGGCCCTGGTGTTGTGCCCAAATGCATCACCAGGCCTGGCTCTGTGTGTTTTTTCTGCTCGCAGCAGTCTGTCTCAAAACCCCTTTTTTCCCCCCCTTCCTGTGTTTCTGTCACTGCTCTGCTCTCCGCGGTGCCTCTTAGACCACTTCATTAGTGGCACCGGTTATTGCCCGTTTCAGGACTTGTAAGGATTTGTTCACACTCTTCCTGCCGTCAGGAGCTTTTCAGCAAATACAGTAGAGGAATTGACACCAGTATTCTTTGGACTTCCTGTGTCATCTCACCCCAGAAAAGAGGCAGCAACAGCCTGTGCAAGCTTGAGAACCAAAGCTCCCTGGACTCTGGGGAGCTTCGTCTGACCCACCCAGGCTGCTGCTCCAGGAATTTTGCTGCCCATGATGGATTTTAGGCTCCTGTGACCAGGCTTGTAGCAACTGCCCTATTTGACACTGGTCGAGTAAGTCACTGATGAGACATGGCCGTTAAATGTGAGTTCTTTAGGGCAAGGATTATCATCATTGTAAAAACAAAGCCGAGACAGGATTTTTTTTATGATATACATGGAAAAGAAGGAAACGTGAGCATCAAGGTCCAACCTTCTGGGCGTTGGTGAAGGAAAAAGTCGGGCAATGGTGACTGGGGATAGCAGGGGGCTTCTGGGAGAAGGGGGGTTTGAATTAACATTTTGTGTGGTCTTTCATCTGGAGTAATTGAAGATAATTGCTACTGTGAAATTCACTGAAGTTAGGAAAGCCCTTAAAGTGCACATTATATCTGCCAAGTACATTGGCAGTGCCAGAATGTACCGTTTCTGGAATGGACTCTCCCATGGGCAAAACTGAAGTTTGTGGCTTTCAGTAAGACGGCCAGAAGTCAAAAAAAGATGAAAGTCGTGCTGTGATTGATCAGATCTGAAAGACTGGGAAGAGGTGCAGCTGCTAACAGCTAATGTGCAGTTCCTTTGCTTTATCCTCTGAGTAAACCTTTCTTCATTATCAAAAAAAGGAGATTAATCCTGTTGTAGGTGGCTTGTGTGTGGCACACTGTGTGCAGTGGCCGCTGCAGCATCTCGGAGCAGGATGTGAGGAGGTGCTGGGCAGGGTGCTCTGAAGCACCTCGGTTCTGTGCAGACACTGAGGGCAGTGGGGTTGGACTGTGATGTTTGGTCACTCTGGCTCTGTAAACCCTCGCCTTGGAGTCCAGACTTGTCTTGGTGGTGGGAGCATCCAGCAGCACTTCTGAAATCAGATGCTCTAATATATGTGTATTGTCCTGGCTTCAAAGCTTGTGCTTTTTGTCCAAGTCAGAGCATAGGAACTTGGCAAACCCTGACAGCACAGATATCTTATCTCCCTGTGTGTGCAGCCCACTGCACTTCTTCGTTCAGGAAACCTACGATACAAATCATGTGTGAGAGAGGGAGGATACAAATGTGCCCAGAGTTTTAGAGTGGATGTTTATAAATCATCTTTTCTCCAGCACTAAATTTTATCTTCAAAATGCTTCTGAGATGTCTTTTTGGCTTCAGATTAAGTTGTAAGTGGGTGGCCATGTGTTCTGGGGCTGGATGGAGATTGAGCTCCCTGAATTGAAGGTAATGAGGAATGGCATTTTGTCAGAGGACGGACAGGTAAGATTAGAGAAGAGCATTATCTGGGCAGAGCAGGTGATGTGTGGGGGTCAGTGTGAGACTGAAAATATGTGACTGATGTGACAGGGAGTCGCTGTGAAGACAGTGGGAGAGGCAGCGTGGTTTGACCACTGTGGTCTAATTTTAGTGTTTGCTGAGGAGGAGGGCAGAGAGGTCAAAGGAGAGAGTAAAGGCTGCGGACTGGGCTTGTGAAACCAGGTGTGGGTTAGGAGGGTTTGGAGTAAGGAGACTTATCTCAGGTCTGCACCCAGGTCCTGACCTGTCTCTTTCAGTTCAGAAAATAGTTGAGTGTTTGAGAAGCAGATATTGCAAAGAGGGAGAACTTGACATTACTAAGTTGTTTCTTAGTGACTTCTGAACTCATGTTGGTAAAGGTTTCTTCTGTGTTGCAGAAGCAACAAGAGCAAGTGTTGTAACAAAACTTGAGTCTGGATCACACTCCCTTTCTGCAGACCATCCTTTTCAAAGTGGAAGGCTGTGTGGTTCGTGCTTACACAGAGATGCCTTTCCAGGCTACAGAGACTGTTTGGGACTGACCTAGTTTTTGTGAGCACACGGTTAATCTGTCCTTAGTTAGCTGGGTGACTTGACCTAATGCCTAAGCTGAGAGTTGCTGAAATGAGGACTTTGATGGTGTCGTGCAGACTCTTAGGAAGCTTCAGCCCTGAATCCAGCAAACAGAAGTATTGCTTTTTCCCTCGTTATTGTTGTGAAGTGCAGTGGTTCAGTTATAAATTAGGATCTGTGCGACCTGTTGAGTTGAGAGAGCCATCAGGATTAGTTGTTATCTTGAGGACAAGTCAGGAAAGGCTAATCCTTCATTGCATGGCAGGACAAAGAACTCTAGTAAAATAGCTCATCATCCCAGTTTCTTAATTAAGGCACTCAGAAGATAGTTGAGGATTTGAGTTTGTTCTGTTGAGCAGCAGTGGGGATAGGCAGAGGGAGGTAAGTCAGACTAGAAGCTTTCTGTTGTACTTTTTTCTTTTAAACTGATGGGAAAGCCATCCCACAGGGTAGATTATTACTTTACAGCTTGCTGGACTTGTGAGACTTGGAAGAAACAACATTGTGCTGTGATCAGAGCTGCACTGTTTCTTGCAGGAGAATCCCACCTGACTGGACACCTCTGAAGGACACTGTTAAATTCCAAATCTAATCAATACCAAACCAAATAATACCTTTGTAGTCAGTTATATCCCATGGGTCAGTTATGTCTGACCAAAGTTTGAGTTGGCAAGTTTCTTTTTCCATTTTATTTAGTGCTTATTTCTGTGTATAAAATACAAGGGTGGGGGAATAAACCACTTCATGGTTTCTGTATAAACAGAATCTCTGTAAATGTCATACGTGACTCCACAGCAAAAAAGTAAATTAAAAAAATTTGTCTTTCTCACTAAAGGGGACATGAAATGTTTTCATCTGGGGAAGTTATTAGATGGTCTATATGTAGAGGGTAACTGTGACCTGGATGTTTGGGGGAGGGGGGGTTAGTTGTATTAATTTGGAGAGAGTATTTGCATTTCTCCCTTCAGTCTATTATAGCTGAGTCCTGTGAGCAGCTTAAAGCACCAGCAGCATGGAGATGTCAGAGCCTGTAAGCATGGGAGAGAAAAGCCAGATTTGTTTGGTGATGGGAAATAGAAATGAAGTGCTGATGTGGGGAAGGGGCTTAATATAAACTTAGCTGAGGTCACCAACAGGATGGTAGGAACACACAGCTCCAATACCTTCAGTGTAGTATACTTGGAGTATGGTGTTTTGAGAAATACTGGGATTTTTTCAGTAAAACCAATTGAATTATTACAGAGAATGAACAAAAGTTGGATTTTGTAAATGTATGGATATGGTGGATATTTTAAGTTTGTTACTTAAAAAAATCAGATTTAATGTAAAACGTTGTTTGCTTTTGAACTTTCAATGAATCAACACAAATAATTATCCAGAGTTGGTTTGGGCTGGTTGTAGCCACATGCTTGTTGTAGCATTAACCTGTTTTGAAGGGCTTTCTTAATGCTTTTGGAGCAAGTGGTTCCTATCAGGCTCACCCTCCTGAGAGAGCACTGAGCAGCTGCTCTGTGAGCGCTTCCCTGGGCTGACAGTGTACCAGAGCAGTGTCTGGGAATGCATTTCTGATCCCTGCAGTCACATTTTGCCAGTTCACACTGTTGGCAGTCACTGGTCTGCTGCTGGTGCTGGGAGAGAGTTTGAAAAGAGCTGTTAACACCCGGTGACTCCTCACCCTGGCCCGGGAGTTGCCAGTTCGCCTTTCGGTTCTCCTGAAGTCACTGTGGATTTGTGGTCCCCTGGTGCTGACAAGGCAAAAGGCAAAAAGCATTTGGAGTGCTGGCATGTTCCTTTTTCGGTAGCTTGCACCTGCAATTACAAATGAAAACTGCATATGTTGTCTTCCCATGCATTGTACCCAAGTGCACCTGGTGTGTCAGGAAGGAGCTTGGCTTTTTAGGCTCTGGTGGGAGAACCACTGGTTCGTGGAGGGACAGGGGAGATGGAAGATGACAACCTGCAGCAGGCAGGTAGCAGTTTAGCCCAGTGCTCTGGACTGTGTGTGATGGCCCTGTGGACCGTGTGAGTCCCTAATCTGACTGCACAGAGGATTAATTACCCTGCATTTGTCTAACCTCATTTCCTGTAGACACCTCCCAGCTGAAGAGCTGCTGTTTTGTATTCTAAAACCATCTGATTTGAAGCAGAGAACTCGATTCTACTTTGCTGGACTGTTACACCATCTTAATTGATCTTTAAAATGCTTAAAACATTTTCACACTAATTTCCTGTGTTAAAAGCTTATCTGGACTCCTGGTGGTGTGAACTTTCATGGTTATCAGCTGGAGACCTCTTAAAATCTTGCCAGAAATCCCAATTGCCTGAAGGGTGGGGATTATCTTCCTGCGTGCCCAGACCAAAATGACCTTTATGTGTCACAAAGAAGTTGGGAACTTAATTGGAAGAGTTTGGGGAACTGGCTGGTTTTGTTTTCTTCAATGCTGAAGTTTTAGCTGAAACTGGAAGTCCTTGCAAAACTGCAAGTTGAGTCCTGGTTATTTCTGGTTAGTTTCTTACATAAAAGTACCTTTCTACTGTGAAAACAAGTTAGTGTCAATGGGTTTTTTTAGTTGTGTCTTGAGCAAGTTAAAAGTGCTGCTATAATGAAGAAGCCAAAGTAAAAGTTGCGGCAGATTTTTCTCAGATGAATTCTCAAGAACCAACTGAACTTCGGGTCTGTTACTTGCAGCTTGTGTGGTAATGGTGATTTCAGGAAAAGAATCAGAGCCTGCATATCATTTATATTGCTATTAAGGGCCCAAGCTATTAAGGACCATTTTTTAAGACTCTTGGAGTAGGAACTGTCCGATGATCATTTATCCTTTGTCCACACTGCAGTGTTGTGCCTTGATGTGAAGTATTGCTGATAAGAGGACAGCCACTACAGCAAGCTCCCTTTTCCAGGTGAGCAGCCCAGGAGTTTTTCCACTTTCAGTGCAGCTGAAACTTCAGTGATCAGCTTCTGTGCTTGGTGATCTGATGTCCTGGGAGCATTGCTGGAATAGGGCGAACAGCTTCCTTTAGTGTCCCAGTTTATAGCTGGTCAGTGCAGGATGGGAGCCCTGAATGTTTGTGCAGAGCTGTGGGATGAGGCTTCTGGAGCCAGTGCTTTAGAGTCATTAGCTTAGAAAGAGGTTTAGGGAAAGGCAAAGACTTGCTCTTGTGTAATGAAGAGAGCACAGGTAGGGTCATGCCCACTGGATCTAAAGTTCCACCCAAGTATCTGGGTTTAATCCTTCCTACTGAATGGCTTTAGGGAGCTCCAGCTGAGTGCTGTATTTTTGTTCTTGGAAGCAGCCTTCAGAAGCATCCAATACTCTTTGTGGATTAAGCACAGGTTCTTAGACAGAGGCCAGGATTAGCAATGAAATAAATGGGAACCCGTAGTTTGGACTCAGCCAGCAGTTCATTAGAAAGCAGGAAGGGGTGGTAAAAAGTTGCTTGTAGCTCCAGAAGTGCCACTGTCACCTTCTTCCAGCTGCGAAGAAAAGCATGTTAACAGAAGAATAAAGAAGGACGTTGTCAGAAAGCTCCTCTGCCTCAGGGTTGCCCCGGCCTTGCTGAGCAGGCAGCCAGCATTTGGATGCTGTGTCCTTGCCCACTGTCCCCGTGGCCCTGCTCAGACCGTGTGCATCCTGAAAGGCAGGCACAAGTTTGCTCATGAAAACTTGTTGCCTGCTCTTGTCCACGGTTGCCACTTCAGATTGGTGCAACTGGTTAGAAAAGTGCTCTGAGAGCAGCAGCAGGGTATTAATGAAGGTTCCTCTGCTCATGGGCCTTGAATGGGTGTAATTACTTGGCATTAACTTCTTTAAACCTTATTTGAATTAAGGCTACATGTTTTGGCTGGTTATGTCACCACTGTATTAGCGAGGAATGCAGGAGAGAGTGCTAGTTTGTATTAACTGAGCTGCCTTAATCCTTTATAACCGTAGGTTTTATTATGTGTTACTGTCTTACAGAGAGAGAAAACACTTGCCCAGGGGACAACAGAGTTCACTTCTCAGCATCTCTGCATAAGGGCAATGTTCTTTGTCCTCAATAAGGACTGAGAAAGTTCTTAGTAGGTGGGGGTTGAAAATTAATATAATGTGTAATTCTGCACAGATATTCAGTGGGTAACTGTATCTTAGGTCTGAGTTTTTTATAAGTCTTTTTTCTTCCAGTCCCCCTTAATGTATGGGTGCAGGGTGGGTTTAATGCCTGACCCAATTTTTTTAATGGTTTCCTACAGTCTTCAGACCAGATGCTTCACTAAAAACAGTCCTGTCCAACATGAGTGACTCCAGAACATTCACCTCCTGCATTCATTGTCCAGGTCAGCAAAAACATCCTGCCCTTGCATGTGAGTCTTCCCTGTCCTGACAAAGGGGACATTTGCTTAACCTTATCATTGATGATTTATCAAGAAGCCTTACCCTCACCTTATCTTACCTTGTTTGTTTAACCTTATCACAGATAATAAACTGGCATACTTGTTTTTATAGCCTTCTCCTGTTGAAGACACTTCCTAACATCTTTGGCCAAGGGCAACTTTATTTAAAAAAAAAAAGCAAACATTCAACAACTGTGAGACAATAGCAGATTTAATCTTCATAAAGCAGCAAGGCTTTTGCTTCCCTGGTAAAGTTTACTAACTGTGGCTTTTCCAGGTTTTGGACAGAGCAATTTTTCTTTGACTTTTTCAAGTAATCTTTTTTTCCCTGTTCTCTGACCCCCTGGAGCTGAAATGTGCACTGCAGTCACTGCAAGAGCCTTTTGCAGTTGCACTTTGTCTTGCTTGTGTTTTACTGGGCCCAACTGGAAGCCTCCTCTGATCCTGTGGAATAATGTGTTTGGCTGAATCCTGAAGTTTGCCAATGGTAGTATTGCTGCTGTGTGTGCTTGTACTGAGGAGAAACTGTCCACGTGGTTTCTTATCTTTTCTAGGCCAAAAATAACACCATGGCTCCTGCAGCCTTAAAGAATTAGCCTAATTTCAGAGCTGGAAACTGGGGTGAAGATGAAAAGTGTATTTCAAAATATACAAAATAGCAGCTGGGTGCTGAAGCACTGGGATGAAAAGCCTTTGTCTGGAGCTCTGGATGGCGGATCAGAGGTGTTTTGTGGTGATCTCTTGCACGGAGAAGTCTCTGCTGAGTTGCAGGTTGGCTCAGATTTAAATCAAGCCGTGCAGTTCTGATGCGGGGACTGCGAGCGGGAAAGGTGGAAGCCAAGGGCAAAGCCACCTTCCTTGTGGTCGTAGGGTGGCTCCTCCAGATCCCTGAGGTGGCCCTGCAGAGCCAACAGGTCGTTTCTCCAGCCCGCGGCGTCTGCCTTGTGCCATCTGCCCTCGCGGTTCCCGGTGCAGGGGAAGTGTGAAATGTGTAACCCCGTTTATTCTGCGAGGTGGTCAGGGCCGTCTCCCGTACAGAAAATGCCTTGTTTCTGTTCAGCCAGCACAAAGGCTCTTTTATAGCTGCTTGGCTATACATCTGTCGAGGTGCCTCAGACTGTTAGCACTGGTTGCTGTTTGAGGTATGCAGCTCTGAGGCTGTGATGTACAGTGATATGTTGTTTATATGTTGCCTCCCTTTCCTTTTGAGGATAGGGAGCTGTGCTGGGTCCTGCCCTGAACAAAGCTGGTGTTAGTTATGGGATGGAGCGGTAGCCTGGAGATTTTCTCTTTAAAAAACAGACTGGAATCCTTCTGTTTCACACTTCCAATTAAACATCTGAATTTGGCGATGTGACTGCAGGACAATAGAACTTTCTCTGGGGAACAGTGTGTTGAATTTCTGCTCCAGCAACAGACCTGGCTTGAAAGACATTGTATGCACCATCAGAGGGACCCCTGTCCTTCACAGGGCACTTAACTGGAAAAAAATCCTGACTTCCTAAAGTTTTTGAACTTTATTGCAGCCTTTGGATTAATTTTCTCATTTTCTCCCTGCCTCCCCTGATATTTTTCCTCCTGCACGTGTCCTCATGCTCATTTCACAAAGACATTGCTGAAACCAGTCCAGCCCAGAAATGCACACTCATCTTTTGAAATGTAGGGGAGGGAGTGAGAGGAGGCTCTGTAAGCCAACAAAGTCCTGGTGAATTTGGAATCTCTGAGTTTGTCTCCTGTGACCTTCAGACATCTTAAGGTTTGCCATCTCCTGGCCACTGTGTTTGGTTTTCTAAGTTGGTTTTCTTTAACCCCACAAAACTATCTGACAGCTCTTCAGTTCCATTCCCAAATAGCTTTCTCATGCTGTCACTGCTGGCTTCCTGACTTAAAGTAGAGCTTGGGTGGAAAAATAACTTTTCATCAAATTACCATGAGATGGGTCTCACAGGACAGAGGAAGAGCACAAGAGGGATGTGCTCTGTTTTATGTTAAGCTTTTTGCTTCGGTGTTGATCTTCTCTTCTGCTCCATCAGGGTGGATAAATTGTGAAATCTGGTATCTGAGTGTGGCAAAAGGTGACTTGGGGTGGGTCCATGGCATGTTCCACCATGGAGTCCCTGTCCCTGGAGAGCAGCAGCTCTGCCCTGCCCAGGCCCTGGTGTCATGCCCAGCACTGCCTTGGAACATGTGCCTCTGCTTGCTCCCCTCTCTGGGGTGTATTTCTTGTTGAAGGTCTGTTTTGGCTTTGAAGATGCATTTAGGCTTTTTGTGGCCTCTTTCACAAGAGGGTGAGAAGTTACTTTTCAACTTAATTTTAGACTGGCTGTCGTTCTCGAGCGAACTTGAAGTGTGGTTTTGACCTTGCTCACAGGGAAACTTGAAGGAACCTGATTTCCCAGCACACCCAGGGAACTGTTGCTTTGGGTCTAGAATTTTGTGCTTCAGCATCAAAGAGCTTTGCAAACCTTTCCCATGCTCCTTCCACCCTGTGGAACAACAGCTCTCCCTGCGTGGCACGGGGTTATCCCCAGGGCACAGGAGGAGGTACCGTCAGGGCAAGGTGTAGAGCGTAAGAGGTCCTGACTCTGTGTCCTGCAGCCAAACCACACCTTCCCTCCCCTCTTTCACCAGTCACTTCAATTAAAATTCCACCGTCAGGGCTGAAGGGAGGTGAGGCAGGAGCAGACTTGTTTTCAGGAGGGAGAGGGAAAACTGAATTTTCTGCTGGAGTGGGCCTTTTCCCGGAGTGGGCTCAGGAAATGTCCCCTCCCCACCAGTTTAGGTGCAGGACAGTCACAGGCAGAAATTGCAGAAATAATCAGCATGCTGTGCTTCAGCTCCCTGAGGGCATCAAAGAGGGAACGAATTGAAATGGAAGCAAAGAGCCCTCCAGACAAACCTGCAGTTCTCCATCAGCCTTTCTGGACCATGGCCCAGAGCAATCACTGAAGATTATATCTTAATAAAACTGGGGGAGCCTGGCTTGCAGGGGTGCAGATGAGGCTCTTTGCTGGGATTGGAGGGGGAGCAAAGTGGAGGAATGGGAAAGAACCTCTTGAAGGTGAAAGGTGGCGAAAGCAAGAGAGTCAGAGTGAAACCCAGGGGGGTCTTATTCATGTGGTGGAGTCCAAGTAATTTCAAATATTCTAAACAGAGGTCCTGCGAGCAGAGAGATACGAGGGAACCAGATTCCTTTGGCATTTGCAATATCAGGCTGGCTAAAGTCAGTGCTCTTGTGCAACACTCTGCCGAGCGGTTATGGAGCAGATGTTGCTCCTTTTGTAACTGCTGTTCAAAATGCACCAGTTTCTTGCCGTGAGGGAGAGTTTGGCTGCCTGTGTAAATCAGGGAGCTGTTTTACAGGTGCTCACCTTTGCAGAGGACCAAGAGTGACAAAATTGAGGTGGGGAGTGCTGAGAGTGGAGGAGAAGCAGTCACTTGCAGTTGCTGAAGAAACTGTCTCCTTAAGGAGCGAGGACAATGTGAACCTTAAATGTGCTTAACCTTTGTTGCAGTTTCTCTAACAAGAGTATGGGAGCTGGGTACGTGGTGGGGGTGGGCAGAGGAGGACTGAGATATGCCTTTAGCAAGGAAATTATATAAATTTCTAAAATAAATGCAACTAAGCAGTAAAATGTTACAAGGTGCAAGCTAAGGAACAACCAACTGTTTTCCCTGGCTCTCGCTATGACACAGCTCTAATCCTCAAAGCCGGAAATCATATCTGATGGGCTACAATAATCTTATTTTTCCTAGACGTAGAACTCCCCTATGCCTGTCTCCCCTAGGCAAGGTAGAACACCTGCCAAGAAGGCAACGTGCTCTGAACCTCAGCTGCTTCCACATGCCAGCAAAACCATCCGGCGTGGAAGTGACAAGTGTGGTGCTGATGGGACGTGTTCTGGCATGGCATCCGAGTTAAATCCAAGTGGGAGCACTCGTGCACCTGACTGATGGCCAGCACAGGAAAAGCACTGAGCAGCCTGCATTGTGGCTGGTGTAATTTCATGCCTGGTTACCATGCAAAAACAGTCAACCCTTTACCCAAAAACGGGGTCTGAAAGTGACTCCTTAGAGTCCAAGCAGAGAGCGTGCGGTGAAGAACAGTGACTTGGATTTTGTTTTCTTTGGTAGCCAATATAACGTCACTGGTTGTCTTTGTGTCTGCCTCTCTTTGTGTGGTGGGACAAAAAAGCCGTGTCCAGTTTGGGATGGGTGCCAGTTTTATCAATATGATGATTATATTCAGAAGAAAGGAGCTGCAGTGGCTCTTGTGGTGCCTCGATGGTAAATAATAGTAAAATATGGCTGACTCTTAATATTCTGTTTAGACTCCCCCGATTGCCACACACTGGAAAGCACCCCTTTTTATATTGCTGCATGCTCATGCACTCTGTGGTTAGCTAAAGTAAATGTTCACATCCTTGTATGTGCTGGAATGTGACAGAATCACTGTAAAATATTCCAGACCCTGTTCCTGAGCACTGTCACTTGGATGATGCTATTGCAGGGTTGGTGTTCTTTCTATTTATTTTTAAATCTTCAAGTGTTTTGTAGATTTGCTGCAGTCCTTTCTACATGAGGCTTTGGGGATAAAGCCATAGCTATAACTTTGAAACTTGGAAATATCTGTACAGACTCAGTCCTGCACCTCACACCAGACAATAATGAGCACTGAAAGCTAAACTGAGCCCATTGATATGGTGATGATCAGTACTTTTTTCTTTCTGATTAATATTCAACCTGTGTCTTCTATAATGTTCCAAACAAACCGTGGGATTGTCCATTCTTCTTAGATCCAGTTGCCCGGTGGATTTGAGCCCGTCCTGCCAGAGAAGCTGCTGGCACTGTGTCCTGTTAGGGCAGTATGCATGTTGGCCTGTATGCTGTGGTTATATGTATGATCCAATCTGGGTGGTTTTTCGTTCCCTGAGAGTGGTCCTGGGCTGAAGGTGACAGGCTGCAGTGTGGAGAGAGTTCCTTCTATGTTTGATCCGCTGTGATGTGGAGTCTGTAATCCCATAAGGGTTGCTGTGTCCCTGCTGGGAGTCTGGGAGCTGTGCAGGAAGTGCAGAGCACTGTGTGCTCCAGCCTTTGCCCTGGAATGCTCACATGCCAGGAGATTTGAGAGAGGAGCAGTGAATGGCAGGACACCACACAGTGCCATGGGCAGCATTAAGTGAGCAGGAGCAGATGCAGATATTTTGAATGATGTTTTAAGGTGAAGCGAATTCAGTTTAGACAAACAACTTGGCAAAGAGAGAACTTCTTGTCTGTGCTTTAGGAGAGCTTCCTGGCTGCCCTCTTGGTCAAGCTGGCTGCTTTTTATCCCCTTTAGTTCTCGTCTGCCCTGTTTTCCTCATCACTTCCAATGTGGGGTGGCCACATTGGTTCTCCCATGGGATCAAGAGCTCCTGTAGGATCTCTGCTGGGTGTGAGCCCAGGCCCTCCAAAGGAGGGCCAGCAGACTCTCAGAGGCTGGGGATAAGCCATTCTGTGGCTCTTGGACATCAGGAGAGGTTTGAACAAGGCATGTAGCATTGGGAAGGCTGGCACTTTCCGTCCCATGCCAGCTTTTGGCAAGTGTCCTTTTGGCTTTGAGAGTGGGAATTCAAATGTACAGGTTAACTAGGCTGAGATGGCAAATCTCCTGGGTGTAAACTACAGCAAATGTCACACCAGCCTCCCAAAAGGGCAGGAGGATCTGTCAGGTGGCCAAACACACCCTCCCTCCTGCCCCCCAGAACTTCAGCTGAAGGTCAAGGCTGAGGTTTGCTTTTCATATCAGGGTAGCCTGGGAAGCTCACTGACGTGTAGTGTCAGTGGAAGTAGGAAATTCTGAAGATCTGAAGGGGAATTAAAACCTAAGGACATGCAGAGAGCACTGGACCGTGCTCATCTCTGGGTTGTGCACTCCAAACTGGAGCTGCTACTGGGTAAATCCCTGCTTGCCCAAACCACAGCAAATGTAGCAGGATAATACTTTGCAGAGATGATAGACCACTCTGTTTCTCTCTCTTCTGTTTGTGGGGAAACACTGGAACAAATGGGAATTTGCACTTGTGCATGTGAGGTATATCTATATATCTCTGTATGTCCCAGCCCTGCTCCCTGAAGGGAGAAGGTGCTCCACAGTCAGTGGTGGGGAGATGCTCTCCCAGCAGTTCTACATCAGCTCCCCCTGAGCTTTCAGGAACTGGAGCTGTTGGGATGAGCAGGGAAATGAGAAGGGCGAGGAGTGAAGTAACACGTGCAGCTCATCCAGGCTTCATTTCTCGCTCTGCAATAAAGACGACCTTGCTGGCTTGATTGCTTTAGGTTTGCTGCAAATCTCATCCACTCAGCAAACTGCTGGAGGGAACTGCTGGCAGTGTCTCAAGGTACCAGTAATAAAACCCCAAGTGATTATAATATTATTTCATTTATAACTGAATGAAATACGTAGGGGATGTCTGCAACAGAGCGGTTATTTGACAGGGCAGGCAGCTCTGCTTTGTGGGGGAAGAGGGAGGCTGGGGAGCAGCTCAGGCTTCCCAGCACTCTCCATAGGCACAGCTCAGGATGTGAGCTTTTTTTCTTCCAGAAAAAAAGATTTCTAGGAAATACAGGATGAAGTGGTCTTTGTTTGGACTGGCCACACAATCCCCTCACGAGCAAACACTTTATCATGCCAGTTAGGCTGTGATGAGTGATGTATTACAGTAGCAGGCTTGTTCCTCAGTGTAACTGCTGCTGCCTTTATGGCCAGAGAAAACCAGGCAGTGAACTTGCTTGAAGCAGTTTAGTGCTAAAATTGCTGTTGGAGTCCTTTCAGGGGAAATCCTTGTGGTGGAAAGCTTTCACATTTATTAATTAGCCTAATTTCTCTACCTTGTGAAAGACAAATCATTCCAAAAGTAAAGAATCAGGTCCAGGTAAATTTATATTTAATGAGATAACGTTATAACAAAAGAGAACATTGTAATTGATCCTTGTGGGTCCCTCCCAACTTGGAATATTCTGTGATTCTCTTATACAGAAATGTATTAGAAATGCCTTTTGTAGTCATAAAATGCAATTAAGTTTGTTTTTTTTTTTTTAGTTTGCATTTCCCCTCCTCCCCAGCAAAACCTCACTGAACACGTCTGGACAATGAATGTTCTTTTGTAGGGATGAACACACAATCTCAGAGGTTAAATTTGCCCTGTAAGGTGTTTGCACTCACATAAAGCTCTTTTATGTGTGACATTTCCTGCATTATAGCAACTAGCTGTAAAAAATGAGTGTTTAAGGAAGACTTAATGTCACATAAGCAAGGCTGTACTTAGCTTGAGTTTCCTTTTTAAAATGTCAGTGTCACTCAACAAAGCCCTTAACACCTTCCTCAGGTTGCTGCCAGTCCCTTCCCTGACCTGGTGCGTGGGGTATCCATGACCTCAGTGGGTCCAACTGGGTAATTCTTGCTGTTGTGAGTCTGGGAACTGCCTGTCATGCCTGTGATAAAGGTGCATCTTTATTTATTCCCCAAACTGTGTATCCAACACCTTGGCTACCACAGAGGCCTCCAGTTAGTAACTCACTGAAGCAACCTTTCAGTCCAGGAGAACTTCACCTGAGTAGAAACTCAACCCAAGGCTCTCCTCAGCACATCTCTCCCAGGAGAAGCTTATCCGTACTGTAATTTTTAAAAAATTCCTTTTATCCATTCAAGACTATCACCCTCAGGACTTTACTTGCAGGGCATGAAGCAGACCCTTTGCTTAACATGAGCAGCTGTGTGTCCATTTACTGGCTCAGGTCACTCCTCTCCATGCATTTAGTTGCCTTTTTTCTCTTTTTTATTTTCCCACTTTTTCTGTTACTGATAGGTTTTGGCCACTGCTTTTAAAATGATGCAAATTTCTATCTTGACTAGAAGAGGCTGACCACTGAAGCTGCCTTGCTTTTAGTGCTATTCCGGATGTGTCTTTTTTTTAGTCTCTTTTTTTTTTTTGTTTTCCTTCTTCAGTCAAGTCTACAAAGAATACTCTGTTTTACGTGCTTTATATGTATAATTTCTTCTTAAAGGACGACTCATTTCCTCTACTTTAGAGGTATTTTCTGAAATCTGTCACTTCCTGTCTCTTTCTTGGCTGTCTGATTTGCCAGTTTTTACATTTTTTTGTGACTGTTCCGCTCATTAACTTCTCAGATCCTTTGGGAATTGTGTTTTGCCCAGGCGAGTGAAACTTCTTTTTTATTCTCTGGCAAGAAATATTTGCCGATTAATTTAATTGCTAAATTGGCTTCTAAGCAGAAGCAGGCTTGGAAAACTGAAGGGGAATTAATCATGCCCGCTTAACAGAAGGGACTTGAGAACGTAGAGGCTGCACTAAAGACGTCAGTGAAAACCAGCTAACAAGCTTTTAGTATTTTGTCATACTTTTTTTGATTTCTTGCTGGCTTTCACTGCTTTTTGCCTGCTTGTAGAAAAGACTGTTCCCTCCCAGGGAGAGAGGAGTCTTCTCATCTCAGGAGAACACTGACTAGCTCCAAGGGTGAAGCTGCTGTGCACCTGAAAATTCACATTACCAAAATACACACGTGGGAACCCCCAGGGAGGGAGATGTGCAGGTCCTTGTGCTGCTCTCCAGTACAAAAAGCCAAAAATCCTAAACGTCCTGAGGCATCAAGCAAACAAAAATGTGGTCCACAACCTCTTGAGCTGGTACACAAATGAGCTGGAGGAACAGCTCAGATCCACAGGTTCATGGGCTGTACCAAGGCCTTCACCCTTCACCTGTCCTGCAGCAAAAGGAAGGGGGTTCCCCGTGCAAAAACAGCCTCACACTGACAAGTGTTTCTCTTGAACTTCCTACAGACACATCTCAGTCGATTTGGATTGATGTGTCTTTGATGTATACACAATAGGAAATTAATTCTGCTCTTAATAAAATGCCCAGTTCCAAACAGCCAGTGCTGTATCAGATGACATTTAAGATAATTTTGTAATTAATATATTTATGCTGAAAGTGAAACACAGGTGAGTTACAGGAGCTACTTCTAAATAAGACCTGGCATAAGGTTGAATTTTCCTCTGATGTAAATGGGTGTAACTTGATCAGATACCAAAGTTATGCTGATGTACATCAGCTAAAGATTAGGGATCTTGTATGTGACTACATACAATTACTACAATAAAATACTATGGTCTAAAGGTTGTTTTTTGTTCAGCTTTTCATTAAAACAAATTGAATCCCATTTGTAAAACCTTCTGCCTGCAAGACTACATGTCTTGAGTGAGCTCAACTTCATGGGACTCCAAAGGCATTATTACAACTTCTGTAATTACCCAAAATAGCTGTTCTGTGCATAAGATTGGCATGACATTAAAGCTCAGTGTCTTGGGCTCTTGTAGGACTAGGCTCCAGTAATGACTCTTCCATTATTGAGCTGGGAATCTCCCTTTGAAATGCATAAAGTCCTTTTATAAATACTGGGGGTGTATGATGTAAAATGTGTGATTTTTATTAACCATGTCAGATCTGCTCTTGGTAGGAAATGTCAATAAGGCCTTGCAGGTACTGTGTCTTGGGGAAAAAAATGGGAATTTAGGGAGCAAATTTTGTGTTTGGAGAGGTAGTTTTATTATGAGTTGTTATCTGTTTTGCCTGCTGTCTCCGTTGGCAGAGGGAGGGATTAGCACTGTCATGGCAATATTAGGATATTAGGTTTGATATTTGCAGGTTAAATTAAGTGGAAGAAAGAAATGAGAAGTTATGAACATGAAAAATGTTCTTAGGTAGGTAAAATCACTGAAGTTATTCCATACATTAATAAGTGACATTTCTTATAAAATGCACATATAATACTAAATTCTCCAAGGTTCTTGTAATTTGAAGAAATACTTTTCTTGCAACCCCTGGATAAAGACATTGAGTTTTTCTGCATCACTTGCCATGCGTTAATTCAGACATGCAAATAATGACTGAAGAACCTGATTTCCATAGTGCAGGAAATGTTTTCTGAAGAACAACCAACCCAGAACAGTATCAGCACTGTATTGAACATGGACCTATGCTTTGAAAATAATTTTTTTTTTGCTGATTAAACTGGCTCCCATTGAAAATGATCCAGTTCTACTCAATTTTTATTATTTTTGCATTTGTTTTTCAGTAAATGTTAATAATCTGAGAACTGCAGTCCATTGATCATTTTTAAATTATTCATATAGCAGTTGAGCAGAGAAGATATAAATCTAATCAGTTTTGAGCATTTCTGTTTTGTTAAGTGTATCAGAGATATAAGGCACGTGTAAATGAAAAAACACCTGTGGTTCAGGCAGTGTTTTGTCCAGCTGAATGGTTTGGTACTCACACAGTTGAAGAAATGAACAGTTATCTTGTGCACATTGGTACATAAATCGAGATGTAAATGTGCAATAAATGGGTGCACAGATTTCTGAGATACCTTCCTGCTGAGTGGTTGAGTGCCTGCTAAGGGCTTTGACCTACAGCTGGGAAAAGTAACAGGAAAATATGCAGTAAACCTGAAATCTCCTAAATGGAGGGGGTCAGGGTGTTTTTGAATTAGATAAGATTAGTGGGACTTGAGATGATGTCTATAAACTTTACTTTTCCTCTCCCTTGAAATCTCAAGGGAGAACCCAAGACTTCTCTCTTGATCTATTTTTTGGCTTTGTTATCACCAAGTATTGTCTTGCCTTAGGATCAGAGAAGACTACTTTAACTACACTGTTAACTGGTCCCCTCACATTTTCATTATTGCTTTACAAATCTTTGTATCATTTTAGCAGATCGTACCTTGGCTCCCTTCAAACCCGTGACATTACTCTTCCTTGTACACAGTCTGACATATACTTGGGTAGTTTGTTGCTGTGTTGGGTTTTTCCCTAACTCTCCTAGTTTTGCAGCCAAGTTTCTGCCAGGAACATCCTCAGAAGATGCAGTATTGGAGTACACGAGTGATTTTTGGCTCCCCGGCCTTGAATGTGGGGATACCATTAATATATCCCAAAGCAATAGCCTTTTTGCTGCATTGGTGATTAAATGGCTTTCTAGCTCACATTGGAGGATGATTCTCCTTTTGTGAGAAGGTCTATCAGGGGCTGTTAAACATAATGGTCAAAATGCAATCTCCAGCTCAGGAAGCTCTTGGACTGGTATAGCTGGAAAACAGTATGAGGGTAAGGGCCATCCTGTATCTGCCCTGCTACTTGGACACATCCCAGAGGAATTCACAACTGCCCACTATCAGGCCAGACATGATCCAGGTGGGCCTTTATTCCGGCTCAGCGTGGCTGCTCTGCATTTATATTCTTAAGTTCCTTCTGGTGCCGCCTCTGTCTTACTGAGTTGCCCAAATGGTTCTCCAGCTGGCTCACGAACTCTGGCTGTGTGTCATCTGGTTTCACTGCACCAGTGGGATGCAACGAGATTAAATACATTAACTGTTCCTCTGACCCTTCTTTTCCAGCTCTCTGAGCTTCTCTCTTTCATGAGGAATGTGAGTGAAGGCTTTTACTGGTGCGGTGTCACCTTTTGGTTTCTTCCTCCGTAATTAAGTGATGGGCCCCTCTCCAGAGCTTTCCCTGCCCTGGATGGAGCCATGTCACTGCTGCTGTTTAAGCTGTTTATGATGTTGGTCTCTGAAAAAGCATTACTCTTGAAAAATTGTACTGCTGATGCTGGAGTCATCTTCTCCCACATACCCATTTCTCCACAGACTTTAATTTCTGGTGCTTTTCAGTCTTTTCCTGTAACCAGATGTCTTGTGGACCATTTTTTTTTTTTGTTGTGGTGGATTTGCTCTGCTTCACTGCTGTGTTCTGCACTGAGAAGTAGCATTTAGTTTGCTTCAACCCGTTTCCCCCCTCTTATTACCACCCAGAGGATCTTGTGAGCTCATTTAACAGCCTTCAGCCTCTACTCTCTACCTGTTAATATTTTTCTTTGGATTCCTACTATCCTCTGGAGCATTGCCTCTTACTAATTGAGAGCTAATGCTAAGTAGGGCAAACATTGTAAAGAGCAGCTTTTCCATGAAGAGGCTCTTTAATTGCTGGCAGGAGAAGGTAATATCTGCAGTGTTTCCTCTCCCTTTGCTAATGCAAGTTCAAGTATTGCCCTTCCTGCTAGTGCGTGAAAGCACTTTAATAAAGGTTAATGCTTTGCATTTGTTGGTTGTGGTTAATGAAGCTTCATGGTATAGGATTATTTTTGGTATCAGGAAAAGAAATGGCATCTGACTGGGTGTATTCCAGTAATATCAACCTTAAGCTTATGCAAGTGCTTTTGAGATGTTTGCTCAGATAGGAAAGATTGCTAGGAGATAACAGACCAAAGGGTCTGTTGTCTGTACCTCCTGTACTGGGAAATCCTAAGAAATGCCAGGGCAGTGGTTTCATTTCTTACCTGCTCACTGGACCTTGGGAGGTTGCACAAGCAGTGTTTGTTTGGCATGAGTGCCCAAACCTGGTACCGAGATGGGTGAGCACATGCTGTCTCCTGGTTCTCACCAACAGATCTTGTGCTTTCCTCCTCCGTGTCCTGGGAACACGAGCTGTTCAGTGGAAAATGTCCTTGACCAGAGTGCAGTGCTAAATCTAGTTGTCAGTTGAACTTAGAATTTATAGATGGGGCTGGGTTGCTTTTAATGAGAATGCCTTGTCTTGTTTCTCTCCTCCTCCCTGTCTTTAAATCTGCCTTGTCCTTTACAGCTCTCCAAAGGGCACTGCAGCAGAAACACATGAACAGTGCAACATGAAGCCAAGAGCTTTTTATATTTTACTTAATAGCCTTTCTTAAAGAAATTTGGCCTAGGGCTAGACGTTTTCAGGTGGGAAAGGTGGAAAGACACGCCTGCTTTCTCTACTGATGTCTGATGGTTTAAATCAGGTTTCTGTTTCTTCTCCCTCCTGAAGGAAAACTTCCCATGTTTTGAATGGAGTCACATGGCAGGTTAATTTGTGCCTAACCTACAGTGCTGGGTTTTGACCCCTGTGTTTGGTTGGAAAACCCCAGCTGGCCTCAGCACAGAGGCCTGGGCTGCTCCTGAACCTGAGTGGCCTTTCCACTTACCCCAAAGCAGTGACCTGCTGAACCAATCCAACCTGAAATAGTGGCTCATTAAAATCCAGATACCCCTTAAGCACTGGCATGGACAGGAGAGCAGAGCACTTTCATGCAGGCTCCCTGAACTTTTGATTTGTTCAGAAAGTGATTTCCTGGATATGAGTCTGTATCAGTACTTTGTTTTAAACCAACCCCTTTAATTAGGCTTTTGACAGAGACAATGGCTTTTGATTTGAGCACTCCTGTAGTAGTTAATTAACTTCCCAAGAATTTTGTGGACACTTGGATGTCACTTATTTCAGAAGGTGAGGAGTATGTCTTTGTGGAGTCCTTTTTACCTCTGATATTCCAATCACCTTATCTTGCCTTTGAAGCTGTAGGTATTTCCAAGGAAGTTAAGCTGGGGCTGGTTCCAACCCTGCACTGCTCATTCTGTTTGTGTTGTGGGTTTTTTTCTGTTTCTTGTGTAGAACAAGGGGCGGATTTGGTAGTTCATCATAGCTGTTGAACTGAGGTCATGGAAATGAATATTTAAATGGAAGGCTTGTTTAGGTGAAAAACAGTATTGAAAAGTCTCTTAAAAACTTGTTGCTAATAATGATTTTTGTAGTTGGAATGTGGTATGTTTATAGTATATAACTTGATAATGTCCTTTTTCCTTTACCTGCAACCTTTAGAATAAATAGTATTACATTAATTACGGAAAGTTAAATAGCAAAAAACCTCACCTAAATTTTACTAATATTTGCAATCCCATACACATTTCAAAATGCTGGAGTTTTAAGGACAGAGTGAAGTTAGTCCTCGTTCTTAATCCTTTTTTCTACTCTGGGATTATGGCTCCCACAACAGAATCAGACATGAAAAAGGGATTTTTGCAGCAGGGCTTTGCCTTTGCTGTATCTTAAGCACAAAGATAAGCATGTTTATGCTTGAACATGACGACACTGTGGAAAATAATTGTTGATCTGATTAACTCCATTGAGAGGGAACTTGCCTTCCTGTGCTTTATGGGTGTTCATCTGCCCGGGGCGGCAGAGGCTGAGCCACAAGAGCTGCAGCTTCATTTCCATTCTGCAGCCACTCAGAGGATCGAACAAGTTTGGACAGCAGACAAAAGGCAGGCCTGCGAGAGTCCCTTCTGCATGTCAGACTTTGACAAGTTTGTGTGCTTAAAGAAGCTGGAAGTAATAAAGGCTGAGCAGAAGAGACTTCTCAATACCTTTAGAAAGAACCAAATATGGGAGGGTTTTAATGTTGTTTGATTCTTTTGTTGGTTTTGTTGTTGTTGTCTTGGCTGAATTTTTTTTTTTCTCATGAAAAAAGTGGATTTTTATTTTCACCTCTTTTTCTTTCAATCCAGGAAACCTGAAATTGAAATTGGCTTGTATTGATGGCTAGATAGAGCTGAGAAGCAGACAACTGGAATTTCTCTCTCAGAAAGCAAGTATTCAGTTAAATCAGTAAATCCTCCTATGACAGTTTAATCCTAAACTGGAGCACAAGTCTCATGCAATGAAACAAATGTCCACAATATTAGGGAGGACTCTCAGAAGCCTCATTTAACTGCTGGAAATAAAGACACTCTAACATGCTGCTCATTCCATAAATATTTCCCAGTTGTAAGCCATAATGGGAAAACACATTACCTTTCACCACAGCTGTGATTAAACATGGCAGGATTGCTAAACCATCAGCATACAAAACTCTCTTAGAGTGTGCACCCACGTGAGGTGGTGTCTTTCCTCTGTCCTTAATTTTTGCCACAGTTGGAAATGCAAAGCTTGGGGCAACAAAGTGTGATATTGTGTCTCTGTAGGGTCAAGCTTAGGGAAATCACTTCTTCCTTACCTGAATTCCATAATTTGAACAGCAGTGTCTTGGACAGAGTCTGGACTTAACACATTCAGTCTGCAAGACCACCACAGTAAAGGATGAAGTGTGATGGAAGGATCTGTCTTTCCTTGATTAGATTTCATCTGGTTTTGGTCAGTCTGCAGCCCCATTTCCTCCGTGTTTCCTTTCCAGGTGTGTTTGTTTGTACCTCACCTTTTGCTTTGTGCTCTCTGCTCTGCCTGTACTTGCCTGTTGCGTGTCACCCTACTTTTGACTTGTTGAGTTTGGAGGTCAGAGAGAGGTTGGGGTTTTTGCTGGGTATTTTTTTTGTTGTTGTTGTTGTCTGTGTTTTCTTGGCTGCCTTTTTTTTCTTTTCATATTGTTACCAGGCCTCATGAGTTCTCCTCTAGGGTAAGAGAGAGCCTTTGGCCATCCTAAGACTGTAAATTATAAACAAATTGCCTTTAACTTGCAGATTTTGAGCAAATCTTTCCTGGAGTAGCACTGGAGGTGGTGATTAGAGCCGAGGTTGGTTGTCTGTTGAGTGTGAAGTTCTCACAGCTGTCTGGCAGAGCTGTCTGCTTGCTGCAAAGCCTTGTTGTACAGTTGGCTCGGGATCCATGGCAATAAAGTATCTTCTGACAAGTTATTTTTCTTTTTTTTGTGTTAATTTTTTTATTTTTATTTCACCCTTTTCTGACTCTAGCACGTGATTTGAGGTCCTGCCTACGTGACAATAAAACAGGGCCTTTCTTCCTGACAGTGGGCATTTCTGGCTGCTCCCCAAATCTCCTGCTCTCCCATGGGCAGGGAGATTGTGTCTGGTTGGAGGCAGCTCTGCCCAATCTGTAATACCACTTAAACAGTCTGTCATCTGGCTTATTAGATGCATGGGAAAGCAGTTTCTTATACCTGTCCAGTTTCCATTTCCAATTTCCATTCTATGGAATGGACATTTCCCATAAGTCATACAGGAATTTTATGACAAAACCTTACCTAGAGCCTATTTTGGACAATGAACCTTGTGTTTTAGTTTTCCTCTTTGTAAGGGATTGTTCATAAAATGCTGAAGACGCTCATTTAAATTCATCCCAGAAGTTTTGCATGCTGAAGAGATTTCAGTTTATTCCAGACACTTATCAGGAGAAAACTTTGGAAGCAGAACTGTGCGTAATTGGATATGTGCACAGAGATCCCTGCAGGGTGTGTGTTTCAAAGTCTGTTGTCTCTGCTGTTAATAACAGCCCAAAAGACCTCAGGCATCTATTTAAGGCTTTTTTACTAAGGGGTACAGTGAAAAATATATATAATTTAATACAGTATTAAAATGCTAGTCACGTGGAAAATTGACCTTATTTAAGGTACTAGATTAGCCTGTAAGTCCTCATATTTCGCCTTGGTTTTGGTTCATTTTTAAAGGAGGGATGGAGGCAGCTGGTGTTTGAAATACCTCAGTTTCTTTTCTTCATGCTTGTCTTCCAAGCATTTAACAGTGGCGAGTCTGACTGCAGATTGTCTTTACCTGGCACAGACTCTCGCTCCTTCTGAAGGGGGCATGTGAGTGCATTGGTGAGGGCCCTCAGAGGTGGTTCTCAGAGCTGGATGTGCTGCAGCTTTGGCTTTTTGTGGCCCAGCTTTCCAGGGCCTGGGTTGGAGCGCTGTGGTCCAAGCTGGCTCTGTGTGGCACGCGGGCGCGGTGCCCGGCCGGCCGCGTAACGCTGGGCAGCCTCTCCGCGTCCGGGCTTGGAATCACAAACGGCTGCTTGGCAGGGAGATCAAACCCTTCTGAGAACTGCAAGGGTGTGAGACCAGACACA
Organism: Corapipo altera; assembly: GCF_003945725.1. Classification (NCBI taxonomy): domain Eukaryota; kingdom Metazoa; phylum Chordata; class Aves; order Passeriformes; family Pipridae; genus Corapipo; species Corapipo altera. The sequence goes on from NW_020884889.1 coordinate 1,805,304, forward strand.
AGGATGGGCACAGCCCTGGGTTTCCTTCCCAGTCCCTCAGCTGTAGCTCGCTGTGGTCGCTGCTCCTTCATCTAAGGAATCGCAGAAGCCACTTGTCACAGTGCTGATGTTTTCTTGCTGCTTGAGCTGTCCAGCCGTGCCTCACTGTTGGAGAGGATCCCCTGGCAGGACCATAGTTTGCTTTTTTTGGGTAGGGTGACCAAATTCTAAGAGTAATAGGCCAGGAGGGTGTATCTGTTTTCCTGCCAGTCAAGCACGTCGTCAGTGGTGGTGGCTGTAATGTGAAACCTTCCCAGGATACATCAAACCATAGAAGAGACAGACTGGGGGAAACCTTTTAGAAGCCTTCCAATACCTAAAGGGGGCTACAGGAAGGCTACAGAGGGACTTTCCACAAGGGTATGCAGTGACAGGACATAGAAGAAGGGCTTTCAGCTGAAGGAGGGCAGGATTTGATTAATTATTTGGAAGAAATCCTCCCTGTGAGGGTGGTGAGGCCCTGGTACAGGTTGCCCAGAGAAGCTGTGGCTGCCCCATCCCTGAAAGTGTCCCGTGCCAGGTTGGACAGGGCTTAGAGCAACCTGGGATAGTGGAAGGTGTCCCTGCCCATGGCAGGGGGTTGGAACTAGATGATCTATAAGGTCCCTTCCAACCAAAACCATTCTAGGATCCTATGATTCTCTTAAGAATTACTTTTGGAGGATATCCTTGTGAGCTTCTCATATCTAGCAATATCCTTAGTACAGCTCATAAAACAGCCACTAGCTGTCCTTGGTGGTGATTAGATTACAGCATTTCAAATGTCCACAGTGATCAACCATCTCCTTTAAAAGGCTGTGCAATACACATAGAATGACTCAGAATGGTTCAGAAAGCCAGGGGCAGCTGAGATGTTCGGGGCCTTGAGCACCCTCATGGCCCTGCAGCCACGAGAAGGAGACAGTGGCTGCTCCTGCAGGCTGCAGTCCCCAGGTGCAGCAAGGAAATTCCAGAGGCACATTACACTGAGGTCATGTTTCTCCCAGCACAACTCTGAAATGACTTTTTGTGCATTCCCTCTTTCATCCTCTCTGGGGATGGCGGCGTGTTCCAGTGCATCGTGCGTGTGGTGACAAGCTTTGTAAGAGCTGCTTCCCACAACCCAACCTCGCTGCGAGGCAGCAGAGAAAGGGCTTTTTCTGTGAAGCTTTCAGAGTCTGGAGGGATACACATCTTCTCGTGTTCCCTGGCTACTGAACTGAGAGTGGTTGGCAGTCCAGCACGTTCACAGCTTGAGGCTTGGGACGCAGCTAGTCTAGCATGTGCTGGTGATACTGCTGACATTGCATTGTGGGACAGGGAAGCAAAGGTTGGCAAGAGATGACATTGTTCACTTTCCATACATGGATTTAAGTTTTCTCATTGTTTAAAGAAGGGATTTGCAAACCTTTTGGTGTGTTCAAAAACACCATCCAAAGGTATATTCATCATTTAAAGAATTAATGTTGAAGCCTTGACAGTTCAAGTGTACAAATGAAGGGAAGTTTAGAGGAGGAGCCAAGTTTTCTGTTTTTTTTAATATTATTTAGTCTGAGCAGAAAGGCTTTCAGGCCAACAGCCCATCTTCAGACTGGAAAAGAAGACTTAGATCTTGAAAGCTTGTCAGTCTCTTTGCCCTCCCAGCCCCTCAGGCTCCTTGTTTGTATCTGTTGGTCTAATAAAAGGTATTACATCTCCTGAAAAATGTTTCCTCGCTAAACATTTAAACACACTGGTTTGGATTTGTCAAAACTGTCTGGACGAATTAGGCGGGTTTCCATAACACTCCTGAGCAGCCTTTAAATCATGAAGATGGATTTGGAAATGCTATCCAGTTTTTTTTTAAGTGGGTGGTAAAGTAGTATGGACAATACAGAGGCCTTTAATGTTTCAGTTATTGAAAACTTCTCAGTTTGAAGTCTAGGTAGTGTCTATTTAAACACTAGTCCTGCAGCAGATGTTTGCTTTGCTTTCCTCCCTTTTAATGCAACTGGGCTTTTTGGTTTCTGCAGCCTCTGCTGCAGCATCATCATCTTGTGTTACCTGCAGCTCAGTTACGTGTTTCTGCAGGAATCTTTGCTTTATTTACTGCTGTTGTCCACTGAACTCACCAAACTCATTATTTCCCACTAGATATCTGCACGTTCCTGTCTTTGGGAATCACTGAAATGTGTTCTTTGCCAGCAGCTGCTAATGTAACATAGCAGCAGTTACTCGCCTGCTTTACGAGGTGATGTGCCTTGATGAGCATTTGCTGCCAGCAGACTTGATAATCCCTCCAGAACACATCAATAAAACAGCTCCCAAAATACCATGGACGTGTTGCAAGGGGTGGGAGTCCAGCCTGCACCTGACTGCTCCAGCTTTGTTGTCCTTGGGGAGAAGGGCTGTGCCAAGGTGGTGTGCTGGGGAGAGCATCCCCTCCTTCAAAACACATGGATACAGTGCAATGTTCAGGTTCTTGGCTGAGTTCTTGGTTTTTAGTGTTAGCTGAGAAAAATTGTTTTTAACCACTGTTTCTCAAAAGTACTTCTGCAGATGAACCTAGAATTGCTACTTTAAGGATCATGAGACCATTAACATTCTTGTTTCAAATTCTGACCTTTAAAACAAAAAGCATTTGGTCATATTCACAACATGCAGGAAAGGAAGAACACGGAAAGGTTAGTGCAGCCCTGGGTTTGTTCCCTTCCATAACTGCACTGCAGGAGAATTAAAGACACTGTGAAGAGCTGATTCTTGTTCTTGCTGCACTGCTTTTTGTGTTAACAAGCAATCTTTGTCAAAGTGACAGTGTACCAGAATCCGTGGCACATGAGACAGCCCAGCTGATCTTTTTATAAATTACATGTTTTTAACCAGCTGAATGGAGACATGTATTAGCTGGGCCTGGCTACCTGGTGTTCGTGAAGATCTGACTTCTGAGCACCCAGTGCTTTGCTCTTCAGTGGCCTTGGTGATATTGCTGCCTTTTAAAATTATTTTGAGTCTTTGGCAGCCCATTGACAGACCTCACTTTTCCCCTTGAAGTGGGTAGTTACAGGCACACAGATAATGGTTCCTGTGGGTGTCTGCAGGGCGGTGTGAAAGAGGGCCTGAGTAGGAAGGTGTAAGAAACACTTGCTGTAGCTTTATTCCCAGAGTAAAACTGCACCTGGTACCTGAGCTGAGGCATTTCAAGTCAGTCTGGGTGTTGCTGTCCCACCATCGGGGAAAAACACCCCATGACTGCAGCAATTTGCAGTATTTGAAGAAGCTGGAGGCATCTGATTTTTCTCATGCTGCTTGGCCTCTTTGAGGTGCTGCTGTTTTCCAGCAGTAGGTTTGTCCTCCAAAAGGCATTTGCTAGAATTAGGTTTAGTTATAATTCTCCAGTACTTAGTTTATCTGTTAAGTCCCCAGACCTTAAAGGAGCACTCTTTAAACTGTCACAGCCACTTCTGTTGCTCATATTCTGTTCTCTGTCCCGTTGACTTCCAATTTCACAAAAGCTTATGAGTTAAATATAAAGGGTTTATAAACTTATCCAGTATCTCTGAGGAAAATAGAAAGTCAGTGGACTGAATTCAGTGGTGCTGAATACCTGTTTGAAGATAGAAAATAACAGATCTCCAGAAATGTGCTCCTTCCTCTTAGGCATCTAAGAGAGAAGGGGGTTTTTTCATGGGAGCTTGAGAGCAGAGTCCTTTGGATGGTGAGGTCTTTCCTTTGAAATCATCCTGTATTTTTTTTAAGAAAAAGAGGACCTAGTCTTCAGTTTCTGAACCTCTTGACCCAGAGGGTTTTGGCCTCTTCCTCTGCCTGTAGTGACCAGTCCTGATGCCAGCAGACTGGGAAGGCTCCCCACAAGATGGGTAGAACTGTCATGCTCACTCTCCAGTGTGGAGGCAGTTTCTCTTTCTGCCAGGATGGCCTTTTTATTTTGTGAGTCCCTGAACTTCGCAGGAAGAAGTGACTGTAGGAGTTCAGTGGAAATGGCAAATTTAATGGTTTCTAAAACTAGCAAGCGTCTCATTTCTTCACATCCTACCCTCTGTGGAGGTTTCCTGCTGGTGCTGTTGATGACATTTATAGCTGTTGCTAACAGGGAAAGGGCAAAAAAAAAAAAGACTTGTTATTTTTGCTGTCATAGCAGTACTCAGGACATCAGCTTTAGGAAATTGGAACTGGAGAGTTCTCTTATTAGCTATTACTCTTCCTGTCCTCTTTCCATGCTTGCTCCCCCAAACTTCTTTGCAGTATTCTGCAACATGAGGCTTTGAAGAATTTGATAATTCACTTTAACCACATTATCTGATTTACATGCACTTAACCTCCATAAGAGCTAAAAATCTTATTTCTTCTCTTGAGTGAGCTGTTTTCATCTCTCAAGGCCACCATACAACTCCAGAACTCAGGTTGTTTCAAACATGCCAGGGAAAAGGAAATATTCACCTTCTGTTACAAGTTGAAGGGAATAAGGTCTTCTGTGTACTGGCCTGTTCTTTAATATCTAAACGGCTGCTAAAAGGATTTTTCCACTTCTGAGCTGTCTGCGCAGGGACCAGGAGCTCTGTGCTCTTCCCCCACATGGGAGGTATTCCAAATGTTTAAAATGGTTTGAGAATGAATCTAGAAGAAACCTTGTAACAAACTGGTAGAGCAGGGAATAAATGTGTAATGTTTAGAAATGCAGCATTTAGTGTGCAGTTTTCTTTAAAAAAAAACAAAACGCAACGCAAAAGACTGAGGAAAATTGGCAGGGAAAAGGAGACTGAAGATCAGAGTTCCTGCATGGAGTGGTGTTGAAATCTGCAAACTCTCTTGGAGTAATGGGATTTTAAGGGAGACTTAGTCTAAACCCCCACCTTTCTGGTGGTTGTGCATCTCGCACGACCTGTATCTTTTGTACATTTGCCGTGTCACAGCACTTACATAGGATTTTGTTCTATTAAAAGCAGTCATGGAATCATAGTCTGGGTTGGGCTGGAAGGGACTTTAAAGATCGTTTCATTCCGACCCCCCTGCCATGGGCAGGGACACCTTCCACTGTCCCAGGTTGTTCCAAGCCCTGTCCAACCTGGCCTTGAACACTTCCAGGGGTGGTGCAGCCACAGCTTCTCTGGGCAACCTGTACCAGTGCATCAGCACCTTCATAAGGAGGAATTCCTTCTTAATATCCCATCTAACCCTGCCCTCTGTCATTCTGAAGCCATTCCCCCTTGTCCTGTCACTCCAGACCCTTGTCAAAAGCCCCTTTAGGCACTGGAAGGAGCTCTAATGTCTCCCTGGAGACTTCTTCAGGCTGAACACCCCCAGCTCTCCCAGCCTGTCTCCAGAGCAGAGGTGTCAGGTAGGTTCACATAACACCACTACAAGCAAAACCTCTTCCCTGCTTTCACCAGCCTCTTGGTTGAAAAGAGGGATAAGTGAACTGGAGAGCTGACTAAGGCCACGTGCACTCAGCCCTGGGCAGCAGTGCTGCAGCTCCTCCTGCACACACACCCGGCTGGGTTTCATCAGCCTTGCTGCATCCTCTGAGGTCTGGCTTCTGTGGCCGTTTGAGGTTTGCTCAACTTCACTTTAGAAGGTGCTGTTCAGGCTTGCTGTGAAGCAATGATCTGAAGGGGATGTCTGATATTTCTAATCTTTTTTAAACTGCAGTTTTACATTTGGTCCGACACCTTCCTCCTTTTTAGGTCTTGGTGCAGTGCCAAACTTTGTCTTTACTCAGAACAACCCTGGAGAATTTGGAAAGAACTGTTTTCTTCACATCTCATTGCCTTGTAATTTATATGGTTTGCTCAAGAGCGCTCTATGTTGCTGGCGTGTATTTCCAGAAAGCTGTATAGGAAGGAGTTCAGTTTTGGAGACTTGTAAAAATCTAGTTAGGCTTGGCTACTCACTCAAGAAGATGGCAAGGGAAGAAGGCAGTTCTGGTTTTGAGCTCACTCCGTTATTCAGACAGCACAATTTCCTTAGGGGTCTCAAGGTGTCTATTTTTTCCCCTTAAGTTACAATTAGTGCATTGCAGTGGTGAACCGCTACCACTTTCCCCCCATCATGTCTTCCAGAGTCCTTGCTTTGTTCGTGCTTTAAATATTAATATAAGGATTAATTCCTATGGTAACACCAGGAAAGTCTTGGTAATTATTAAAGGTAACTCTTCCAGTTTTCTCACTGTGCTGCTCTTGAACCTCTCCCTAATCCCCTTTGACTCACACTAAAGATTGCTACCAAGACCCTACCAGCATGAAAAGGTGGGAGGAAGAAGTGAACCACCTTTAAAATTTGTTTCTTGCCAGTTTTCAGCCCAAATCCTTCCAGCACGACAAAGGAAGAATGATCTCTTTTGCTCTGCGGTCGCAGAAGAATAAAATTCTGTGTTTGAGCTTTAAATGGATTTGCTGATGTGCACTGACAAGATGTTAAGGCTTTGACAGAGGGAGCATTTATTGAAAGGAAAAGGAGAGATGTGGTAGTTTGTTTGGTTTACCTTCCTGATTAGGTTTTGGTAAAATTAACTTGATTTCCCCCCTCCCCTTTTAATTTTAATTTTGTTACACGTGCTGCTAGAAATCAAATAACGCGTGTGTGCAATTTGATTTCACCTCTGGGAGAGCTGCCTTTGGCTTTCCTGCGTTGGTCAGCTGGTGCTCTGCACTCTGGGTGAAGGACCTGAGCATCCCTTAAATCATGGCAGTTTATGATTTAAATTCTTTTTTGTCCAGAAACTGAGATACCTCAGGAAAGAAATGCTGCTGTGCACCTTTGTCACGGGGGCCAGCACAGTGATGTACTCTCTGGGTGTCCTGCTTACTGGTGCAGCAGAAGGACCTGAATTTTTAATCATGATAATATAATTTGTCTTGCTTGCAGAGATCAAAAGGTTGTAATCATCGTCTCCAGGAGAGAGAATGCAAATTTGAAGTGAGACAATTTTAAGGTTGTTTGAGGGGTGTTTTTAATGTGCTGTCTCAAGCTTTGATTTGACCGGTTCACTCTTTGTTACCTTCCTGTTGCCTTTTAAACCTGGAAACAGTAATTGCTGTGCTACCACTGTCATTGCATGTTGTTTTGCAGTGTTATTTCCTCACGTGCTCTTCCTTCAATGCATCAAAGTGCTTTTAATTACATTGACTACATTAATTACACCCATTACAAGGTTAGGCTGATTTTTCTGATCCATATCTGCTCTGAACTTTGTATTTGCCTCCCACCAAGAAAAGGACCTTTCAGGTGTCTGCACTGGTGGCCTTTTCTGACAGCTCAGTGCAGTGGGTGAGGCTCTGGGCAGACTTGGGGGTTTGCCGTGTGTTGGGTGAGTCAGCTGTTTGCGTTTGGATTTTCTGGCTATGTGAGGCAAATACGGACCAGGGTGGGGGGTTTGATGTGAAAGAAGTCTTGTAGATGTGAAAGAAGTCTTGTAACTTTACTGGATTTGTATAACAGGGGACTGACCAGGTGGCAGCAGCACTGAAGGACAGGGATGTGGTGGGCAAAGAGTTTCACGTGAGACATCAGTATGTCCTTGCACAAAGATGGGCAGCAGCAAAGATGTGTTGAGCAAAGGATTCCCAGGAGATCTGTGGGCCTTTCCCTCTGCTCGGTCCTGATGTGGCACATCTGGAGTGCTGAGTCCAGTGCTGGGCTCCCCAGTACAAGTGAGACATAGACATACTGGAGTTCAATGACACACCTTGAGAAAGGTGTAAGAGGACTGGAGCATCTGGTGTGTGGGGAGAGGTGGAAAGAGCTGGGGCTGCTCAGCCTGGAGAAAGGAGAAGTGGGGGGATCTCATCAACATGCATAAATACCTGGTAGAGTGGTAAAGAAGATGGATCCAGTCTTTTCACAGTGGTGCTTAGTGTCTTGAGAGGCAGTGGGTCCAAACTGGCATTCAGGAAATTACACTTAAACATAATATAGAACTTTGTTACTGCGAGGGTGGACAGACATGAGAACTGTGTGTCCAGAGAGGCTGTGGAGAGATATCTCCATCGCTGGAGACAGTCACAGCCAGCTGGGCAGAGTCCTGAGGAGCTGCTTAAACCACCCTCTTGAACAGAGTGGTGGGACTTGATGATTTCTAGAGGTCCCTCCCGACCTGACTCATTCTGTTACACTTACCAAAGCTTCTAAAATGGCCTTGGGACTGGAGTTTGCCATTTGGTAACCGCTGGAAAATGCAACCCTTTTGCAATCCTTGTGCAATCAACCGTTGCCTGTTGGACGTGTGAATGCAACTGCAGTTGCAAATTTGAAGCGAGACACGTCACACGTATCGAAGAGAAGGAGTCCAAGTTGTTTGCTCATAAAACATTTGAGACTTGGGGCTGTTGGCTGCAAATTGGGCAATGCATTCAAACTGGGGCTGTGTGCGGTAAACCTCTATCTGTGTAATACAAGGGTAGGGAACCTTTTCATTGCTACTGGCCCAGTAAATGTTTTCAACACGTTTAACAGGCCACATCTTGACTCGTACTTGTTACTGTCTGTATTGTGCTATGCATAATAAACTAGAACAAATAATATGGCTGGGAGCCATATGTTCCCTGTCATTGGCTTACTAGGGCGGAGATTTTCAGTGAAGATTGGAACCTTTGGCATCCTTGTACGTGTCGTCTTGCTCAGTCATCTCTGTTCGTGCCAAGTAAAACTGCTCTTGTTCTTGGGGCTTGTGGTCTTCAGGAAGGCTGAGGCGTTAAAAGTTACAGATTTACCACTCTTTTAGCCCCATAACACACACAATTTTTCCCAATCAGGCTGGGCATGTTCCACGCTGACACACGTCATGTGAGTCCATTAAAACTGACAGTCAGCACATGGACACTGAACGTTTGCGGGAGATAGACCCAAAACCTGTCTTCATTAATTTTACATATTGCCTCAAATGCATTCATGTGCAGCTAGAGCGGTATCCAGGAGTTTGTCCTGCCATCCAGGCAAAATTGCAGCCTGCAGTAAATAGGGCTGATTGTGGGAACTGCCTTTCCTCTAAAGAGGCATCAAGATAACAAGCAGCTTGATGGGTGACTTTCCTTTTTGGCCTCCTGCAGTGCTTTGAAAGCCTGGGTGGTCACTTGCATTGTCAGCATCTCCCTTTTCTTTTTAAAATAGGGGGGTAAAAAGAACTTTAAACCGCTGTTTGTCCAAGAAGCCATAAATGAGAACAAAGCACTCGCAGGGAGCTGTGAGGTTGGTGCCTGGCCCTGGTGCACAGAGCCCTCAGAGGTGACGTCCTGAGGGCACAGGGGTGAGCTTGAGGTGAAAACACATCCCTTTGGGGCACATCCAGCTCGTACTTACGGAGCAGCACACTCACTGCCCGGGGAGGTGCACCTGCACTGGGGCTGGTGGTGCAGGGCTGACACTGGGGTTTTGCCTTCAGTGCCTGAGCCTTCCCAGCGCAGCGTCCCCTCCCTAGAAGACAGGATGGGTGCCAGGATGACAGGGCTTACAATCTGCAGGTCCCAGCACAGCCAGACTCAGAACTGAGCCTGCTTTGAGGAGTGTAGGAGAAGCTGCAGGGAGGAACAGACAGGTGGAGGAGGAGAGAGGTGTGTGCTCCCCACCTCCATCCCTTCTTCAATCTGCCCTCTCCAGCTGTGGGTTTCCCTGATTTTTCAGGAGGGCTGATCTATGCATACCACTGGACTCTGCTCCTCTCCTCAACAGACCTTTGTAGGACATCAGCTGAAAGGGTTGAGCTGGGATGTGGTGTGGGATGAAGCTGAACAATGAACCTGCTCTAGCAGGGAGGTTGGACAGGTGACCCACTGTGGTCCCTTCTAACCTGACAGATCCTGTGATTCTGTGATCCTGGTAGTGTGTACAGTAACTTTGACTCCTCTTTCTCCCCCTGCAGCTTGATTTGACATATGAATTTTTAGTTATTTAAAATGAAACCCCAAAAAGCTCCAACCTTTCCCTGTTTTAGTTTGGTGGGGGTTATGCCTCCTTTCTCAGCAGGTGAAGTAGCCCGAGAGAGCAAAGGGGCTGAGGTGTTACCTGGTCCTGGCTGTGCTGCTGAGCGTGAAACTCTCCACGAAAAAGGGTATGAGGAGGAACAGCAGCTCTTTACATCCCCCTTAAGGTGAACAGCTGTTCTGAAAGAAGTCCAGTGCTTCTTTCCTTCCTTTCTTTTCCTAAATTAATGCAGAAAATAAAGGAGATGAGAGCTTTGCCTGCCAAATCTGATAATTTCAGTGATTTTCCAGGATGCCATGTTTTGTCTTCTGTTGATTAAATGCCTATTTATAGAGGAAAAAATCATTATGGATTAAACTGCCCTGCTTTTTCTCTGATTACATAAAGGTCAATTTGTATATAGTCTAAAATTAAAATTGTTCCAAATTGAATTGTTTATAACCCTTAGGCTTTATATATATTTAATACCCTTACAGTTAGCTTTAAGCAAGAAAGAGCACTGGTTCAGTGCAAGGCACTTGCTAATCTTGTCATGTTACTTTTGCATTTGTAGTGACTGCCTGCCAGTAAACTTAACATTACCTTCACATTCAAGGCAGGGAAGTGCTGTGTTACCTAGATTTTTATGCATATATCTGTGTGCATATTTATCACTTCTTAAATATGGAAAGCAGGTGACAGAGGAGAAATGCTTCAGCCTGATGTCATAGGATATCACTGGGGATTTAACTGTGTGGATCCTTCAGGCCAAGGAAGGATAGAGGGGGGATCATACAAAGAATATATTTCAAAGCAAACTGTTCTCGTTTACACTGGAAGCCTGGCCAACAGGATGAGGGAAGCTCATACCACCTCAGCTTGATACTGATGAGATGCATCTAAAATATTATCCCCTCAGCTCAAAAAGGTGGTGGAGAAACTGCAGAGGGTTTAGCAGAAGGCCACCAAGGTGGCCAAAGACCCATTAGTCATAGGTGTCCTCCAAGGAGGAGATGAGTGAACTGGACTTGTTTCCTCTGGTGAAGAAGTTATGGATTCATCTCACAGCCACCTACAGCTCTTTGAGTGGCGGATGTGATGGTGACAGAACCAAACTCTTTGGGATTACCTGTTGATACAAGGAGCAATAGCCACATAATGAAGCTCATGGGGTACAAAGCTGTGCCAGTAGCCCCACTTCCAGCAGGAGATTGGGCTGGAGGCCTTCAGAGGTCATTCCTGATCAGAGTTTCATGAATCCTGTGGAGGAACTCATTCAGACTTCAGGGTAAAAATGTGCAACAGCTGTCTACCACTGTGGTCTTGAAGCAAACAAAACCTGATCTGGCGAGCCTCAATGTGGCTTTGTTCTGATGTCTTCTGAATGACTAATGCCGTGAGGAGGTGGGTGGGAGCGAGGGAGGCACGGACAGGGAACATCTGGGTTGTCACTGCGTGGCCAAATTGCCTACACCTATTTAACGTGGCTCTCGTTGGGGTGGGTTTAATGTTGAGTTTTGTTAAAACCTGAGTTGTGGTGAGCCTTCTGGGGGTAGGTGGGATGGATTTTTTAATCATGCTCTGAAAGAATGTCAAGTAGGAGCTGGTGTGTGAGGAATGGAAGCAAGACACCTTCTCTGGGCTTGCCTACATTGGGGACAGCTTTAGGATGTTGTTGTCTGGGCTGAATTTTTAGGCAGGAGGTGGCGAGGAAGTGAAACAGATCTTGTCACATGCAACATAGATACTCCATTGCAGTCTTGGCAAAAATTCCTGGCTTGTCAGTGATACTTAGTTTGACCCTCTGTAGTGCTGGTAGGCAAAGACTGTTGTGTGTGTCAGGTTAACACCCGACAGGTTTTTAGGTTAACTCCTGTGCACATTTCTCAGCATGCCAGCAATGCGTGTGGTCAAGAAGGTGTCTGCTAAGGATGTGGTTTAGCCCTGTCAGAATATTGCCTGGGGCAAAATGGTTTCATTTAGGGTTTATCAGCTGATGTCAGAATATCTGGGGTCTGGCTTCTTTCCTGGATCAGCTGCACCTCATCAGGACACACCGACAGCTCTCTCTCCCCTTCTGTCTCTCTTCCCTCACAGGATATGACAAATTTTCATTGACTTCAGTGTGATTTTGTCATACTCTGTGGGAAGCAGTGGGCCCAGAACAGATACTGCTGCTCTTGGAATTTTCCAGCAAAGATGTGCAAATCTCTTTTGTACACTTTCCACTGCTTGCTGTGGCCCCGGCCGTGTCATCTTGGACTCTTGGCTGCGTCTTGGGTTTTCAATATGAAACTGATAAGTTGACCTTCAGGCTGAATATTTCTGGGGAGGGAAGAGGTTGCAGAGTTATTGTACATCTTGCATTAATTAAAGGTGAAGCTGTGCTTGAAAATACACTGTTAAAGGCACTAGGGAGAATATGACTGTAGGAAGGCAGAACTTGGATATCCACCACGCTGCTTCAGTGGTGGTGAATGTCCACAGGCTGTCCACTTTGGTGCTGATGGCTTAATTTAAGGCTCTGCAAATGCTTGTAAGACCTTCCTGAATGTGAAATGACACAGTGGAGCAACGTTGGCAGTGCTGTTCTGCTCTGGCTTATTTTTGACTGGTTGGCTTAAACCGTTCTATCCACTGTCGTGGCTTCTTGTGATTCATTTTTAGAAAGTACAAGCACGGAAAGCCGTCTGTCTGGCTTACTTTGCAGATTATGTCCAAGATTTTCAGTAGCTTAGATATGACCACGGTCTTACTTCCTTCTGTCTGAAGGATGGCCGCCAGATTGAGAAGGAGCAGTGTGCATCATCCCACTGACGCACATCCAGGGAAATCCGGGAGCTGTCTGCTGGAACAGCTGTTTGATTTTTTTTTTTGAAGGAAACCAGAAAAAAAAAAAAATACAACCCAGGACAAAATTGAGCAACAGTGTGCGATACTTGAGCCACCAGTGCATAGACTGATTGTCTCCACTGCTGCCGGACTCAGACATTTGATAAGCAAGTTAGAGCAGCACTTGGGAATTTTGAATACAGTTGAGATGTCCTAGTTTGTGAGGAGTCTCAGGGCTGTGCCTGTGGGCAAATTATTCAGAATAATGATTATTCAGAATTTGAAGCTTCCAAATCAGGGAGGAAGGAAGGGATACGTACTCAGGAGCTGAATTTTTTATTATTTTTAAGTGGAAAAATTCGAGCAGCATGCTTTTAATTGCAAGTGATGCATTTTAATGTGTTTTCTTCAGCTTGTGTTGCTGGAGAGAGTTACATCTGTAGAGAGAATCCTCTATTTCTCACCACTTTGTCCAGAAGAAAAGGTTGAGTAGCTGATCTAGTCCATGTTAAAATGCCTTTGCTGTGTTTCTGGCGAGCAGGTGACAGCAGAAAGCACAGAATGATGTGAGAGCAGCAGTGAGACCCTTTGCACTGCCGAGGTGAGGGATGTCAGCGCTGCAGGAAAGAGGGTATGTGAAATGAGTAATGAAATCCAGCCTGTCAGCCCCTCTGACAGCCTGTCCTGCTCTAATACAAGTCATTTATGTCGAGGTGGCAAAGCAGCATGTCCCTGTTGTGCTGTGAGTCAACATAAGGAGAGATGTTGAAGCAGATCCTCTTACTTAGCACAGTCTAAAACAAGCTAATGGGATGTGCACTCAACATTGGATCCAAGGGAGACAAAACCCCCTGATTTCTCCAGCATTTCTTTTCCCCTGACACATGGTTTTGCTGGGCAGTTGTGAAAATTTTGGCTCATGAACGTTGGCACTTGACTTATTAAAAGGGGGAAAAAAAAAGCCACTCCCTTCTGCTTAACCTCTTATTTCTGTCTTCTGTATCATCACTGCTTAATTATTGCTAATGAGTATCAGGGAATTTAAAGGAGAGATTTTATAAAGTCTGTAATGAAATCAACAGTTGGACAATAGAGGAATAAAATCTCTAATTACCCAGGATGGGAGTTTAGCTGGGATAGTTTGGCTGTGTATTCAACAGTGTTATGTGCAAGATTATGTGTCCTTCTGGACAGATCTTTAGCTTAACTGGCTCTGTGGGAGGTGACAGGGATCAAGCCAGAATCCTATAGTATGTAGAGTAACTCATGCTAGGAACTGCACATGCAACTTTTATTTTAAAGGGGCATTTTGTGTAGCATTTTGTGGATGGGAATGTTTGAATTGGTGGTCAGCAAGGAAATAGCACAGCAGGGAATTTCACTAGGTTTGATGCAAGAGACACATCTATAAAATATTGCAAGTGTATAAAATACAGCGTGTATGTGTGTTCTAGCATGTGTGGTTTGAGAGGTTTATGGTCCTGGAAGGTGCATCTCAGCACTTCTTCCAGTAAAAACTCAGGTGAGGAGTCTAGACAGAGGTGACGGAGGATTTCCCTCTGAACAGGAACCCAGTAGAAGCTGGAAGCTGGAGTGAGTCTAATGGGAGAGGACAGGGCTTGGGACTCTTTTTGCCTTTTTTTGTTTTTGTTTTTTGTACTGTAGTTACCCAGCAGTCCATCCAAAAACAGTTGGCTGTATTAATTCTCCCTAAGTAAAAGCTTTACATGGGTGTAACTCTTTCTTTTCTTTGGCAACCAAAACATTTTTATTTCCAAAACCAGAAAAGTCTGGGGTTTTTTTTCTTTTGGTGCCATTTCTAGGTAATGGAGCTTCAGGAAACCCAGGATTTACAAACATTTTGAATTAAATTAAAAAGAAAAATGGGGGGGAAAGGGACACGAATGCAAACCAGGAAATTGGGGCAAGGGCAGTGCAACATCTGGCTGCTGGGATGGACAGCATGGAAAGGGCATGGCATGGGGGGGGTGTGTTGTCATAACATTTGAGAAGAAACACGTTTTAAAGCTTCCAAAGGCAAGCTTTTTATGGAGCACCCATTAACCCCTAAACTTGTTGCTGCAACATGCTGATCTACCAGAGCCCCCCGTGGGGTTAGGAAGGATTATGGCCAGATATCAATATTAGCCTTGGCAGCCATACTATAATAAAAAAAAATGTGTATTAGTTGTGAACTTCTCTGGGCCAGGGAGTGAGTGAAGGGGGCTGAAGAGTGACTGTTTCAGCGTAGGGATGATGCCAAATGGAGGTGACCATTCAGGGGAATCCTGGATCCAGGTAGATCTGGACCTCTCTGCTGCTCAGTACTCCAGGTGGGACTCTGCTGCTGATCCCTGTGTCTGTCAAGAGCTGGAAAGCAGGTTTAGGACATAGACTGATAGAATGTTTGGGGCTGAAAGGGACTCTAATGACCATCTAGTTCCAACTCCACTACTGTAGGCAGGGACACCTTCCACTGGACCAGGTTGCTCAAATGGGGCAATGAAGGGCATCACTGGAGATACTGGTTCAGTGCAAGCTCATGATTGATACAGAGACCCCAGAGAAAGCAGAGAGCTGAGCCATGTAATGTACCTGCACGGCAGCAGCACAGTGGGGAAATCCTTCACATGGGCCCCTCCTTTCTGTTTTCCCTCATGATTTATCTGCAAGAGCTCTCCTGGGTCAGAAGAGACTTTGGTATTAAATATATCTTCAGATCATGTCTTTCTCCTTGCCAGGTGTCATGGTTTAGCCCCACACAGCCACTGGCTCACTCCCGTGCTGGGATGGGGGAGAGAATTGGAAGGGTAAAAGTGAGAAAACTGGAGGGCTGAGATAACCACAGTTTAGTGGGTAAAGCAAAGCCACACATGGAAACAAAGCAACACAAGGAATTCATTCCCCACTTCCCATCACAGGCAGGTGTTCAGCCATCCCCAGGAAAGCCAGGCTCCATCGTGCCTAACAGTGACTTGGGCAGACAAATGCCAACACTCCAAACGTCCCCTCATCCTCCTCCTTCCCCCAGCTCTGTGTGCTCGAGCATGATGCCATATGGTCTGGAATATCCCTTGGGTCAGCTGGGGTCAGCTGGCCCAGCTGTGTCCCTTCCCAACTCCTCGTGCCCCCCCCAGCCTCCTCGACTGTGGGATGAGGAGCAGAACAGTCCTTGACTCTCTAAGCACTGCTCCTCAGTATCTGAAACATCCCCGTGTTACCAACACGGTGCTCAGCACAGATCCAAAATACAGCCCCCTATAAACTAACTCTATCCCAACCCAAACCAGCACAACAGGGTGGCAGGCAAGGGATTTTGTCTCCTTTGCTGAGGCTCCTCCATGAAATCTTTCCTGGCACTGTTTTCACAGTGTAGCTGGGGACGTTGCACAGGTTTATGGATCCCTACCCAGATTTCCAGAAACTGGCAGTCTCCTCCTCAGCTGTGAGGTAAAAAAGCATGCAGTTCCAAGGCAGAGCCAAACCAGCAGATCTCTTCTGAGCAGCCTTCTGCATCCCAGCGGGGACAGGTTGGTTTGGTCTGCTAAAAATAAGTTTGCACCAGCTCTATGGGGAGTGAAACGTTTGGGTGTGCTAACTCTCACATGGAACAGCTCATATAAAATGTGCTTTTGAAACTGCAGTGTCCTGCATTTCTCCTGTCCCCCAGTCCAAAAACATCCTCTGGGCTCAGCTGGATGTTTCCTTGTAAAAGAGGACTAAGTGCTGGAATATGACTTCACAGCTAGAGGAGGGAGGTGGTGTGGGTTTTGTGTGTTCAGCGTGGAAAACCTGTGAGCCTTTTATTATTTCTTGAAGCACCTAGAGATTTTTTTTAATGCAGGGACCATTTCCCCCTCCTTGCTGTCCCTCGGAGCTGCAGTGGTTTCCTGCAGGGGCTCAGCCTGTCAGCTGGCTCGAAGGGGTTTTTGGTGCTCTTTCTGCGAGGGGTATTGTGTGTGGTCGGCGGGTCAGAGATCTGAGAGCTGAAGGAAGTTAAAGTCTGTTTGGGAGTTGAAATACTTGAGGAGAAGTAATTGACCATAATCTGACAGCAGATCTCGCTATGCAGAGGACAGCTCATCACCATGTTAACAGTAACGGGCTTTCCAACGGAAATGGAGCTGATGGATGTTTTCTAATTATTCCCTTGTGTTGCAAATGTTAGAGAGCCAGCTTGAGATCTCTGCCCGGAATTCAGAGCCTTAATTTGTTTGACCTTTCCACTACTGCAGACACAAGGCTCTGTGAATTGCAGTCATCTTCATTAATTTCTCTATTATTCTGGGGATGCAAATGAGCATGTTCTTCTGCAGATACTGTGTGGAGGATGGAGATACAGCTCGGTGTTGGGCAGCGCCTCAGCGTGTTTGAGGAGGATGCTGAGCTGTGCCTTACTGGAGGGTGATCTCCTAGACAGGTTGAGGGACATCCTGGTGACTGGAGCTGGAGTTCTGTTTAAATACACTGATGCAGGAGGAGTTTCTCTCCCTTTCCATATCTTTCTTAGAAATGACCAGATATTGCCTTTGAAAACATCCATTCGGACAAAGAATGATACATTTCAGATAACGTGTCTCAAGGATGTATAGTACTCCAGTATCATCCTCTTGGTTTGAAAATATTATTCCAACTAATCAGCCGAAAACCCCTTTGAAAACGTGTGTGTTTTCCACTAGTTTGTTGGGGAGGGAGACTTTTTAGCCTGGCTTGCTTTCATTTTTTAATGAACAAAAGTTAGAGCTGCCAGGCATCTGCTGGTTCAGATGGATGTCCTGGTACCAAACGTGTGTGCATGTGTGTCTGTGAATCACCAGTGGGTACAGCAGTAATTTTTGGTAAGTAGGAGGCAGACAAAATTGCTGGTTATGATTTGAAGTCTTACCCACAGCAGAGCAAGCAAAAGGGATGAATTAGAGACAGGAATAGTAGCACAGCCTTTTTTTCTTTTTGTGCACAGGAAACCTCAAAGCATATAATAAACTATTGCCATTTTGATTACCAAAAAAAAAAAAAATCCCACCCCAAAAAACTGAAAGCAAAGATAAAATAAGAAAACCTCAAGCCTAATGGGTTTGCCAGTAATAGAAATACATCCCAGAACAAAAGGCTGCAGGGTGGTTTTTTATATCTTGTATTCAGTACGCTGGATTGAAAAGAAATTGGCAAAAGTGTGTTTTTAAAGTCCCCACCTCGCTCGTAGCTTCTTATTTTTGCCTGGGAGGAGGAGTTGCCTTCGTGGCAGCCAGCACGAATAGTGGGGAGTATGGGAAAAGACATAATTAGGATAGCATTAATTGCCCTTATCAGAGGATTTATTTTACAATGCCCTTTAATTCAAGCTGCCCCACCATACTTCAGTACATTCTCCAGCGATGGCTGTTTTAGTCCTGGAAGCTGTGCAGGGCCTGGCCAGGGACTCTCCGAAATCCACTCCGGCTTTTTGACTTCAGTGAACAAAGAGCCGTTAAATTACATGAACGCAAAGCTCCTTCGGGCTCTTCTGCACCGGTGGGACTTGTTTGAATCCTTATAAATACATTGAACTGACGCTGGCACTTTAAGTAAAGCCTTTCATGTCCTTTCCATGTAATGAGTATAGCCTCAGCCACGGCCAGTAATCTGCTTCCTTCTCTCATCCCTTGCTTTCCCTTCCCCCCGGTTCCGAACCTGCTGCTTCTCAGTTAGTGAGGCTCATCCCACTGTCTGCTGAGCTTCCCCACATCTCAGCTCAGGCATCGTACGCTCCTGACAGGCCTTCCAAGAGGGGGAAAAGTTGGTAGGGAATGCTGGTTTTCTCTGGACACAAATCAGGCTGCGTTTTGATGACAACTTGGTGAGGTTTGGAGCATTGCACTGGTACAGATTCTCATTGAATGTCTCACTGAGCCCAAAAAAATTACTTGTTCCTTATCCTCTTGCTGTGAGTGTGGGAACACAGCACCTTTCTAGCACTGCTGGGATGTGGTGGGGCATAGGGAGAAAAAGCTAAAATCCTGAGTCAGCATTCCCTCTCCACTGCTCTTTTAGAATTAAACTAGGAGTTTTTTCATCTCCAGCGCCGACAGAACTCGGAGGATCCAGCTGTACTGCACGGCAAAGTGCCTTTCAGGGATATCTGGCCCAGCTGTTGTGCTCCACCCAGGATAATAGTCTAAGCAAAGCAAAACGCTGCTTAATCCCAAGTCACTTTTTGTGCCCACGGTTTAACTTGGAGTTCCTGCTCTCCAGTACTTATCCTTCAGGGCTGAGGCTTGGCTCTCTCCAAACCAGCGTCATTACCAAAGCAGCACAAAATGCGCCACTGGATTTGCCAGTGTCTGGAGGAATATTGTGTCCTGGCAGGTTCATGGGAGTCTCCTGTCCACGTTGATGGGGAGACTGTGACTGCAGTGGCTGATTCCTGGCAGCGTTTGGCGCCTGGCTCAGCGCACTGTTTGGCAGTGGCTTTTCCACGAGGTGCGGGGCACGGCGGTGCCCAGAGCTGGCGGCTGCCACACCGTTCCTCGGTAGGAAATTGGATGCTTGCATTTGGCACCGCTGTGCCGTGTTCCCCGCGGCCAGGAGGGAGGCAGAGCGACACTGCAGCCGGGACAGATCCGTGGATCTGAATCGGAGCCACAGCTCTGAATCCGCTTTTCCTGCCCGGAGCGTAAGCGATTGGAAAAGCAGGTGATGTTTTCATTGAGAATTGTAGCTTGTAGAGCACTTAGTTCATGTCCCCTCCTGGACTTTGCTCGTTTGATCTCATGTGCATCACAGGCTGTTAAGTTTCAGCCAGGTATGTCTGTATTAACTCAAGAATTTCAGCCTAATCCAATTTTGCTCTGGAGAGACAGAGAGAGAGGTTAATTCCTTATCGTCTCCACAGACAATGATTGATTAGGTGAGAGATACTTAAGTGGTCCTAAAAGAGAGGCATATCCCACATAGCAGCAGGAGAGGCTCTGGGGGAAGGATTTAGTCTCCCATCTGTCCTGCATGGGAATTATTCCTGACACCAGCTCTGCTGACCAGCAGTGACCTTCAGCATAGTAACTAGCCAAACCTCTTAAAAAAAAAGTCTCTATCTTACATGGGACTTGATCTGGTGAGAGAGGCTCAGAAGCTTCTCAGAGCAAAGCCCCCATGTGCCCCTCTGATCTCCTCCTCCTAAATCTTTTGCTACCACAAATACATTTAACAGCACCAAATCTTCCCTGATCCTGGTGGACAGTTTCTGAAACTCTCAAATAAAAGTTCATTAATACAGGGCTGTAGTGGTGGGAACAAGTGGAGCAAGATAAAGGCAATTATAAAGTAATGACTTATAAAGATAATTCAGTGTTTCTGGTCCAGATGGGATGGTCACATCTATGCAAGGGGGATGCTGTGTGCAACAACTCCCAGAAACTGTATTGAAAGTATATTTTCTCCAAAAAAAGGTTTTAAATATAGTTTTTAAGTCAGAGTAGTTGGGCAGTAGTGTATTATCTTGCCCACTTTCTCCATTTTTGGCAAAACTTTTCAAAAGTTCAACTTCTCTGACAGTGTGGTGCCCCTGTTTTCAGCTCTTGGATCTCGTTGCACCTTCAAGTCAATAATGGAGGCCTATTTCCATATTGTCAGATAGTAACTGCCCACACCTAGTGTTCAGATTGGGACTACCCTTTGTAAATGGCTCTCCCACCCCGTTACTCCTGCTTCATAGTAAACCCTCCAATGGGCAGTACTGTGGTGACAATTCTTCTGTGCGCCAGGCACTGAAGTAAATGTTTGTCTGTCAAAATGTGCCTTTTGAATGTGCTTTGCCCAAGAGAAGTCGGTGTCAACAGCCCCTGTTTCTGTTGTTTTTAGAGTTCTTGTATTTTTCCATATGCCTTTGAGGTCCCTCAGTTGCAGAGGCTCATTCTGCTCTCCAGTCCTGTTCTGAGGTAGAAAAAGTGGCACATTTCAAGTGCTGAGTCAGTGGAACAGTGACACACAGCAGCACTGCTCTGCCGTGTGGTCCAAAGAGCGTTTGGAATGGAATAAATCTTGCAGTCCTGTTAAAACCATGCCAAAACACTTTTCAGACTGGGGAAATATTAATTGCAGGCTGACAAGAGTTTCTTGTGGACTGTCATCTCCAGCTTTAGCCACCTTGGGCAGGAGGATCTGCAGGGCTGATTGAGCCCAAATCTGTGAGGCTCATTCTCTCCTTAGAGGGGAAAGGAACTGATGGTCAGATCTCCAAGATTTTGTTTAATATGGTCCCTGTTTAGGCCACCGACCCGACAGCAGAAGGTCTGTGTTCCCAGGTCTTTTAGCAGAGTCACAGTGTGAAGTTGCCAAGTCTTCAAGGACTTTAATTATCATGCTGTAATTCCATCTGCGACCTTAATAAACATGATGTCTTGAGGGGTGATCTGCTTTCGTCCTCCTTTTGCATACCATGGGCTGATACACGAATGTTTGCATTTTTGGCATTCTTGATTTTTAGGTTTTTCTCTTAAAACGAGAAGAGAGACTGCATGAAAGTCAAAGGAAGTACAGTCAGTCGTCAGTGCAGTCGGGGTAGAATTTGCACAGCTGCCAGAATGAGGTTCAGATATTTTACTGGGTGATACAATATAAATGTTTAATTCACAGTGCATAACACTTTAAATAAATATCACTTGGCCACCCTCTAATGAGGATATGCTTGACCATTGACACCTCATATTCTGGCTGTAGTTTCTCTCACTAGTTTTTATGGCAGACTGTACATGTTTTAGAAAAACAACATGCAAAATTCAATTTATTCAATCTTGTCTAAAATGAGTCTTCAGTTTTGTAACATCACGTTTGAAACCCTGCATTTAAATTGCTGCTTGCAGACAGCTTTCAGGATTCAAACTGAACTTAAAACTGACTTTTATGGAGCAATAAACTGCAATGTCATATGCTAGATGGTGGCAACATACAGCTACTGTCTACTTTTAACTAAAGGCCTTGATGTTTCTCCTCTGTATTCCTTCTTTGAGAGACGTTTCCTTATTCCCTGCATCCCTTGCCATGCTGGATCCACCTGCATGCTGTTTCCCTAGAGGTTTTCCCTGTGCTGAAGGAGGGGAACAGTTAATTTTTGAGCCTGGCTGCACGAAGGAAGCAAAGTTTGGTTAGTGATTATTCTTTCTCATTGCTTTTTGTCCCATAACTGGAACTATTTCTTGGACTGACCAGCCAGAGAAAGAAGAGGAAGGGAAATAATGAAGGTGCTGCAGGAGGGCTCCCCCCACTCCTTGTTGGAACAGGTGGGAGGGCAAAAGGGAGCAGAAGGAGAATGCAATTGCAGCCATTGTAAATAAGGATTTCCTAGGTAAACAGGGATTTGTGTAGCACAAATCCACTGGAGTGAATTATTTGTTGCAGGTGTAGTGAGTCCCTTCTGTTCTCCCCACAGCTTCTAACTGTGTTTTTTTCACTTTTCGTAAGAGTTGAGTATCTCTAATTTGGGTCAATATTAGTTCTTAAGATATTGCCCTGTCTTTCTGGGAAGATAAGAAGTCATGGTTAGATGAAGGAAGCTGAGGGGGGAGGCAGCTCCCGACCAGCAGCATGGGCTCCTGCAGGCCCTCGGCAGCTTTTCATCCCAGCTCCCCCTGGTTTTATGTCAGCAGTGAGACCCACACAGTGCTGATAAACGTTTGGCTATTTCACTTTTGCTGAGGAGGGCTTGGCAAGGCATCACACACCTCTCCCAGCATCTTCCTGGACTGCCTTTACACAGGGGCTGTAGCTCTTCCACGTAGTTCTTGGATGGAAAGCGTTGCCCGTTATGCCGAGGGAAGCTGTTCCAGAAGCTCACTAGCACCACTCCCCCGTCCTCAGGCACGGCTGTTCCTGCTGCTTGTGTCGATGCCAGCACTCAAACATCAGGGAAACCAGAATGTTTGCACTGTGAGCTAATCTACTCTTTAAAGATGTTAGATAATGTAATAAAATAGCTCAGCGGTGCGTTGCAATTACCTTTCACATTTCGTCATGCTTCGAAAATTTTTGTCTTCTGAAACTGGGGCTATATTTTTAGTACAGTGCAATCAGAAATGTCTGGCCAAGAACCTGATATAGTACCTAGGAAAATGGAAATATTCCTTTAAATGTCTTCCAGAGCTGTGGTTTCCTCTGAGCATTAAACTCCATTTGTTATGTTCTGATTACATACTTTGGTCTGGGTTATATATGACTTGGTTTTATAATTCCATTTATATGGACAGTTTGATCTCTTCCTTGTATTTTTAATAACAGAAAGCAAAACTTAGATTTTTATTTTAGCCTGAGCTAAGCATAATTATTTAGTGGGCAAGAGAATCAAGATTACATTCTTGTGTTTGCCACGGAGGCTTACAGATTATTATTATTTTGTTTTTTCTTCATGGTTATGGCCAAAAGATTCATGCTATTAAAACCCAAACCATTATGTCAGGGTAATGGTTTCTGTAACTTGGAAGTGAAGAAAGGAGCTGAGTCTAGAGCTGGCTAACTTACCAGTGGATTTGGAGTGTGTTTGACATTAGGGTTTGGTATGATTCAACAGTGACATGAATTAGTGCATCTCTTACAAGCCTGCATTGTGGTGAGTTCACACAGTTCACTCTTTCTGGCATTTTGCAACACTGAGGGCACAAATTATTAGCAGTGCTCTCAGCCACTCCCATAAACTATGACCCCATACTGTCTTCTGCTCTTTTCCAGTCTTCAGTACATCTCTTTTCCTGTAAGGAAATTTACGGGCTAGAATTTATTGCACCACTTCCTGTGTAACATGGCAGAACTGTAGAATCCCCTGCAGCTCAGAAAGCTCCAGCTGGCACCTCGAGCAAGCCATCAGCTCTTGTTACCACACACCTTCTCATGCCCATGAGCCACCTGATCCCTGTCTAGTTACTCCCCTGTGGCACACAAAGCAAAACCAGAGCAGGGCAGACCAGCTCAGGTAAATGTCCCTTCAAGACAGTTTCCAGTCTCAGTACCAGTGGGAGTTGTCTGAAGGGAGAAGAGGAGAAGGGTGTTGTGGATAGGGTTAGGTTTTGATGTGCATTTTTTGATGTTGTGGAGTTGTTTTACTTTCTCTTTACTTTAGGCCTTTGACAAACTGGAGAGGCTGACATTTAATGGGTTGGGTGGTTTCTCTCCCATTTAAAGTGGACAGGAGGGTCACACTACAGAAAAAATCAACCTGCAAGAAGCCCAGGAAGCTGGACTTCCATGATAGGGAAGGCTTTCACCTACTTCTTAGCTCGTTGCAGATAACATTCTACATCTGCTAGGATGACACTGTTACCCCACCAGTGGGTCACAGAACCCACAGGACACTCATCCTGTGTCAGAGGACAGGGATTTGCATAATGGGAGGGCAGCAACAGGCAGGCCCCGGGTGTGCTGGGCCTTCAGTCCCAGCAGTAAAACCTTTTTCTTAGAAATCCTCGGAGTGTGAAATCCCAACCCTCAAGAACAGGCAGTGCTTCTGTTGAAAATCAACGTAAAGCAGTGAGCAGTGCAACATGTTCTGTAAATCACATGTGTTTGTCTCCTCACCCCTCCGAAGTGAGGCGAAGAAGTACCCTTGTGAGTTGATGGATTTAGTGGGGTTTGTATGTGATTTAACGTGCTTCAAATCAGTCACGGTGCTTTATTTCCTAGGCTTCATTAAGCCCGTGGTCTGCCCGCGTTGTGATCGTCACTCCGCACAGTTCTTACCAAATACCAGTTTTAATATCCGGATATAGATTTCTTCAATATCCTGCAATGCATTTTTCGGTGCTTTTCTGGGTAATTCTAATACTAAACAGTCAGTGATGCACCAGGCCCCCGAGCCACGTTTTCAGGTTAGCATAATGCTTTCCATCTTTCATCTTTGCGCAACACAGGCTGCTGTTACGTGTTGGGGTTTTTTTAGGACACACAGTACCCAAAAAGAGCTGCTTACTTAAAAGTACTCTAAAACAACACAGCTCTACTGTAAGTTCACCTCTTCTGTTCTGATCCGTCCTTGTGTCTTTTCCTTTCTACTCTCCCTCTGTCTTTGCTCCTCTCTTTTTTTTATCTATGGGAAATATCCAACGATACACTGTTTCCATGGAGAACAGGAGATCAACTCTGTATTATTCTGGCTTAAAGACCTGTAGAAACAAATGTCATTGCAGAGGGGAAAATAAAAGTTCTCTTCTGACTGTATGCTGAATAAAAAGATGGCAGGCTGAACAGATTTGGCTAAATTTGTCACCTGTGTTCCTGTGGCACTACTGAATTAGCTGTTAAAATTTCTGTGAAGAGAGGAAACAATTATTTTGCAAGTCAAGAAGTCAAACTTCTCTCAGAGACAGAGATTTGTTATTTGCTGGTGTGTATTGAAGCACTTCTGGACCTGGTGTAGATTTGTCTTCTCCGAACAGAAAAAAAAGTGCCTTTGAACATATTATCATTGCCTTAAAAATGAAAAAGAAAACTATCCCCTCAGGCATTTGACAGGAGGCCAGACCTCAGAGGACAGCTGAAGAGAGACAGACAGGTTTCTAACATCTGTTTTGGGTGGGTGGATTGTATTTGACTTTGGCGTTCACATCAAGACAAGGCAAAGGCAGGAGAGGCAGGGCTTGATGAAAAGCACAGTCCAGCAGCCTGCACACTGTCCTGTTGGACCTTTGATGGGAAAAACCCCCAACAGCCATGAAGTGAGGGTGAGAATCCTGGGGTACATGCAAAGCTTTCTGTAGGCTGTAGAGAAGAATCCTATTAACACTGGATTGGGCATCCCAAATCAAGTTGTTGCTATAGAGTGATGACCGACAGATGTCCTTGACACACGTCCTTGAGTGAAGCATGAGCCTTCCTCCCACCCTGAGTTCTCAGGGTGCCTCCCTGCTAGATGAGTTGTGTTGAACAGTGCTGCTATTTTAAGACTCAGGTGGTGTGTCAGTGCCCACTTTGTTTTCTGACACAGGGTGCAGCCCCCAGGGCTGAGTCATCAGTGGATCCCTCTGCCTCCAGCTGAGCCTGTTCCCAAAATTTGCTCTCGGTAGTGCTTTCCAAGCCTGCTGTCGACTGTGAGTTAGGAGCACCTATTTGCTCATGGGGTGCACATCAGAACCCTTATTAGCTCCAGCTCAAAACCGCACTGAGCTCGGGAACAACCTGCAGTTCAGATGACACAAGTATATCTCAGAAGAGTACTGAGGAAAATGCAGCAGAAAGTAGTCCTGTGTGTCCCTCTGAAAGCCCCATTGAAGGGCTCTGGCTCCCTCGTGGATGTGCCTTTGTGGGACAGCAGAAGAACACAGTCCCCATCCATGCACCCTGCCCTCCCGGGCCAGTGCCCGCCTGCCTCTGAACCGCGGCGATTTATAACACCCCGAGGACACGAGTGCCTGTTTCAATGCAGCTTTAAGCTGTCAGGCTGTAAATTGTCTTGGTTCAGGAGCTACTTCAAAGCAGCCCAGCCTTCCTGCAGCAAGAAGAAGGTTTTTTGGCAAACCCAGCACAAGTCGTTTGCTATTCATGAGTCAAATCCCTGATATGTTCTTGATCAGCAACTAAAAATGGGTCATAAGAAGACAAGGCATTGCTGTCTGGTGAAGGAAGCTGCAAACTCCACTGGCCTTCCCCATCTGTTGGCTAAAGCTCTTCTGCTTTCTCAGCAATGGCTTTTCCTCCCTCCCTGCTGTTTTCCATTGTGCTCAGCAGCACTGAGCACCCACAAGGTTTCCTGAAGCAACAGGGCCTTGACCCAGCAGGCAAACCTACCCAGAAGATCTCCCATTGCCCCTGTCTCCCAGATGAGTGAAAAGTGTCAATGGGGTATGGGAAAGGCACTAATAAAAATGATAAATTCCTTCAAGATGCCTGGTTTACAACTCTGGAAGGGCAGTGGTCAAGGGAGAGGGAAAGGAAACACCAGTTGGGTGAAAGCTGAGACTTGCAACCTGCAGTCTGGCAGCTGAGGGATGGAGGGACCAAGCCACAGTGGCTGCAGGTAACGGGCACAAGTTTTGGAGCCAGGTCCACTCTCCCAAAACTGCACCTGCAACAGCTTGGTTGCAGCCAGCAGAATGAAGTGTCCTCCAGGTTGGAAGGAAAGGAACAAAAAAAACCCTACTAAAGGACCAAAAAACTCCTTGTATGTATGGCTAATGTTCAGAAGAGAGTTCAGTGTGTTGTGTGAGTAGCAAATCCTTCCCCAGGCTGGGGAGTGTTTGAGGCAGTGTTTTTTTTTTTCCTTTCCATTTCTAGTGGCTAATGCATTTACATTCAGCATAACTGCATTTATCAGGATCCACATCTCCTGTTTTAATTTAGAGCATTACAAAAGCAACAGCTAAATATTCTTTTTGTCAGAGCTGGATGATGGATAGTGAACATCAGCAAGGCTTAAACACCCGTGTGGAGGTGAATCCCTCGCTCTGACAGACTGTGTGTAATGCAAGAGGCACTTGGTTACAGAGCACTGCAGAGTAACTCTGCTTGTTACTTTTCCAAACTGTGCCAGACAGCAAACTTCCAGAAAACCTCAGACCATATACAGTTAGCCAGCAACACTATGTGAAATCTTTAACCATATTTGAACGAACGGGCTGACTTGGACACGGCAAGGAGGGAAATGCCAGTCTGCCTGACAGCTCGTTTTAATAATGAGAAAGTTGTTCCACTGACAGGAGGACAATAAAAACTGTGGCTGCCTAGAAAGTTGTTGCCTTTCTTCTGGTTAGGAGCATATATGAAACTGCAGAGGAACGGGCTGGTCCTGTGCACATGCAGCCGTGCTTTTCCCTTCTTTCATCCCTTTTCCCTTCTTTCACCACTTTTCTCTTCTTTCTGGGGTGTTGAATCTGCACCCACCCTGCCAACCCTATCCAAGTGAGGCTCTGGTTTGCATTAGTAAATCACTACTTTCTCATAAAAATTGCCTGATTTTAAATATATTATCCCTTGTGCTTCAGCTTGTAGTTAAAGCTATTAATGCACAATTTATGGGAATTTTGGCTTACAGGGCATGAAAGTCAGATTCTTGAGAGGTTATCAGCCCTCTGATAATCAGCAGAGGGCAAACCTCCTCAGCTGATCCTTCATTGATCAAGGAACTATATCTTTTATCACCAAACTACTGTGTATTGCATGTCATTTAGATGGCAGAGCTCTCTGAGGCAGAGACCTTGTCATGGAATGGTTTTGGCAGTGCCACGTCTACACTGGGATGATGTACATATGTTTTCCAGTGATGAGACAAAGGGCAGGTTTTGCTTTTAACCTCAGGATAGCAGGCAGGCTTGAAGTCCTGCGTGGTGGTGACACAAGCACTGGGGAAACGCTTTCGCAATCGTGGCATCTCGCTGTGGAAATTCCGTCTGTGTTACTGCACGGTGCTCGTTACCATCACTGCCTTCTACAGCTCTGTTATCCCCTGGCCAGGGCTCAGCTGTGGATCCTCGTGGGCTGACTGAAACATGTGGCTTCTCCACATAAAACAAGGGTTTGTGACTTTATTTCCCTCCCCTCCTCTGAGCAATTACTAAACAATGCTTTTGGTGAAAAAAGAAAAAAAGTGCACGCGGTTAATCCCCACGCTTGAGAACAATGCTGTGCAGCTTTGGTGAGCCCTGGAAGCTGTCATCCTGCGCTGCTGCCCGTGTGAAATGAGCTGGTGATTGAGTCCAGGCCCTTGGAGACAGTATTCAAACCAGCTCCAGAAATGGTGGCTCTGGCTGAAAAACCATTTGGAAGATGAAGAAGCGCTCTGAGCTCGCGGGCTGGTGAGAGAGGAGGCGGAAAACCATCTGCCTGCGTCACAAACTGTTGGGCACCAGCTCTGTGGGAGTTTGTAAGGAACTCCATAGCTTGTTCTGATTTCCTACCAACGGGAATAAAAGGAGATAGATATTCTTTTAAATCCAGCTTGATTTAGGAGAACCAACCAGAGGATCATGGAGTAAGTTCCCATTTCATTGCTGGGTGCCTTGGAGGGGTGTCTTGCTGAGGCTGGACTTGGGCAGGAAACCCAGCCTTGCCTCGTGCTGCCAAATCCCCTCCTGCTGAGAGCAGGGCAGCCTTCAGCAATGGCCAACAAAGGATGACTTCAGCATAACCCTGGAAAAAACAGTTAGAGAGCACCATGTTGGAGCACTCATTGAAATCCAAGCGTGGGGGCGAGATGGCTGTGCCATCCACTTGACACTGCAGCAATTCACCATCACCTTATCCCTTGTGCTGTGCCAAACCAGGTGTCACCAGTGAGACACAAACAGAGCTGAGTGTTGTTGATCCAGTGAGGCCAAGTGGGCAGAATGAGCCCACTCTCAGAGTGTATTTAAGTGCTGGCTTCCTCTGTGTTTCAGATACCCTCGCCAGCATGAAGTGGTGTGCAGCTGCCACCTCCTAGGGACAGGCCACCACCAGTTTGGAAAGGGCTAAGGTTTCAAGAGTGAATCCTAAACAACATCCCTACTTCCAGCTGCTCGCCTGGCAGAGGCACAACACAGCAGCCCCCATGGAGCGGCTGTTGTGGCAGCTGGGAGGAGGGTTCACTAGCAGAGAAATTAGAAATCTGAAATATTTCCAATTTTCTGTCAATTTTCATTAGCTGATACTGATGCAACTGGCAAAAAAAAAAAGCGCCTTTACCATCGGTTATTAGGAAAACATAAAACAAATGGATTTATAAATGCCATTGTGGAAGAGGCTCTGTCACTTCAAGGCTGTCCTGGCACCACAGGTTTGAAGGGCTGCAGCTTTGACGCAGGCTGTTCAGTAGTTGGCCTTGTCTTGGGGACTTTATTCAGCATTCCCAGCTCCCCTCTCGCCCCTTTCCAAAAGATATATTCCTGACCCAAGTCTTTTCAAGGAATCAGAAACAGCAAGCATGGCTTGTTGCCATGAAAAAGGGGGCTGTGTCCCTCCTCTTCTAAAATGGTTCTGCTTAAACCGGAAGTGATGAACGTCTTGAAAATGAGTCTGTGTTTTAAAATACACCCCCACCTTTTTACACGCAGGGAAGAACTGCAGCAGTTGCTATTGTGAGGCTGAATCTCTGCCTAATTAAATTCACAGTAATCTCCTGTGAAGGCTCAAGGGAGGTTCAGAGCTTTGCGCTGATGTGACTGTTCCAGTCCTGTCCTTCAGTTCTGTTACTGTGACGTTGTCTCCATGTAGGGCTCCATGTTCCTCCTCAGGGATGGGGGTTCCTGAAACGTCCTGCAGCTAAAGGAAGCTGTGCTGGTGGGCACATGTTGGCAAGGCTGAAAGGGATGGATCCTGAGACAGACCCACTGGAGCCAGTCCTTCCCCCAGGCTTCCTGCTGAACCTGGTGTTGGCAGAGACCTGGAGACCTGGGGTGTGGTGCAGGATCACTGCTGTCCCCATGCAGTCTGGCAGAGAGGCTGCACTGCTCTGGCTCGATTTCTGATGTTGAGGTGGTGAGTGGATGCCTGGGCTGCAGCTGAAGTTTCTCCAAGCAGAGGGTTTCTTGTAAAGCAGCAGCTTGTGGTGGCCTTGCCAAGTGGACCAAAGAGGCTCATCATCCATCATGGCTCTCAACTCCTACAAAACCACTGGATATGGAAAGTAGCTCCCAAATAGGAATCTTTGAATTCCATGAACAGAAGTATTTCTAAATGATTACATTACTGCTTCTTGAAAACACATGGTGGAAAATCACACAGCAGTCCAGGAGGGGTCTTCTCTTCTGTAGTCCCTGCTCAGAGGAGACTGCAACCCTGTAACTCTGCTTTTAGCATCCAAAAAAATATTGGCCAGGGTGCCAGAAGCTTTCTGCTCATCATCTCCAAGAAACTACCCTCCAAGGGTCATGTGCTGCTCCTCTGGAATCTTAACACTTTTCGTGAGAAAGAGCAGATACAGACTTCCAAGGCTGTGGCTCTGTCTTTCATGGGCCTGTTGAAATTCATAATGAAAACCAAGTTTTCTTGTACTCTGCCTGTACTGCAGAGTAAAAGTGTGGAGTTGACAACAAGGAAAAGAAATCCTGAGATAGTATATTCGATGGACAAGTAATTTGGCATCATCCCTGAGTCTGGCTCTTAAATGAACAAATCAACAGCGAGTCACTGTATCCCTGGTTTTGTTTGGATCTGGGACAGAGGCTGGAGAGGGAAAGCTGAATCATTTGCCCCATGGGTCAAAGCCTTGAGCAAGGGGCGAGCCTTGTGCAGCACAGCAGTTTGCACCAGAACTCGTAATTTGGAAATTATACTAGAAACAGCTTTTGAGAATCATTTCTCAGGCAATCACAATGACAATTAGTCATTAGCACCTATGATGTTCTGATTCCTTAATAGCCGTAGCACAGAACATTTGTTAATATTTAGTGGTGTTTTATTTGTTTTTGTTTCTTTCAAAATCAGAACCTTTTGGAAGAAAACCTCGCAATCACATCCAGCTTTCTTAGGGTTTGCACCGTTAAATCCAAATATCCTAAACTGGCACATTCTGTTTTATCTGGTTTCTGTATCTTCATCTAGACCAGGAGGATGAAGCTCAGTTTAATGCAGGGCCAGGAGGAGGGAAGTTCTCTGCTTCCTAGCTGGAGGATCTCAGTTCCCAAGTGCCTTGGACTGCTCCCACGTGTAGGTTTTGGGTAATGAGATCGTCAAGCTCAGGGTCAGAGGCGAGGTACTCGATGCCAGTTTTGAAAACCCATTCATTTTTGCAGGTTTTCTTCTTTCTGTTGCCAAACTGGAAATACTTTAAAGGCTACTTGGTTTGAGAAACTGTAAATGAATAAGTAATTTTTAAGCTCTTCTACTTGCTTAAACAAGAAAGGATTGGGAGAAGAACAGTTGTTTAATTAAACAGCTACTTGGTATGGTTCACAAAAGCTTGAACTCCAGCAGTAACTCTCTTAATTCACAGATTCCTTGGGAATTCAATGACCTTGAGTTTGCTGTGCTTGAAACTTGCCTTGGTGCTTGGCTTCCTTTCTGGAATACTTAGGAGAGGAGAGCTGTGCAGAAGGCACTGCGAGGCTCTTGAGCGAGACCAGCACTGCTTCACTTAGGATCATATAAGAAGAGGCATTTGTGCTGTACAAAATAAACTTCTTGCTTCAGAGCATGCCTGGAGTTATTGCACCCAGAGGTCACAGCTGGATCTGCCTCTGCCTCCCTAGTAATCTGCCATGGAAATTTTGAGTACTGGCTGCTCAGGATGATTTTCTTGCCCCTCTTTATGAAACAAAGCAAATGTAAACCAGCAGCACATGATGGATGTTGTGTGAGAAGTAACTTGTCTGAGGAATCACATCATTTAATCGTGCTCCAGAGTTCAGGGCTTCACTTGCCAGCTGAGAGGGAAGTCTGATCTCCCAGCGCCGAGTGGCGTTTCCTGCATCCTTTCCTGTAATGGCAACTGGGGAGGTTACAGGCGTGAACGAGTGGCCAAGTTCAGTGGACATGAGTGTTTATCCATTACTTCCCTGTGTTTGTCTCCACCATAATAACTCTCTGAAAGAGTGGCTTCAGTCATGTCAGTGTTTAGCTGTGGGATCACACATAAAGTATCGGGATTTAAACAGAGAGAACCTTGAATACCCAGAGCTGTATCCAGAGGGTCTCTGCAGTCTCCCCCTCCACCATAGGGATGTCATCAGTAAACAAAGCCCCACTGTTCCTTCCCTTGGCAAAGTATTTAATCAATTGAACTGTACTGATGACATAAAAAACAGGAAATAATGATCTGTTGTGGTTAATAACTGCAAGTGCCAAAGCTGTGTGAGTGCAGCTACAAGTATTTCATGCGATTCCTTGGGAAGTGGTTGCACTTCAACCAGCCAACAGGACCTGCCCCCAATACACCACCTCTGCTGCATCTGTGGAAGGAGGAGCAAGGAGAAGATAGGGGTGAGCATCTTGCCTACTTTTGGCTGCAGAGCTGTGGGGCGGGGGCAGGGCTGTCCCAGCACTGGTGTTACTCCCATAGGACGACAGCTCCACACTGGCTGTGGAGAGGGACCACATACTCATCCCCTCCAGACAGAGGTGCTCAACACTAGGTGACATTAACCATCTTTTAATTAGCTTGCCTTTGTAGTTAAAGCCCATCTTGGGCATTTCGAAACCTGCCATACAACATGTCCTGTCCATGATTGCTTTTCATGAGACTTGTGGGGCTGCGTTCTCTGGGCTTTGGTAGTACAATCTGGAGCTGTGAGAGAAAGCCCTTGGGGGCTAATCCGTGGCTGCAGGCCAGTTTCTGCATAAACTGGTCTTATTTTTAAAGTCCATTTTCTCCAGTACACTTTTTTTTGGCCTGCAAAAGACTTCTTCATTTAAAACGAAGAACATAACACTCTCTCCTTTCAGTTGGTCTTTTGGACACAAGCCAGCAGTGCCCACAACAGCTGTACCACAGTTTAAACATTCAGTCTCTAATGGTTTGGGGAACATTAGGGTTTTTAAGGCTTCAACAGGTCTAGAGTAAATAGTGGTCAATAAAGAGTAGCTCTTCTTTGTATCCCTATGCTCTCAGTGCTCCGCACTAGAATAAAGCATGCTTAGAATATAATCATTGCAAAATTAATATCCATGAAAGGTTCTTTTTCTGAAAAGAATCACAGAGGAACCTGTTTCACTAAAAGAAGAGTTTGCAGGAGTTCAGCTCTCAGGGCTCTGGTAACAGGCATGGGGAGGTTTGCACGTAATGTCTTTTGGAGATGTGCGTGTGCTGGGCTTGTGTCGCTCCCCACGTGTGTGTTTAATGGCTGCTATGTGGGAGGAGCAAATAAATTATAGGTATTACTTTTTCTGTGGCCTTCCTGCACCCTGCTATTAATGATGTACACAAGAGTTAATTATGATTTTTTTGTCTTCCTTATGGCGTTCTGGTGTTGCGTGGAGTTGGAAGTTGGTTTGTGCTAATAGATAATATTTAGCATGGTGGTTTGGACCCAGATCAGGTAGAAATTATGTTAGCAGTGATTTGTGACGGTTGAGCATTGCCCTTGTTAGTGATTGAACCCAATGTTACTACTGTCTTAGTGATTTGAGCAAGTTGATGTCGGTGAGGAGCTGTCAAACAGCATGGAGGGAACTACTTATTTCCCCAAAGTCTGTAGATGTGGGTGAGAAAATACAACCACTTCTTATTGTGCAGAAAAGCCCATGAGCATCCCAGGGCTTCTGTGGCCCTGGGTCAGTGTCCACGGGCGCCTCATCCCAGGAAGGGTTAAATTGTTCCACTGGCCTCTGGCCACTTGGACTTTGTGTACAACACTTCATGCTGCTGTGAAAAAATAGTTTGTGAGTCCTTGTACTCTCCACAGGGAATTTATTAACCCCTTCCAATACTCTTTGTGTTTCCTGCCAGTGTACCTTGGCTCCGAGATGGGTGATTGGAGCTGCGGGAAGCTGGCACATCCCGTGCCTGCTGCAGCTTGCAGAATGAAGGGAGACAAGAGGGACACTGGAGTAGGAGAGGGGGAGACTTCACAGGAAAAATATTGAACGTGCCAGCCTTGCAAGGCATTCTTGTGAAAAATAGGATTATATAGAAGCCTGGCTGCTGTGGTGCCTCTCATTAACTGCTCTGCAGGGTTGGCTGGAGCGCAGGGTTTGGGCAGTTGTCACCTTTTTGGCTGGAGCAAGGTGGCTGTTGATTGGTGTTTCGGTTGTAAATTGCTTTGTGTTGAAGCACCAGTAAAGTCTTGCTGAGATATGTTTTATTTTCAGTTCAGTTTTTGAAGCAAGGTAGGTTTTGGAAGAGGCAAGATGTAGTATTAGAAGTTCCAAAGTTAACCAGTGTACCAAAAAAGTGACTCCTGAGGGGCAAGGCACAGTTTTAAAGTGTGCCTCTTAACTTTATTTAGGGCCATTTGCTAGGGGTTCCTATCTTTACTTCCATTGGGAAGTTTCATAACATTTTCCTGCCCATCGGTATTCTATTAAAACTTCGTTGTGTAATCTAAAAGTCTTTCTGCTCCTCATGGTTTCCTCTTGTAGCTAATTCAGAATGCCCTAGGTAGCAATTTTGGAGTAAATGCATTCAGGCTGCGTGGTCTTGATTTTGTTTTCTTATAAATTCAAAACAAGATTTGAAATTAAGTCCTCTTGTCAATTTTCCTTTAAATAATGGAAATCAGATAGTGATGTGATTTAAGAACTTTTATCTAATGTCACAATACTCCTGGGAAAGCCTCTGCCTTTAGTTGTAGTTAAAAGGTCAGTAAAATTATTGCCATATGCCTTTAGTGCTTCTAGTTCTTTATATATGTAGCTTGAGAGAGGATAGATCAGTGGAGTCAGTAAAATATCCATGTGGGTCCTGCAGTGTTGGGCTGATCTTGTTCTTCCCGTGTGAGCTCTCCACTGTAATAAATTGTGCTCACAGGACTGACCCTAAGTGGGTGTGATTTGAGGTCTCCTAGAGCCTTTCACAGGAACAGTGAGGTTCAAAGTGACCAAAAAATAAAGTGTTATTAGTAGAGGAAACAATATGGGGATAGAAATGAAGAACATCTTTGGGTGAGTGGAAAAACATGCTTCGTTTGGATAACTCTGCTGAACGTAGGATTAGACCAGGCGACCTCTGCCCGTAGCGCGCTTTTAAATCTTGCATGACTTCTAAAGGGATATTATACATCTCGACAGGCAGCTCATCTGGGGCCTGCCAAGAGGCCATGGCCAAGATGTTCTCCTTTGGCTGCATTGCTGTACAGATCCATCTATCCTCTGGCCTGGATTGCTCCCAGACAGCAGGCACGCAGCAGGGATCGCTTGGGGGAGAGCGGGAAGAAGGTGAACTTGAGCAGGAAAGAAGGAGTGGGGGGCTGGGGGTGACCCATGAAATAAATGTCCTTTCTTTCTCAATCTGGCTGAAATTCCTCCCTCCCTCCTTTGCAATGAATTACATTTGTTCAAATTAAAATCCACGCTTCCAGTAGGCACAGCTTGCTCCCGAGCTGTCGGCAGCGATGCGCCGAGTGGCAGCTTTCAGCGTGCACACAGCTGGTGTGTTAAGATAGCAGCAATTAAATCCAGGTGTAAGTTTATTCCTAGCTTCAGTGTCTGTCCACAATAATGGGAAAAATGCAACCTAAGGCCTAATAAAACAGGGCTTGCACTCCCTCTGAGCAGCTGGTAAAGGGAGGGTTTCTGTTCCGGTGATTTTCCCTTTAGTGCTCGGTTTAATTGCCGTCATATTTGAGCCGTTCTCGCTGGTTTTTGTTTTCGGTTTAGCTCTTTGCTAATCTTTACAGCCCTTCACAGTCCTTTGTGGTTTATTGACTGTTGTTACCTGTAGCAAATTCTACTGGCAGCAACATCGATGGGGTCCCATATTGAATGAAGGTGCAGTGCCAGCTCCTCTGGCAGGTTGATGATGTTTGTGCTGTGGCATAGAATCATGATCTTTATAAATTTCCTTTACCGAAGCTGGTATATACCTTTGGCCTCTTGGGCTTTTTTCTCTTGTTTTTCTTTTTTTTTTCAGCTTATTTTCCACATTATCATCGTGATTTCTCTTTCATGCTATCAGGTACTGCCTGTGCTACTGAAAACAGGAAAGCTGGTTTGTCTGCTTTCCTAAGGCTTGTAAATCTAATCTCAGCTCTCTGTCTTCTTCTTTTGAAATAGCAGTTTCCATAAGATGTTTTTATCGTAGTGTACACATGCATCCTGTATTACCTGCCTTCTGGAACTCTAGGAATCTCAGGTACACTTTACTGACATTTTAAAATGACAACTGTAGCCTTGCATTGCAGCACTTGAAATAATGTATTTGGCATCTAGACTAAAACATTCAGCAACCTGGATTTTGAATGCCTAAACCTGGATTTTCTTTTATTATTCTTTATTCTTTATTATTATTATTATTATTATTATTATTATTATTATTATTATTATTAAAACAATGGGAGGCAGACAAATAGTTAAGAGTTTTGTAGTGAACACTTCATGGTGTTTTTTCCTGGTGATGGTGTGTTGTGAAAAAATGAGCTTACAGTCGACTTACTGCTCAGTTGTTTGCCCGATGGTGATATCTCTAGAATGGGCTGTACTAATCCCAAATCCATGATAGATGTTTCTTTCACCAGTTTACAATGAATAATCCTCTTAATTTCCTTGAATGGCAGCTGGTATTGCTACAACCTGTGCCTAAACCCAAGAACAGCTTACTCAGAAAGCCTTCTGGCCCTGCAAGCGAGGAGGAATTCTCTCCCAGCGGGGTTGCGTGGGCTGACTTTCACAGGGACCGCACTGCCGGGACTGTAACTTTTCCTCTCTCTCTTCTAGATGCAGCAGCTGTTCTATGAGAATTATGAGAAGAACAAAAAGGGCTACATTCGAGACCTGAGGAACAGCAAAATACACCGAGCTATAACTCTGCACCCCAATAAGAACCCCCCGTACCAGTACAGGCTTCACAGCTACATGTTGAGCCGCAAGATAGCGGAGCTGCGTCACCGGACTGTGCAGCTGCACCGGGAGATCGTCCTGATGAGCAAATACAGCAACACTGAAATCCACAAAGAAGACCTGCAGCTGGGGATGCCACCCTCCTTCATGCGATTCCAGCCCCGCCACCGGGAAGAGATCTTGGAATGGGAGTTTCTTACAGGAAAATATTTGTATTCGGGTGCTGACGGGCAGCCCCCGCGGAGAGGAATGGACTCATCTCAGCGTGAAGCGTTGGATGACATCGTTATGCAGGTCATGGAAATGATCAATGCCAACGCTAAGACCCGGGGGAGGATCATAGATTTCAAGGAAATACAGTATGGCTATCGCAGGGTGAACCCCATGTACGGAGCAGAGTACGTTCTGGACTTGTTGCTCCTGTACAAGAAACACAAGGGGAAGAAGATGACGGTCCCCGTCCGGAGGCACGCGTACCTGCAGCAGACGTTCAGCAAGATCCAGTTCATGGAACACGAAGAGATGGATGCCAAAGAGCTGGCCAGCAAAATCAACCAGGATTCTGGATCCTTGTCTTTCCTCTCCAACTCGCTGAAGATGTTCGTTCCCTTCCAGCTCAGCAGATCCAAAGCAGAGAGGAAGGAGCTCAAAGACAAGAAGATCAACATCCTGATTCCTCTCTCCGGGCGTTTTGACATGTTCGCAAGGTTCATGGGGAATTTTGAAAAGACGTGCCTCATTCCAAACCAGAATGTCAAGCTGGTTGTCCTGATTTTCAACTCCAACTCCAACCCTGACAGAGCGAAGCAGATCGATCTGATGAGGGAATACCGCTCCAAGTACCCCAAGGCTGACATGCAGGTTCTGCCCGTGTCGGGGGAGTTCTCGAGGGCGTTGGCTCTGGAAGTCGGATCTTCTCAGTTCCAGAACGAGTCTTTACTTTTTTTCTGTGATGTTGACTTAGTGTTTACTGCAGAATTCCTCCAGCGGTGTAGAGCCAATACAGTTTTGGGTCAACAAGTGTATTTTCCCATCATTTTTAGCCAGTATGATCCAAAGATTGTTTATAGTGGAAAGGTTCCTAGTGACAATCATTTTGCCTTCACCCAGAAAACAGGTTTCTGGAGGAACTATGGCTTTGGTATCACCTGTATTTACAAAGGTGATCTTCTTCAAGCAGGTGGCTTTGATGTCTCCATCCAAGGTTGGGGCCTTGAAGACGTAGATCTATTTAACAAAGTCATTCAATCTGGCTTAAAAATTTTCCGAAGCCAAGAAATTGGAGTAGTCCATGTGCATCACCCTGTTTTTTGTGACCCTAATCTTGATCCAAAACAATATAAAATGTGCTTGGGGTCCAAAGCTTCAACTTATGGGTCCACACAACAGCTGGCTGAAATATGGTTTGAAAAAAATGACCCAAATTTTGGGAAAAGCAGCAATACTAATGGCTCAGTGAGGACAGCCTAATGTCCAGCTATGCTGGAAAAGACTTTTTTTTTAATTATCTAATTTATTTTTGGGAAAATGTTTTTTGATAATTCACTTTTAAAAGACCACACAGGATATATTTTAGAAATCATCGTTGTTTTCTTACAAAGCGCTCGTTTCGAGAAGAACAAGGCCCTTGGGTTTTTTTTGTTGTCGTGTTTTTGGTTTTGAACAAAACTGTGATCAATATTTGCCTTCAGACAAAACAAAATAATTGTTTAAGAGTTATCTGACCAATCAGCGGAAATCTGACTTGAATTAGAATTTCCTTATGAACAAAAGATTGTTTCCTGCCGTTTCCTTTGCCGTCTTCGTTGCTGGGATTCTGTAAATTGGGACCTGAGCGTGCAAAGCCAAGTGACAAAACGCTTGTGTCTAAATGTTTTGGTGTGACTGCTGCCGTGCAAAGATTCTGCTCCTTTGGTTCAGCATAGCCATGAATTTTCAGTTTGTGTTAGACCAAACCAAACCGCTGTGGCGATGAGAAGGGTGGTAATCGCACGAGGGGGTTTTTCCTAATTATTTCCTGATTATTTCAGTTTAAAAATACACTTCCACTTATTATGGGCAGGCGACTCCAAGGGAGGGAAGGAAGTAAGCACAACCCGTGATCCGGTTAGTCCCTGTAGAAATTGTTGTGGTTTATATTTGGTCCATATATGGACGGAATGTTTTAGGAATCCGTGGTGGGTTCTGTGTATTGTCCTCAACCGCTGTCCTAGAGCTGAGCGATGCGACCAAGAAATGCTGAGGTGTGATGTGGGAGGGGAAGAGGCTGGGAAATGGGAATCTCTTGCAACCAAACAGCAACACGCAGCGAACAATCCAAGATTCCTGAAAATAACTTGGAAAACTCCTCTGCACCGAGTGTCCTGCGCCCGATCGCATCGACTTTGTTCAGTCAATTACATGATGTTAATGGGAACAATTATTACATTTGATTACTAGTTTCGTTTTGGGATTAATTTTTTCTGTATCTTCTAGACCGTTAATTTATTTAATATCCATTGTTTTAGATTCTTGACCTTTCCTTGAATATCTGTTAGTCATTTTAATATTTTATATATATATATATGTGTGTGTAAATATATATATATATATTAGGAATGTATTGCATCTTCTCACTGATAAGGTAGTGTACATCATACTTATAGTAAATGATCTCCAAAGATTACTTTCTAAAATATTTTTTCACGAATCTTTCTTTTTCCCCCCCCCAAATTTCTTTAACATTTTTGGAATTACTTCAGTGAGCTTATGAATTTATTTGGTATTCTAAGAGGAACTGGGGATGGGGAGGCTGAATACAAGGAAAGTGGGATCCCTATGAATGAACACCTAGTAAGGTAAGAGAAAATACACAAAATAAAGTGCCTTAAAGCCAGAAAGGGAACCCTGTACATTGACACTTGGACAGTGTATGGAAATTGTCATTGAGCAGACGATCTCTTGGGACCTACCTACCTGTAAATATCCTGCTCAGCAGAAACAAAAAATAAAAACCAGTGAACAATATATTTTTCTATCATATCCTCCAGCACCATTTCGTCTCATTGCCCTCCGTTCCACTTTGCCTACTCTTTGGGAAGTGGAGGCGAGTGAAGGAACAGAGAAAAGCCAATGCTTAGGTGGTTGTTGCCATGTTTGAAGGGATCTTACAGAGCAATTGCTATTCCAGTAGAAGAAATAACCATTGTTCACATGTGTATGGAGTACAAACTGCAGCTAGTGTAGAGTTGGTGTCTTACAATGTTCATCGTTTTCTGGTGACAGTCCCAAGGATGTAGGTACTTGGATGAATTCAGTGCATGGAATTTTTTTTCCTTCTCTCTTTTTTTTTTTTTTTTTTAAGACTTGCTTCTAAGATGCAATAAAGATTTTTTTTTATTTGCAATTGGAGCTGCTCACGTGGTCAGTCCGTATCGTTTCATCCAACATAGGCACAGTGCAGAGGTAACACACCTTTGGGAAGTCCAGGTAAAAGGATCTCCCATCTTTCCAAGAGTTTTGACCTCTCATGTTGTGTTTTGGCCTGGAATAACCTTAGTGCCACATCCGTGGCTGTGGGGAAAGGGAGAAGAAACCTCTTCATCAGACTTCAGCACACAGTGCTGTTGAGCTCTGCCATCCCCTGGTTTTGACTTTTTCCTCATGAAAAGATTCAAAATACTTTTGCTGTCTGAAAATATCCGCAGCTATAGATTCCAAATGCATACAGTGACAAGGCTGAATGATGTCATAATGTTTTGTGTATTCAAAACACAGTAAAAATAATTTTGAAGTGGGTTGAGAACTTATTTTTAATAGCTCTGCCAGTTGTTCAGTATTGGCGTGAGGCTTTTTTTATGTAAAAATTAAGTCCCAAAGCAAGAATCTTAGGGATTGCAGAAGTGTTTCTTCACACAGGGGAAAGGGGAAAAAAAAGCAACTTGTATTTGTGGCTGCAGAAAAGAGCTTGAAGAATAGGAACCCTAAAGAACTGCACCAAAAGAGAGGGGGGATAAAAGCCCTGTATTGGTACTATATTTATTAACATTTATGATCACGGAGGACTTTTTTTAGCCCATAACAGCTGGTAAAAGCAGAATGTATGTAACTGGAAAAAGCCATTTAATAACCAGCACCCATCTGGTATTGGGGTTTTTTTTTGCTCAGTTGCTGCAGTTCTAATTCTGTTACCAAATCTGTATTAAAAGTGACTTTTCCATCAAGTTTGCAGGCAGCTCTGGAGGCCCCACATTGTTCACACCGATCATGTATTTTATGGACTCACAGCTTAAAAGTAATCAATTTTGAAGTTAAATCTCCAATTATAGCCCTCTATGATAAACTTTAACAGTATAAAACCCATTTTATAATAAAATAAGGGGTATTTGCTGCCCCAGTTGTAAGGAGCTGGACAGGTGGAAGCCATCGGTGGTCAGGTACTAACCCAGCCTTCACAAAAATGCCTTCTGGGGCTGGAACATTTTATCTGCAATTTACTCCAGTTGTTTGGTTTAGAGAAAAGTTTCCTTCATGCTGAGAAGCCTGTTGGTGCTGCGAAACCCCAGAGGGTTTGCCTCTAGGTACGAGAAAATGAGGTGGTGCCATCCTGAAATCCTGAAGAACATGGTGACCAGTCATGTGCTGAGCATTGCTGTCTATTGAGATGCTTGTCTTCTTCATTAAAACAATTAAAAATGTGAGACACTTCTTTCCCTCGTTTTTCTGGTGTAGGTAACCCGGGTTGGATGCCGTGCTGGCCACGGGCATCCTCACAGCAATAAAACTCCCACCCAAGCAGAGCTTTGCAGCCCCTCAGCACTTGGATTTAAACCCTTCACCTTCTCTGAGCACCCATGGAGGCGAACACTGTCCCACATCCCTGTGCCAAGGATGAACTTGCCAGTCAGAGCTCAGAAAAAACTTTGCCATTTCCACTTTCCTGGAGCTCACAGGGCCATACAAGAGTTTTGCACCCACGTTGGTTTGTGCTTGGCTTGTTGGTGGTCCTGGAGGGCCTTGGGGGTCCCTTGTGTCTGCTGAGCTGTTGGAGTGGCCACCTCCCACCAGGGAAGGTGTTGTGAAAACCACTTGGGATGACCCATCACCACCCTCACCCTTCAGGGATTTTTGCTCCCTCAGTGACCAAGACGGGTTGAGGTGACCATTGGGGGGGACCAACAAAGGAGCCTAAAGCCAACACTGGCAAGGGGGGGTTGGATTTATTACCGGTTTTTTAGCAGCACTTCCTTCCCAGCAGCTTTCTTTGCTCAATGATCAAGGATGATGAAAAGAGGCAAAGGAGACAGGGAGAGCACAGGCCTGGGAAAGTGCTCACACAGTGGTTTCAGTGACCGTCACGCTCGATGTGACACACTGAAAGAGGTGAAACATTTGTCTGTAACTTTGCAGAGTCACCGTCCATGGAAGGATTTCAAGTTTTTTTACTCACAGTGGGGTTTTATTACCTGGAAAACTCAGTGACCAGCTCCAGGCCTGCACAGCTTCCCTGGACCAGGCTGGATGGTTCCTTTCACCAAAATCAGCAGAAAGTCCTGCTGACCCAAATCTGCTTACTCTGAGTTTTTGTGGAAGCTCTAACTTTACATTGCAAATTATTGGCCTGAGCTGTTTCGCATGAATACCTGCTAAAAATACCCTGCTTGCACAGCCAGCAGCACTTGGGAGCTCTTTGGAAAAAAAATCTTGCAGAGACATTAAAAATGAGGGGCAGGTCAGTGCCCTGCCCGAGGCAGATGCATCCAGGTCCCACTGGGTTCCTCCTCTGCTCTGGCCATGGTGATCCCTGGGCTGGTGGGACACTGCCCCTGTGAGACCTGTTTTAAATCAGTGTTTTTGTGCCCAGGTCTTCCCTCTGCCAGTCTGAGTTATTGCACTGACTGGAGCAAATTCAGGGGGTTTGATCTCAATTGGAGCTCCAAAAAAGCCACCTCCTCCCTGGGCATAGGCAGTTTGGAGACATCCTGGGCTCCCCAGCCAAGGCAGTGCAGCCATATCCCATGAGGAATCCTTCCCCAACTCTTTTACTGGATTTTACCTGGCTGCTGCTGCCAGGAGCATTTTTATTCCTCACTTCAGACC
Source organism: Corapipo altera (assembly GCF_003945725.1). NCBI lineage: Eukaryota > Metazoa > Chordata > Aves > Passeriformes > Pipridae > Corapipo > Corapipo altera. Next base: position 1,848,480 of record NW_020884889.1, read on the forward strand.
TGCTGCTGACACTTTCCCAGGCACATGAGATGTGTCCATGTCCTTTCCAAGCTCCAAAACCCATCTCCCAGCTCTCCTCCAGCCCAGGAATCTCTGTCACCTTCTAAATCACATTTATGAGCCAGGTGAAAAAAATTGAATTAACATCAAAAAAATACCAGCCCAAATACTGGGCTGGCTGTGTTTACTTTCACACTTTAATTCAATAAAAACCTCAACTTTAATTGACCTGAATCGGCTCCAACATTTCCAGCATGCTGGACGGGAGTGTCTTGGAAATCAGGGGTCCCCCCTGCATGGCTGGGGGTGCTGGGAGGACTTTGCTGGGGTCCTGCTCTGCCTCTCACTGACTGTTTGAGAACAGGAAAACAAACAAATAACAACACCTTGGTGCTTTGTTGACTTTTCACCAAGAGGGCTCACACAGAGGGCACAGTTTAAAATAATTCCACGATAAAACAAACTTCCAAAGCAAACGGGCCGTGATAAGGGCAGATAAAGGCTGTTTGCTGGGTTGGCGTTGGCTTTGCCAGTGTTGGCTTTGCCAGTGTTGGCTTTGCCAGTGTTGGCTTTGCCAGGATGGTTCTGTGTGGTGGGGTAGGACCGTAATGGCCATGAGGAACCTGAATCACTGGGTGTTCCACGTCATGGGTTGGGTACATGCCCCAGCCTTCTGCCCACTGCCAGCATCACTTGGCAGTAGTTCCCCCAGGTGAGCTCACCTGCCCCAGGTGAGCTCAACCCCAGAGCAATCCCTGGCACCATCCTCATCCCAGTCCCCGTCCTTATCCCCAACCCCATTCCTGGTCCCATCCTTCTCCTCGTTTTCATCCCCATCTCCATCCCCAACTCCATCCCTGGCCCCATCCTCATCTTCATCACAATCCCCATCCTCATCCCCATCCTCATCCCCAACTCCATCCTCACCCACCTCAGTTAAGCCTCCAAATCCCAACAGAGCTCCCATCCCAGTGCTGCCAGACGGGGTAAGCCGAGGACAGGCCAGCAGCCTGAAATAGCCACAATATTTCCTGTCCTTTTAAAGTTTGCTTAAAGAAAACTAATTTCCTCTGTCCCTTTGGTAGCAGAATACAAAGCAGCCAGCGCTGCCCCTTTCCCCACCTCCCTTAGAAATCATCTTAGTTTTTTCCTTACACAAAGCCGAGATTTTAGTGCAGCTCAGGAAGAGGGAGAATCCAAGTGGTGTGTGAATGCCCACCTGCCCTCACCTTTGTCATGGGGGCACAAGAGATGGATTTTGCTCTAATATGTTAAATTATGGTATTTCCTGCCCCATTGTCCAGGACAGTGTGAGCAATGGGGCAGAGCCAGCCCTTCTGCCCTTTCCTAGTGAAATTAGCTGTAATGTTCCCTGTTTTCCTGCACACAGAATTGTTGATTGGGTTTAGATAGCCTCAGCCTGGTGAGGTGAGTGCACCCACAGAGCTGGGAGCTTGTGCTGGGGCCCCAAAATGCACTGAGAAAGCATGAGAATGTGGGGCCTTAGAGATGGGGTGCGACCAGCAGTTTGCATCCACACCTCCCCCCAAAGATGTTCAGGCTGTGCCTCAAGCTGGGATGTGGGTACTGGGCACAGCAATAATTCTTCATCCCTAACCCTGACCCTGCATCCCTCTCACCACACTGATGCCAGCAAAGAAACAGCCCAAACCAGGAATAGCAATCAGTATCCAGATGGGAATTGGTTTCTTTCAAAGAAGGTAAAGGACCACTAAGCACTCCAGGAAAAAGCCCAGGCTGGAGCATGGGGCTCCCTGCTCACAGGAGGCAGCTGGGAAAGGGGGTGAAGCTGGGGGTCTGGGGCTCCAGCACTGACGGCTCAATTAATCCCTGTGCCAGCAGGTCCTCTTGTTCATCTCCCTCAGCTTCCTTGATGAGCAATTAACTGCCCTGGCACTGCCACTCTCCCACTGCCGGGGCTGGTACAGGGGGTTAATCCCATTTGAGAGCATCCGCTTCCCTCCAGCGCCGAGCCCCTTCCATGTGCTCCCGCTGCTCCCAGACAGGGCTGAGGGAAACCTCATGTTGACAAAATAAACCCAAGCTCTTTTCTTGCCTCTCCTTGGTCAGCTGAAGGAATAACCCCCTGCCAGTCCTCTGCTCAGGCTTATTTTTAGCAGCTGAAATAAAACAGCGAGGACTGTGATAAGCACAGTTCCCCCAGACCCATGCCTGGGGCTTGGGCAGCCCCTTGTTCCCAGGCTCTGGGGGTTTTTCCTGCCTTTGGCCGTGACCCCATCCCTTTCCCCAGGATGGCTGGTGCTCCTCACCTGTTCCAGCCACCAGAACAAGCCTTGCTGGTAGGAGAGCTGGGAATAAGCATTGAAATCTCAAACTGTTTGAACTGGTGGGAGTTTCCTAATTTGGTTTTTAATTTCTGTTTACTTCTGCCCCTGGAGATTCATTCCCGCAGCACAGGCAGTGCTCGCTTAATGGAGCCTTGTGCCTAATGAGGTTTCAGGTTTGCTGAAGGAGGGATTTTATCCTGATTCCAGGGTAGGAACATTCAGGATCTCAGCTGTTTTTGGGAACCAACTCTCCCTAGTCCCAGGAGGTTTTGGGACACACTCACACCCATCACTGCAGCACCTCTCAAGTTTCTTCACACGTCTCATGAAACCCAGCTGCCATCCCCCTCTCTTCCCCCCCATCTGACCACCCTGACCCAGCTGGCAAAGGGGGCAGTGGGCTTTGGAGCAGGGATGGGTTGCCAATAAAAAATGCCACCAGTGCAGTGTCATTTTTGGAGGAATCTGTTTATTTTAAGATACATTCTGTTTCTGAAGAAGGATATTTTAGCAGCCTGCAACAGAAATGTGAACCAGAGGGTTAACCTGCCCGTTCGGCCTTGGCCAGCCTTGCCGATGCTCACACAAGTTCTTTGGGTTAGAAAAGAAAAAAAAAAGGTCCAAAATTCAAACTGTACACTTTTATACAGGGTGCATAGCCAGGCTCACTTTTTACACTGCTGTACATGCTTGGGATAACTAAGTGCAATTGGATTCAGAGCCAAAACAGCATCCCAGGCCACTAACAAAGATAAAATACAAGCTGTGGTGGGCAGAAGCTGCACAGATACACAGAGGCAAACTGAGCTTATTTGTGTTCCCACTGCTCCAGAGTGCATTTCCCAAGAGAAAGAGGAGTGGAGCAGAGACAGCTTATGAACCTTCCCCATCACGGGGCTCCCTTCTCTTCCACCAGGAGTATCTGTCACACCCAGTGGCTTTGCTTTCCATCAGCTCCACTGACAGTTGACTTTGCAGCAGTGCAGTGAACCAGCTCACTCACTCGAGGTGCAGCATTCCTGGCAGGTTTTTCTGGGCTCCCTCACAGGAACACTGCACCACAACAGCTTTTAGGAACCAGAAACGCAGTGGCCAGCCACAGCTTACTGCTGGTTCCTACACCTGGGTGTCTGTACACAGGGACTACACCTGAAGTAGCCTCTAACAGAGTTGCAGGGAGGTGGGAAGCAGCCCCACGGTGCAGGGTTTCCAGCAGATGCATTCCCCTGGGAACAGGGTGGATCAGCCCACTGTGCCCCTCACTGCCGGCCAGAGGGCAGCTGGGATTGGAACGTGCTCAGGCTCCCAGGGAAGAGCTAACGGAGCTCTCCTGGCTGACATACACAGGATCAAAGCAGCAGCAGCAGCCAGGGCATGCTGAAGGTGAGGAAGGAATTTAAAATGGGGAAGAACAAACTGGAAATAGAGGCATGAGCAGAACTGCAGCCACCTCTGCTTTCAGCAGGGGAGCCTGTGACGGAGCAGGAGAGCGGAGAGCTGGCTCAGCTCATCCCTGCCCTGCTCACACCCCTTTCTTCATTCCCCAAAAGCCCTGACGGGGCTCCAGCCCCAGGAACCCCTCAGTGCTCGCTAGCAGCAAACCAGATGCACACTTCCCCCATCACCCCTCATCCCCTGCCTCTCTGGGCCGTGTCCCCTAGTCCGGGTGTGCTTGGAGCAGGACGCCTCCATCTCCCATTGAGCCTCGGGTCCCAGCTCCACCAGCACTACCTCCTCTTGCGCATGCAGGTTTCAAGCCTTCCCAGCTCCTCGTAGGCCTGGTAGAAAATGTCAAAGTCTCTGGCACTCCAGCCCCTCCAGACAGCCAGGCACCGCTCCATGTTTTCGTTCTCAAAGCAGCACACAACCGTGTCCTTTGCTACGAGAGCCGCATCCACCAGTGTCCTGGGGAAGGGAGAAGAGAACAGGGAAGGGCATTAGGGCAAAAAGCAGCTCTGCAAGTGCAGCACCGGCTCACGAGCTTCCCTTTCAGCTACCCAGTCTTTTCATAAGCTGCAAATCCTTGAGCAAGGAGAACATAACGAAGAGGGAGATCAGAAGCTGTGTCACGGCAAAACCAAGCAGCTCCATGACAGGGGAAGAGGTTTCTAAAGGGATTCAGGTGCCTAAACATTCAGGTGGGGGCTTAAGTCTGCCATGGCATTTTGAAGTTCCTGCTAATCTCCCAATTTGCTAAATCCACACACTCTTGTGCCTGCTGCCAGCTGGGCATTTTCAAAACAGCTCCATTATGCCACAGCTAACAGGCTGCTGAGAGATTCCACAGCCTGGAATACAGCATGGAAGTGGGATGGAGCCTGGCTCTGCCAGCTCAGGGTCTGAGCCCTGAGCCCAGAGCAGCAGGCATGGCTATGGTAGCAGCCAGGGATCCGTGAGGTCCACGCAGGTGTCACCCTGCATGACAGCATCATGTTGTATGTGCTTCCCTTCATGGTCTTCACTGAAGCTGGTCCTGCAGATACCCCTGAGGGAGGTGGCCAGGCAGACAATGACACTTCTGCCCTTGCAGAGTCCAAGGGACACAAGTCCAACCTTGCTGGGCTCTTTTTACTACAGATGGGGAAGGCCTGCCCCAAACTGGCCCCTGGATGGGGGCACTGCCCACAAGGGCTGCCCTTGGCAGTTGATTTTCATCATAAACTGCCCCTACAAAGCCCCCTCCCCTCCCTGCTGTGCTCTGCCCTTGGAGCAGTCAGGCACTATCCTGCTCTTTATCCTGCTGGTAAAACAGGGAGAGCCAATGGCCATCATGCCTGGACCAGTCAGGACAAGCGTGAGATGCTGTGTCACCTCACCTTAACTCCACACTCAATTTGGATGAAGCAAAACAAACCTAAGAGTATCTGTGACCAATAAAGAGAATACTCCCCTCCCAACTAACTGATAAAGACTCTCATTTCTTGAGTAGAGGGAATGGCAGGAGCCTTTTGATCTCCTGTTGGTTTTGCCTGGTGGTAATAAATGACCATTTATAATCCTTAGCACTGCTTAACCTGCATTTGTTTGGACATAAATAGTACAATCCCAGACCGGTATTTAAGTGATCAGCAGGAACACCCCCACCTCTCCAGCAGTTATTTATTTACTTGGACTCTCCTTTGCTGTATGAAACATTTTAAATTAACGTATATAACTGCTCTCCCCTGTGCTCCAGGGGCCGTCCCCCGGCCCGTCACTGCCCACAGCACAAAGGTGCTCATTTAGAGCCAGAACATCAACCTGACCCCCGGGAATGCAGCCACAGACAAGCCCCGTGCTCTGCATAAATACACCTCTTGTTCTGAGCATGGGGCCTGAGCCTGCCAAGCTCCACCAACCTTCTGCCAGGTGCCCTCAGAGCACCGGGAGCCAGCACCAGGCAGGATCAGGCCGACTTTATCTCATTGTTCATGGTGCTGCCTGTTTCATTATAGGGGTACTTGATCTCTGTGGATTTTAGAGACCCCTCACCATCTGTCACGCTGAAGAGCATGCACGTGCCTTGATGTGCAACCAGCAAATGTGTCTCCTCCAGCTGGGACCTTCTTAGAGGCTGCTGGAAGCCAAGAGGAAGCTCTCAAGAGCCCTCAGAGCCTTCAGAGCCCCCTCCAGCCCCCCAGTCCCCTTGTGCCCCTGGAGACTGGCCCCAGTCAGCCTCACCCGTAGGGAGCCAGCTCCCCAGCCTTCAGCACAGCGATCACTCTGCCCCGCTGGGTGCCCGATTCCTTCTCCAGCCCGATAACGATGATATCCCCTCCTCTCCTAGAAGGGAAACAAGGGAGATGTCACACATACTCAGCAATAGGGATGCTGACAGCTGAGGAAAATCCATGTTGGATATCCATCCTCTGCTGCACAGCTGCCTGCAGCATGACATCTTGCAGGGGAGGGGCACTGCAATGCCACAGGGGCATCCTGAATCCACTGCAGTGAGAGATCCCGTGACAGGCAAAATCAGCTTCCCAGTGGCTTCCAGCAGCTCCACAGGAGGCAACAGGACTTGCCAGGGTTGTGTCCGAGCAAGGAAGCTGCCTGCTCCTCTTTGTTTGCTCAGTAGCTGGGGAAACAGGGCTTTGAGTCTGACCACCCCCTTCTCATTCTGCTGAAATCAATCCAGCAAGACCAGTGGCCATTCTGCTCAACACCACATACTTTAAAAAGGGGTAGAAAACGGATGTACCGTCGTACTGGGGACAAAGTTTCGTAATGGTGACAACTTTCTGGCCAGGTGAATCACACTGGGAATGCAAAATATCTTGAATTAGCCTGAGTTAACCTCGTGTTCAGCCCACAAGGGATTTCGACAAAGTTGCTTTGATAAGGGACCTGCTTACCTGGGGATCCATATGAGGTCTTTCACTGCAAGAATCTTGATGGCTTGGAGATGCTCTGTGTCGTCACCCACAGGCATAGCATCATGATCCAGGGGAGCCTTCAGCTCATTGAATTTCTCAGACTCCTCAAAGTCTGTGGAGAATGGTGCACTGGAAGAGCTCATGGGCGAGCTGGGTAGGCTGGAGGGGCAGCGGGTTACCCTGTTGGGAGGTGAGGAGGAGTAGGAAGACACAGAGCAGTAATCTGTGAGAGAGTCCTGATGGTTCAGGATCTGGGTGCCCACCTCTGGGCTGTACATAATGCTCATGTCCCCCACTGGGCTGTTCTCCACCACTCCGTGGTTGATGGGGGCTGTAGCTGGGATGGTTGCCGAGGGCTGCTGGATTGTAAACATGTCTCTGAGGGGGCTGCAGTCTCCACAGAAGTAGCGTGCACAGAGCTGGTAGGTGGTAGCATGGTACATCACCAGGAAGTTGCTTTTATCGTCTAGACACCACACCACCTCCTCCCCGTGACACTCGGAGTTGCAGGCGATGGATGTGATGACCGAGGGTGGGTTGAAGGGCTCCAGCCTCCTGCTGATCTCCATGGAGGAGCAGTCGATGATGAGGATGCCGGGGCCGTTGCTGTACCACACCTCTGCCCCACTGTTGGTGATCTCCATGGCCTTCACGGGGTACGGGTTCTGCCGGGGGTCGTCATCCGAAATGTTGAATTTGGACCTGTTTGCTGTGTGGGAGCACAGGTAGGAGCAGCTATCCCCTGGCATGCCCTGGGACACTGAAAACACGGCTACAAGTCCATCTGACAAGCCAGCCAGCACCACATATGAGTTCTGCAAGAAAGAGACAGCAGGATCGCATAGAATCACAAAATGGTTTGGGCTGGAAGGGACCCTAATGATCTTGTCCCAACCCTCCCGCTATGGGCAGGGACACCTTCCACTCGACCAGGTTGCTCCAAGCCCCGTCCAACCCAGCCTTAAACACTTCCAGGGATGGGGAGTCCACAGCCTCTCTGTGCCAGTGCCTCATCACCCTTAAAGACTTTTTTCCTACTTCTCTATGTCTCTGCAATACAAGACCTTTCAATCCCAGAGGCTCTGGCTGCTTCTCGTATGCTGCAAGAGCACGGGTAACTTATCCCAGAACAGTGATAACAGCAACATAAAAAGAAGTCATTACCAAGAAGCTGCTGCAGAGCCATACTCCTCTCACCCAGTATTACCTCTCTTTTACTGGCAAGGGCTGACAGATGGACCTGGCAGCCTGCCCTGAAGGTTAACAAATTCAAGCTGGAGTATGTCCAGAGACAGCCATCATGATCCTTGGAATCCAGCTGTAGAAACCCAGCTCACTTCCAAAAAGGAGTAAAGCTATTGCTATCAGTGTAGGTAGGAGAGGAATGGAAGAAATGCAGTAAAAATGGAAAGAGGGAGCCAAGATCCTTGCAAACAAGAGCATCCAGTGATCGCTCCACATCCGATGTTGGCTGCTCTGAGACCACTGCACCTCCCAGGAACGTTCTCTGGGTCTGGGATCCTTGGCAGCTCGGAGGCATCCCGGTGAAGGGCACAGCAGCAGCAGTTCAGCAAAGTCCCTGCCAAGTGCCATGAACAGTTCTGTGCATTGGTAAGAACCTGCCCCTCAGTGTGCAGACGTGCTGGCCGTGGCACTGCGGCGATGGACGCCCTCACGTCCCATGGGCAGGAGCTGCTGAGGAGGCCACGGCTCACCGACTCCTCCAGCTCATCACAGCGGTGCAAAATGCTGTTAAACAGACTGGGAAATGGATCTCTTGGGAACAAAACTCCCCGTGACCTTGGGTCTGTACCAGAAACTCCCCGATCTGTGAAGCGGATAGAACAATACCTACCTCAAAGGCCTTTCTATTTCCTCCCTGGAGAGCAATATATTCTAAAAAAAGACCCTTTTACCCAGGACTTTTTTGCTGTTGTTACAATCTGCCAGGACTAAGCACAGCCAACCAAACAGAACCAGACAGAGCACCACCAACTGATCCAACACAACCTCACCCCTCCACAGCCTTGCCATGGTGGGAAGCCTGGGAGGGCAGTGAGATGGGCTGAGGGCTTGAAGTCACCCCTTGCTGCTCATAAATTCAGGTATCCTTGTGCCCTTCCAGGGATCTTGGCTCTGCCAGCCCTGGAAGAAAGCTCCTAGGCTGTTTAAACCCCCAGAGGCTGAAATCAGTATGTTGACTTGCTCCAGCTATTCAAGGGCAGATAGTGCAGGGTAAGTGTTATTTAATCGACAGCTCTGTTTGCAAGGCTCATGGAGAGTCCTGGACAAAGAGACACTCTCTGCACACCAAGTATGAGTAAAACCACGAGAGCGCTGAGCCCTGGATGACTAATCCAAATCACAGCAGAATTTTACTGTAATGGGAAAAACTAGGGAAGCAAGTGGAAAGTTGTGAAATGGGCCTTGGACTGTAACTCAGTCCAGTCCCAATTCTCTAACCTCTAATTAAAAGAAACCCCAATGACCTGCAGTGCTCAGTGCCATGTCCCTGCTGCCATGTGCGTCTGGTGCAAAGGCTCCTGGCTATGGCTTTGCCAGGGAATTGCATCAATAGGTTGGAACATGGCACGATGCTTTGCACAACCTGGGTCTTGGGTTACTTTTTCTTTGGAAAGGAGTTCAATTATTTAAAAATGAATAAAACAAAGCAGAACAGCCCATATTTCTCTGGTGAAAATGATCCAACTTTTTCAGTCCAAAGGACCCTGCACAAGAGGCATTTCTTACTAAAAATGGAAAATTTAAATTGAAATGGGAACATCCGATATTAACTGTAATGTGGGTATGTCAACCTGAACTGCTCCCAGCATGACACAGGACACTATTAAAGTCTTCAGAGATTATAATTTTGTCTGATTTGATTTGAAAATGCTGAATTATCCAAGCATAGTCTTCATAAAAAATATTTTGATTTCTCTGATTAGTGTCAGCTACTGCAGGACAGAATCCATACTCCCTTTTTGGTTCCACAGGCCAAGTTTCCCTGGCACTGAGCAGCTGGCACCATAAGCAGGCAGAGCTGGGTCAGTGACCCCCACCTGATGTTACTGGTAATACTGATGCCAAATCCTATCCTGCCTGGGATAGCACAATGGTGGAAGCAAACTGGGAAGGTACTTTTTGCTTTGGGGCATTTATTACTCTCTGCCTTGGCTTTGAGGGCTCTTGGGACCTGTTTCTATCCAGCTACTGTTGTTCTCTCTCAGAGAGATAAGAAATGTGGAGTGGGAACTCAAATCACAGAATCACAGAATCTGCCAAGTTGGAAGGGACCCACAAGGATCATCCAGTCCAACTCCTGGCCCTGCACAGGACCGTCCCCAAGGGTCACACCATGTACCTGAGAGGATCATCCAAACCCTTCTTCAACTCTGTCAGCCTTGGTGCTGTGACCACTGCCCCAGGGAGCCTGTTCAGTGCCCAACCACCCTCTGGGGAAGAACCTTTTTCTAATATCCAACCTAAACCTCCCCTGACACAACTCCAGGACCTTCCCTCAGGTCCTGTCACTGGTCCCCACAGAGCAGAGATCAGTGCCTGCCCCTCCTCTTCCCCTCAGGAGGAAGTTGTAACTGCAGTGAGGTCTCCCCTCAGTCTCCTCCAGCTGACCACACCAAGTGCCTTCAGCCACTCCTCACACAGCTTCCCCTCCAGGCCCTTCTCCTCCTTGGGATGCTCCCTAATAGCTTAATATCTGAGAAATGGCCTCAACCTGCCATCCCTCACGTGACTGAGCCAAGGGAGTGACTGATTTCACGGAAGACCATGGCAAAGGTCACCTCCCCACAGGTGCCACTGACTTGCCAGAGGTCATTTGGTGCTGCTGCAGGTGGCCAGGGAGGCAAAGCCCTCCTGATCAGGGTATTCCAACAGCGACCAAAGGCAGGCAGGGCCGCAGCCTCCAGAAACCTTAAGTAACTTTCTCAGAATTCATTTTCAACATTTGGGCTCCGCAAAGAGCCAACAAAAACACGCAGCAACAAAACTGCATTTGAAGGCTGGGTCCTGCCAGCAGCCCCGCCGTGCCAGGAGGAAGGCCCCTGAGCGGGGCCGTGACGGTGTGGGATGTGCAGGGATGAGCCGGCTCCAGACGTCCTGTCCTGGGGCCGGGGACAGCACAAGGCTCGGGGCCATCGGCACGGCCGCTCTGAGAAGGCTGAAAAACATGATACAGCCCTTGACACCAGGGCCTGGTCACCTCCTCCTCCTCTGGTCCCTGTGGGGTCTGGCACTGCTGGCAGCACACGCAGGGCAGGCTGCAGCCTTTAAATGCAGCTTTTGTTTCCATGTGTTCCAGGTTTCTGCAAGAGGCCAGAGCCTTGCACCCATTCAGGTCTCTCTCTCCCCTCCTCATCTCTTTGTAAGAATGCTACAAACCAAGTCAGAAAGCATCTTGGTTTGCTGTTTTTAACCTGTTTGTGCACTTACTTGGATTTTTTTCTGAAAGGAAATTTACTGAAAATTGTATTGTTTACCAAAAAGAATGATACTGGTGACAGAAAGCACGCAACAAAAAGCTTAAATTATACAAGACTTTTTCCTGCTGGGTGAGTTTTGGATTCTGGGCCCCTCTCTGTTGCTTCTAAATTTCCATGATGCTTCCTTTGGATGAGAAACCAAGTTTTGGAAGCTATTTCTTTTGGATCAGCCTTCCCAAGGCAGTCGTAAAGAATTCCCCTTCCCAGCAACATCCCTCGGCAATTCTCTGACTAAAAGTTACCTCACATCTCATCAGCTAAAGGCTTTCTTCCCAGGGAAATGCAATTCCCTTCTCTGCTGGACAACAATGACTCTGATAACTCTGACAGAGCTTACTGGTCACACAGTGAGTGTGACAAGTGTAAGCTTTCCACTCAGATTTTTTTGGAAGAAGAGGTTGCTTTAGTTCTTGCCAACCTGGTCTGCACATCCCCGTGGCTGCTGCTCTGGCCATTTCACTGCCAAACTCATTCATAGAAAGGAGAGAGGAAAAAGTAAGTCCAATAAACTAAGAAGGAGTGTGCTGAAGGGATGTGGATTTCTGGAAGGTTGGGTAGGGTCGGGGGAGGAAGGGAGGTGTCTAGACTCAATATTGCTATTGTAGGGCCTGGCATTATTTATGACATTTTCTAGGCAAGCCACAATCTGGAAATAGAAACCAGGAGACATAAAGCCACTCGTAACCCCTGAGGAATGGCTTTGCAAGCTGTGTGACAGTGGAAAAGCTGAAAGTGAAAGACTCGTTCGACTGTCCTGGACAAAACCTCAGGCACCATGAAAAAGAAATTTGCCTTACACATCAGAAATGAAACTCCACGCCAGAGAAACGCTGCAGGTCCGGGAGCCAAAGACAGCTGACAGATGAAGCCTCCCAGCAGGAGAAATCCACCCCTGTGCCAACTTCACATCGATGCCCTACTTGAGTCCTACTTACACCATGTTTGGAAGTGAAGCAGCGCACCTTACACTAACCATCTGCCTTGGATTCAGTTTGCAGGGATGCAGCAATCTGAGCAAACGAGCCAGAAATGGACAATAGCTCAGGACGGGCCTGTGGTATAAACCAGCCCCGCTGTCGCTCCCAGAGCTGCTCCACATCGAGCTTTCAGACACATACCAGTCTGCTGGCATTTGCAAAGACTACACAGCTACCAGTAATGTTGGAACATAATTATATGTTTTCACTTGAGGTGGCTGTAAGCAAACCGGAGGTAATTTAGCTCGAAAACAGTTTTTATACATCTCCCAAGACTTGCCCGCAATAGGCACCCATGTCAGATTTCTCTTGCCAAAAACTGGATGCTGGCCATTCCAGAACTAGATAGACAGAATATAACTTGTGTTATTACCCATAAGAGTAATTATACATGTTATCCATAAGAGTATTACCCAAAACAGCTGTATTATCTCAGTGTTCTCATTCAAAACCAAAACAGAAGTGTGGCTGAGCCTAGATAATATTATAGATGACTGCACGCAAATAACAGCACACATCCCAGGAAAACAGAGAGTACAAGAGGTAGGATATACCCACATCCTGAATTAGCACTTAACAAATCTCTATTCTAATTATTGTTTCAAGCCCTCTCTACTTTGCTTGATCAGCCTAAACCTTGTCTTCCAGTGATGTGGATACAGAGCTGGAAAATTTCCTTGCAGAGAAATTTGATCTATTTTGATTTTTTTCCCAGCAGGCTTGGAAGTGACAGCTTTGGTCCCCTGACTCAGGTTCTTGCCCACACCTCTGTTTTCTGGCAGAGATACAAAGACCAGGAAACCTTCTCCTCCTGGTGCCAAAATGTTCCTGGGCTTTGCAAAGTCCTTCAACACCAGCTCAGTCTGGCAGTTTGGCCCGGGAGCAGACAGCTGAGTCTCACTAATGCCCCTTTTCCTTTAGGTTGCTCCTTACCTTTTTGACAACAGGCATCACTAGGAAGCAGCTCACAGTAGCAGGAGTGTCTAAACCCTTCAGTGGAGTCTTTAAGGGACACATGCCCTGCAACGCGTACACAGAAACCTTCTGGTCCTGTGAAAGAGCACAGAAAATTTTGTAAATGCCAATCACCTTCCATGCTTTCCATATTTTGATACCTGAACAGGATCTAATTGGTTGCAAAACCAGTTTTTACTTGTATATTTTTGATACCCAAAATCTGGATATCTGTTTTCCCTGGAAAGTCTTTGTTTGCCCTGTGGGTAGAAAGCAGGTGCTGCCCTCTCAGGAATGAGCTGTGGGCAATATATGTATTATCCAAAAGCCACTAAAAATCACCACTACAGGAATTTTATCACCACACCTAAAAGTAGCATTTGACAACCCTGACTGCAAAAATCCCAAACAACAACTGAAGGATGTTGTGTGTTATTTTGCATTAATCTGTCAGTTCAGGGAAAGCTGGTATTACATTTTACGTGGAATTACATCTGCTCCACAACTCATAAATCTACTAGATTGACCAAGAGCACCCAGTTTGGAGAATAGCAACATATTCCATTTTGATCCAAAAGGTGGAAATACAATACTTTAAGATTTTTGAATTTCAATTTTTCTATATTTACTGTTCTGAAAAAACAACAATATTTGAAATTTATCTCTATTTAAGAAGAGAAAAACTCAAAATAACTGATTTTTCTACGTGGTAAAAAAAAGATCTCTATTCTCACTCAGTTACAGCATCCATGCCAGGGTGGAGTGAATTAACCAACACAAATTATTTATTCAGTAAGTGTGTCCTTTTTTTCCCCACTCTGTAACACTGAATTTCAGGTATGTTTCATTTTTTTTGGCTGTTTTTCATCTATTTTGTATCAAATGACCATGTCAGAATTGGCTGACACTTAACACAGCCCTTTTTGATGGGTGGGTGGGGGCTCTGGGGTATAAACCAGCCCTGCTCTCTCACTCTTATCTTTTTAGCTGCTATTTTCCATGGTGAATGCAAAACTTGGGTACCCATTTCCCACCAACTTTGAAATCCCTCAGGCCTCTTTCAGAACCCCACCCTTAAATGCATGGTTTCTGTCACGGCTTCCCTTTATCGCTCACAGATAAGGACATTTCCCAGATGAACCCCTGGGTACAGATTGCTCCAATCTCGAGAGTTTTCCCTCGGAAAGCCGAGGTTCCCACGATCGCTTTGAGCACCAGGAGGCAGGATTTGGTTCCAGGTATCAGCTACGTGAGGAGAAACAATAAACCTGGAGACAGCAGATGCAAAGTCACGCTGCTCATCTGAGAAGCCCATTGTCTCACCCACTCTTGGCTTTACTAATTTAGCAGGCTCACTCTCTTCGTTTGTGTCTCTCCTAACGAGGCCCCTCTCGAGGGGGGCACTGAGGCCCAGGCAATGCTCACCTCCGTGGCTGCCCAGAGGGCATTCTGAAACTTTAGTTGACAGCATAGCTTCATTCCTGGGCAGCTCATCCTCTGCACTTCCATGACTCCTTTCTCCAGATTCACCACTGTGTAGTTTCTGAAAAAGGAGCAAATAACGATTTCCTGTAGCCAACATTCAGCCTGCACAGACTACAGGACAGTACATGGCACTTGTGGCCAAGCCATAAGACAACTGTCCAGATGTGGATGATGCTGCAAGGACCTACACCCCTCCGAATGGTCCTTGTAAAGGAAGAGAAATACAGATGTCCCACAGCTCTTCCTCAGGGGGCAGATGTGCAATTGCTTCTGTGAAGATTTAACACTCAGCTCTCTGATTTTGCATGGAAAGGATCAGGGCAGTGTACATGGTCTGTTACTATAATTCAGCTGTGAGACAAACAGCTCCAACTCAACAGCAGTAATTAATAGCTGGGAAGTCTCAGCCCATCTTGCCCATTAGGTCCTCAAGAGAATATCTGCTCCATTTCCAAGTTCACTGCCTCGCTATTATCTGGCTTCATTATTAATCCAGCACATAAACAGAAGAGCATGATTCTTCACAATAAGAGCCAAGATCTGTAACCTGATCAAATAATTTATAAATCTGACTAATTAATATTTTTTTGTAACAAAAAGGATTTTATTTGTTTGGGGAAATTTTTTGAGTTTGAGTATTTGAACAAATAACTGGATATCCACGACCACATCTGTGAGCCCCAGATGTTTAACCAACTGTGGCACAAGCAATTACACATCCTGAAATCTGTCACAAATAAGTAATTTGCTATTCAGCAGTCTCCTAAGTGGATTGTCCAGTCAGGAAGCTGATTCACTGAGATATATCGCTGTGAATATTTGGACATCATCCACGTATTCAAAATACATCTGTGAGTGCCATGTGTTCCACCAGTTTAGCAGGAAGAGTTACACTGTCTGCACTGAATGACTGACCAGGCACCACAAATAGCAAAGCAAATAATTCATGAACAAATCACGTACCCTTCCCATTAGCTTAATGGTTTCAAATAATGAACACATTATTATAAAATTCAGATCAGTTTGTGAATGTTTCCAAATAAGACTGGGGCTATAAAAATCAGTAGCATCCATAAAAACGAACCTAACTAGCCACGGGTCACATGTGGCTGAGCAAAATGCCATCATCTCAGTCACAATTTAATAACATTTTAAGCACATGCCTTCAGTATGGAATACATTTTACTGGCAGTGCACACTTGGATGCACACACAGCTCCAGGCATGTGGTTAACTCCCGATGATTGCAATAGGATTTAAGCATGTGCTTAATTGCTTTGCAGAAGAGAGATGGAACTGCAGCCTCAATTAGGAAAGGTTTAGTGTTAAATGGCCTCATTAGAAAAGGCAGAACACGTCTGTTCTCATGTGCAAATGCTTCATCCTGTGTGTGTGAATCATTACATTGCCCTAATCTTCTCCTCATATTAACTGAAGCAGAGTTAAGCTCATTAAATATCCTTTATAAAGAAACCACTGTTCCCAATTAAAAGAGTTTGGGAAAACAGTGTTCACTGTACCCTTGGCATTCACCCAAATTCACTTTCACCTTCTTTACCTCCCTCCCAGAGGCAGAAGTGAAGACGCTGAAGGATTTTTATTTAAACGGGAAAAAAAAAAAAAAGGATATTACCAATATGAGCCATCTCACCTGGTGTCTTCCTTCCCATCCCAGAACACCACAGTGTACTCCTGTCCTTGGGAGCAGAAGAAGGAAGCCTGCTTCCCACAGGGCAGCAGGTACATGAATGTTGCAAAGGTAGGATCTTTCATCTGTCCTACCACAGAAATGGCCAGTGGACGCTGAGGGGAAAGGAAAAGAGAAAGACATATGTCAAATAAAACGAAACAGAAGAATCATAATAAACAGGAGGTTCAGCAAGGCCAAGTACAAAATCCTGCAACTGGATCAGGGCAATCCCAAGCACAAGTACAGGGAACTGAATGGTCTTTAAGGTTCCTTCCAAACCAAACCATTCTCCGATTATTTATTAAAGCTTGGTCTGTCATTCTCTTACACATTTTGCTGATTAATTTCTTCAGGTTTATGGATTTTAGGAGCTGTCATGACAGGGTGTAGCTGTTTTGAGAGACAAGCTCACCTTTGTCTGAAGGACAGCAGCTCTGAAACAGCGAGCTGCAATTAATGAAAAATGCAATGTAGCATAATCCTTTTCTCATACTTTCAACCTTTTTCTTCCTCATACCTCCTTTTATAATCTCAGGGTTTTTGAAGTCTCTGTAGTTAGACTCACAGCATGATACTGGAGCTGTTTCTAGAAATTATGAGTAACGTCTTGCCCTGGTGAGATCAACAGCCTAACTGCCATTGACATCAAGGGACCTTCCAGTCACCACAGATCTGTCATCAGATCTGTAAGGCCACAGATCTGTCATCATTTCATTCAGAAAACTCTCATTTAAGTCAACAGAAGTTCTGGGCCAGATCAGCAGGAGTGGTAAACAGGCAATCAAGGTGTTCTGCTGTACCAAGAGCAAGCTCAGCCCTCCTGCTTGAAGAGGGCAGCCAGATCAGAAAACACGGATCAGGAGGGTTGTCTTGTACCTTTTCTGGCTTAGTGTCCCAACACTCCATCATGAGTGCCTGCATCCTGTAGAGCTGCACCTCCTCTGGCTGCCCCAGAACAGGACGGATCCCTTTGGACAGCTTCTTTGCAATCTGAAGCTGGTGGTGTCCCAGCACAGGCCGTTGCCCAGACAGCAGCTCGTACAGGACCATCCCATAGGAGAACATATCGACCTAGAGCCGGAAACAGAGAGGAAAATCAGGCAAAGCTCCCTTGGTGGGTGGAGAAGAGAGCAAGGAAGGCCAGAGCGGGAAAGCAGTGCTGCCCATCATCATGGACAAGGGAATGCATCCCCAGGCATGACACCAGCCACCCACCACTGCCATGGGGGTTGCCCCACAGATACCCCCAGTCACCTTCTCATCGTAGACAATGCGAGGCCTGATCTCAGGGGCCTGGTACCCCGGCGTGCCCTCCACGCCCAGCGCGCCCTCGTGGAACGACTGCCGGGAGATCCCGTAGTCGGAGAGTTTGATGTTGATGTGCTCCTTAACATCCAGGGACCACACCAAAATGTTGTCTGACTTCAGGTCGCAGAAGATGATGTTCTTCTTGTGCAGGTAGGCCAAGCCTGTCACAATCTGATACGCTATTTTGTGTGTCAGCATGTGTCCCAGCGGCACAAAGGAAGACCCTGGTACAAAGGAACAGTCTGTCTTCAGCTCTTGTAATTGCCATAACTGCCTTTTTCTCCCCCTTTCTCTTTCTCTTTTTAACTCCAGAGCAATAACTGACAACCTTTTAAAACATCACTCAATGCCACCATTTAAAATGACACTGCTTTTGTTACTATATGTGTCTGACAGTCCTACTAGATTCTTTTTTTTTAAACCCTTTCACTTCTAGGCTCCTAAATCTTCTGGTGAAAATTAATGTTTGACTGAAAGTTGACATAACGCCAAGGTGCCAAGAGGGTCAGATGGCCTCAACTTATCTTGGAATTAGCATCGTTCATTTGACAGCAACAGAAATAAAGATACTTATGAGATAATTTAGAGTGCCAGACACCCATCTGCAGGGGGAGGAACACAGCACCATCCATGCAGCACTGAAGTGAGAAGCACTTCATATTAATTTGCAGAGAAATTGAAAATCCAGGTCTCCAAAGTAGTTTTGAAAATTGTGAGCAGCAATTTTTACTAGGTTCCCAAAAGCACAGTTTAAGAACAATTCCACCCCTCCCACTTCCCCTAGTCTGGAAAAAAATCCCCTCTGGTAAATCAAGTAGTAATTTAAACATTGCCAACCATTTGTCACTTGGAGAGTGATCTCTCTCAGTGGGGAGACCCTGGCTTTACCTTTGGAGTTCTCAGACAGCACAGTGGTGAGGCTGCCCAGGGGGGCCAGCTCGAGGGCGAAGCAGAGTGGGTGGATGCTGATGCCAATGAGGGACACAATGCAGGGGTGCTGCAGGGAGTGGAGCATGCTGGCCTCCTGGCGGAACTCAGAGAAGTTCTTCATGGCATCCATGGCTCTCAGGTGCTTCAGCATGGTATCTGGCAAGACACAACCCCCTTCTCACTGTCCAGCTCAGAAACCAAGTCACAAACTCTTTGGAAGGTGCCAATCACTGAGCAAGGGCTGCAGGAGGAAGGCAGCTGGTGGGATGATGCCAACAGCAAGGCTTTAAGTTGAATCCTTGTGTTGATGCATGAGCCACTAACAGACACTGACTATAAGCAGGATATATATGGTACCTCAGGAAGGAAAACCTCTCCTGGTCCTTTAACACCAGGCTCTGGTGTGTCTGGTACACGCTGATCTCATATATCACCTGGATGACTTTGTAAAACTCATGCTGTGCTTCTCCAAGCAGGGACTCTATGTGGATGTCACACTGCAGACCCTTTGTTGGAAGGGGTCTTTATCTACCCTTTCCTGGCTTTCCTGCCAGATGAGAGACCCGTCACAAAAATGGTCCTTCTGCCATGGGACACCACAGGCTGCTCAGGAAGGTTGGGTCTTCCCAAAGGTTATTTGTCACTGAGACAGCAGCTGGCCTCCTCCACAGCTCAGGAGTTCACCACATCCTCCCCTGACAAAAATGAAGAATATAAGCCACTTTCCCCTTTCCTTTGTCCATGGACTGAGGCTCTGCTGGGATCCTGGACTTGACATGAGAGCCCATCCCTTCCTGGAGGAGTTGGCAGGCTCAGAAGGATTCCCAGCTTGCTTTCTGCAGCTGCTGGCACAGATGGGACAAAAGACTAATTCAAAGGTGGAGACTCACAAGTCCTTAGTGCAAACCCATGCAAATCCACACTTCTCAGGGTCAGATAGGCTGGGAACATGAGATGAATCTTACCTCCCACCCCAATCCAGGGCTCTGCCTTGGCACCCTACAAATCCACCCACTGATCTGCAGGAGAGAAGCTCCTGTGCCAGTGACTTTCAAGACTACAAGTGTTCATGCAGAACTCTAAGATGCATCCTCCTCCTCCATTGAAACACACCAGTTTTGCTATTTATTTCAAAGCTGTATTTAAACAGGTGCTGCCAGCACTCTGGAGAGCAATGGCTCTTTGGTCTTAGTTTGGGATCACAGATTGCAGAAGCTGATTCCCGACACCAGTTCTGTACACTGTACCTGCAGCTGAAGTGGGAGAACCCTTGCATTTTTTAATCTGAAATCTCTTCACAGCCACTGGCTTTCCTTGGTATCGTGCCTGATATATAACAGTTCCACTTCCACCCTGGCCAAGAACGTTGTTTTCATTTTCACTGCATTCCAGTTTGCTATTTTCCAGGAACAGTCTGCCAAGGAGAAATTGGGGCTTTTTAATTAAAGTTTCAAAGACAGTGTAAATTCATGTTTTTAATGTGATTTTTCATTTTCACAAATGCTTGATAGATTCTTGCCTTACCTACCAAGAGGACTGGATCACCTCACCTACCTTGGTCATCTCAGTGTACTCTATGCTGGTTCATGTTGTACAACAGATTTCTCCCAGAAAACTTGGGTAAATAAGCAAAAAAGGCTTTTTACTAATTTATCCCACAAGAATCAAACAGATCTGGAAAGCACATAAGCTTCTTTTCCAACCAGATGACACAAATACTGATACTTGTACCATTTATCTGTATTAACGATTTTTTTTTGCTTCATTTACCTCCGATTCCTCTTCCCTCCACTGAGGCAGGACAGGATGTTTATGAACAGCCCCACACTCTGAAACCTGATTATTCAAATCAGCTTAGTGTTCCCAGGCTGTAATTCATCATTTCCCCACTCTCCCAGAGACTACTTTTACAGCTGTTCACACTTCAAACATCTCCACTCGCCTTGCACCCGTCAAATAAATCTATAGGAGATAGCAGTGTGAGGAGGGCTGTCTGACAAGCTGATGGGGTGTCTGCCCAGAAAAATGACCCCAAGAAAGCAACAGAGGCCAATGGGAGCACAGAAAGCTCTGATAGCAGCCAACAGGGCAGTTTGGTCTAGAGGTTCTGCATTGGGCACTGAAAGTTCTGAGAGAGTGTGAACCAAAAGAGACCCTGGTCTCCTGTCCTGCCTGCTGTCAGATCTCTTGTTCTACACACTAAGTAATAAGGGGTATAAGACCAAACCCATCTGGGAATGCAGTTAAGCAGCTTAAAGATTTGGCAGTACTGCTCTGGGTAGGGAAGAACTGTTTCAGCTGCTCAGGACTGCCACACATCCAACACATCAGCAGCCCTCAGCCGAGCAGGAGCCTCGACTCAGTGTGAATTCTCTTGTGGTGCCTATAAATTCACTCACCTACGGCCCCTTAAAAAAGTCAGGCAATTTCAGGGCCAATCTTGTGATGCAGCAGCACTTCCTTTTGGTTTTGCCACATTAAAATCTCCTTTGTGGGACCCCAGAAAGACTCCAGTTACAGAAAGCTCTGGCCAGAGAACTGGGCAATGCAGGACAGCTGTGGTTTGAAAAAGGGACTTTCACATTGGACCACAGTGATCTCAAAGGACCCCCGATGTGATGACTCGGTCAGCACACAGCTATTGTCTAGGCAAGTGCACTGAACACCAGGAGTGCAGTTTAGGATGAATTGCCAGAGCAGGGATTGAGAGCAGATGGATTTGTTTCTTGTGGTCAGTTATGTTCCTCTAGCAGAGATAACTTAGGAAAAGAGTCCAACTGAATTACATAGGTGCACTGAAACTTAATCAAAGACCCTCAAAAAACATTACCTGGCAGGAAAATCAGTCATGAAAAGCTCTGGGACCAGTTCTTGGAGAGAAACGGGGATGTCAGGGTGGTTGGGACATGTGATGTAGTCCAGTTCAATGGCAGTCAGGACACAGTCCTCCATGTTAAAGTATTGGGCATCCTCCATCCTCTCACCACATTCGTTCTCCTCCGCCTTGGTAGCTGCACAGATGTGGCAGGGCACATACTGCTCCATCAGCAACGTGCCATCACTCTCCATGGCTGTGAGGGCTTCAGAGCAAGCAAGCAAACAAACAGAAAACAACATCATTCACACGAACTGAGGAGGAACAACAGCTCCAAGTGCATCCGAATGTCTGCAGGCACTACCTGGATCCGCAGGTTGAAAACGGTCACGTCATGAAAGCAGCAGTGCATTGACTGGAATAGAAAATAGCTTTTTCCAAAGTATGCAGAGATAGCAGGGACAGCACTGGGGAGACAGGACTGGGGACACAACCTCACACCTCCCCTGCTCTGGGCACAGGTAATGCATGGGCTGGCGAGGAAAATATATTCAGCATCAGTGAATAAAGCACTGGAGAGACCCTCCTGGGTGCTGGGTGTATCTGTCTTCTCAGACTGCAAGCTGCCAGATGGCTTCAGGTGGGGAGCAGGCATGGGAATGGGAATGGGAATGGGAATGGGAATGGGAATGGGAGCAGACTGGGAGGCACAACACACTGAGCTCAGATTGAGCACTGCAGGTGCAGGTTCAGGGTAAACACTCGCCTGCAGCAGCCAGGCTGAGAACACAGTTACTGTGGGCTCCCTCATGGGCAACATGAGAGAAATGTGGATTGGACCAAGACTAAGCCTTTGGGAGGGTCACACCTTTCCCGTAAGTACAGAGGGATTTTGTGGTGACAGGCTCTGTTAAATGCCCACAATTAGTCACGGTGAACACAGACTGCAACCTTTGAAGTCATGACTCTTCTCAAGCTTCAGTGATTAACGTTAGCATTATTTTAATCCAAAGGCAAATAAAATGTTCTTTTATCTTCAAAACACGTAGAACGTGAATACGTGAGAGTGCACCACTGTTTCCTCCAGAGAGCCTCCAATTAAGAGACCTTGGCAGTGTTTTCTAGACCAGTGTGGGATGACAAAGAACACTTCAGATTTTGTTTTGGTTTTAAACGAAGTGATTTGGGGTTGCAAACAGCCCGCTGGGTAACAGCAGGATCTGTGCTGAGCACAGGAAAAACAGCTGCAGGAGTCAAGGAAGTCACCTTGGCACAGAGTCTTTGGTACCACATTCACTCTTGCCTCTCACATCACAATTTTATAACTTGTAGGATGTTAGAAATGGTGGGCAAATTCTGATCCCAGCTGATGCCAGAATGAGGTTTATCTATTAAGAGACAATGCCAAGTTGCTTGGGCCAGATTCTGCCCCTGCTTCAAGCACTGGAAGAGTCTCTTGAACTCCTACGGGTCCTGTTTGAACTGCAGTGTTTCACCTGTGCTGCAGTGACTGGCAGACTGAAAGACACAATGTCTAGACCAAAGGGTGTTGCCAACTAACTTCAATCTGTCTGCAGATTTATCAGTTTTTATCAAATATTACTGAGTTGAGATCGTCAGAGCCTGAGGGGTCTTCAATTAACATACAATACTGTGCACTAGCAGAGCTCTGTTAAGGAACCTTCTGTACAAAAGACACTGCACAGAAAATCAGTGATTCTCTTACCAGGAAACCACTGATCTATCAAAGAGTTCACGTGGTCTGTGATGAACGCCATGGCTGAAAAGTCTCTCACTTCTGACTGGGAAATTATTTTAATTCCACCACTTTTTTTCTTTTTCCAGTTCACATCCGAAGACTCAACACTGTAAGAAAGCCAAAAAACAGACCTGTGAAGCCTTTGTGAAGTATCAGTGTCAACAAGTTTTCTTTCTGTCAGGAAAACTGAGTTCCATAATAACACGTAGTTCATAAGCCATCAAAACAAAAAGCAGTCTAGCTTTTGAGGGTGATTTTCAATTCAGTCTGTTCTGCAAATGACTTTCAGAAGAGAATTCCTGCACAGAAACGCCAGTTACTCACAGAGGGTAAATGCTATAGAAGGTCAGACCTAGAGAAAACTCTGGCCTAAGTGAGCTGAGTCTGATGGAGAGTTTTGACAGAAATGCCCATTACAGCACGATGGAAGGCTGGGAGTTTTAAAATCAGTAATGAAATTCCAGTGGAATAATAATATGAATAAGAAAGATTCAAAAAACCATTAGGAAAAGTTTATTGACATAATTTTTGCGCAATACCCATGAAATTGTAACCCCCTGAAGTATTTGGAGAAATAAGAGTATGACCACTACCGTAGTCCAGAATTTGGGATTCCAGCCTGTGATTTGCAGTATCTGGGTCCAAGCCTCTACTGAGCTTTGAAACTCAGTAAAGTCTCTGTCTCCTTCTGATCTCCAGCCATGCAACTGCACCAGTGGTCCCCCCCCATCCTGGCAGGGACTGAAAGAGCAAATACAACTACAGTCCCCTGTGGCACAGAAGCATTGACCTGGATTACTGACACACGGTGGTGAAGTTTTAGGATTTAGTGGAAAACTCACTGAGATAAGGAAATCTTTGCATGTGAAAATGCATGATTTTACACTGGCAGAGTCCTGCTCTGAATATCACTTTCTGTTCTCAGGCCTCTTTATATTGGTGGCTGCAATAACAGATAAGGTTGATATATTCAGAACTGGTAAACTATCAGTTATAGATCATTTTTGTCACCAGTTGTTACCAGATGAGTTATGTCCATTAAAGAGCCTCCTCTTCTCCTGATGAGTGAGCACACAGCATGAGTCAGGCCCATTCATCTCCATTGAGCTGATGTGTTTCATACACTCTATTAGTGCCCTGTCACACATGCTGCATTAGGAACACAAATTACCTAAGATAGCCTCCATCAAAGGTAACGAACAGACCTTCCTGCCAGTAAACAGTGTGAGTCCTTTTGACTCGGAATGTGCTGCAGCGGTTCCTTTGGGTGCCTGTGAAGCTGTAGATGGTCACCTTTTTGTTTCTTGTCTTGGTGTTCTTCTTGTTTTCAAAAAGCTGAAACAGGCAGAAAACGAAGAAATCGTTAAATTGCTGAAATTTCTCTCAAGGCTGTTTTAATCAAGCAATAATGTGACTTCTTTTTTTGGCTTTCACAGGTGCTATTGTAGCTTTTCCACTACAAGCGACTTGTGCTCATAAAAAATTTTGCAATGGAATGGAAATACATGCAGTAAAATTGGTTTTGCAGCAATGGAAATGTTTTTCGTGCCACTCAAAAAAAGAACACTTTCATATCAGTGAACAAAGTTAATTCTGTGACTGTGACATTTGTCATATTTATTGTGCATTTGCAGAAGTCTTATAAACCCAAAGAACTAAATGTTCTAGTGAGTGATAAAGTCTGCCTTCAATGTAGAGAGTTAACTTTTCCACCTGTTTCAGTGGGAGGAAGATGGCTCTTCTCCAAGACACTTCAAACCAGCACTTAGAGCAAAATGTATTTCTGTTTTAAAACCAGAAAGTTAATCTGCAGAACTCCCCTGTGCTCATTGCTCCAACATTTATTTGACTGCAGACGAGTCTGACGCCTGGGAACCTTTCCATTCCCTTCATGAGGACTGGATGAAGTTCCTAGGAAAGGTGCTCTAGGATTATGTAGTGCCCATGAGGATGTGAGCAAGGGGTTGCCAAGACAGCCCGTTAAAAGAGGTAAAGTTATTACATGGTTTGAGAAGCCTGGAACACAGAGGACCTTCCAAAAACAGGTATCATGTTTTCCATGTTCTGTACATCACTGACAGACCACAGGTTAATGGAGAGCTGTTAAGAAGATACCAGAGTAGTACTATAAATATTTTGCAGGTATTTATTACGGCTTCAGACAGAAGCTGCTGCAAACATATGTCTGCAACAACATCAAAATCCACTCACAGTTTTCAGACCCTTCAAACACCACTTTAATGACATTCATAACACTTGCACTAACAGGGTGCCTCATTAAGGTAACAGTCCTGTAATTTTGTTCCCATTTCCACCATAGACATTCAGATAGCTAACTTTAGTGGAGTTATTCCAGATCTCCTCTGGCAAACACTGCGAGCAGAGTCTGGCCTAGTGGGATGGTCATGGACAGGAGCCGCAGGCAGAACTCCAATTGCCTGTAATTGGAAGATGCTGGAGGTACTGAGACCTTCCAGGGGATCATGTTATAAAGAGGTTGTGGAGAACTCAGGCTTTCTTCTCCAGTGCCAATTGTTGTTCTCAATGACACCTACTGTAAAAACAGAATCAGATTTTGATTGCAGAGTCTCATCTCTCCCTATTTACTCAAATAATGCTATTGAAGTCTGTGACTGAAGTGAGCTGGATGTGAAGAGACATCCCACTTACACTGAACAACTTCAGCTGTCTGTCTTTGCTTGCAGAGAGACACAATAACCTACCTGGAGGTCCATCTCTGCCAGGCTGATTAACATCCGGGCTATGAATCTTTGCCAAAAGCCAACGGGGACAAAACTCATCTTGAAGACCCTTTGGACTGTGTTTGTGGTCTGGTGGCAGAGCCCATGGATATCTAATGCTGGCTTGGTAGGAAGCAGATGAGGGAGGAGGTAGCTGAAACACATCAAGTTCAACAGCTCAGATTTAGCTACAGCTTGTAACAGTGAGTACATTGTTACCGGATAATAAGGCGATTCAGGCCCCAAAGAGATTTTTAATGGCACAGCCCACTGCATATAAAAAAGCTTTTAGACTTAAGCACTGCAGCAATACATGAAGAAATTAATTTACACTATGGAAGCAAGCAGAGGCAAAACAGACATTACATAATCCAGCCAGGGCTATTGGACAGGGCTAAAACTGATGTAGTGACCGTTTGTGTACTCACAAATTAATGCATTAAAATATAAGAGTCATTAGAATAGCTGTGATGCTGGGACTCATTTCTTTGGTACTACTGTGCCCTGGTAACAAGCAGGGGATTACAGCTGTGGAGCAGAAGACAAATGCAAAAAACAACCTACAGCAGCTCAGGTTCAGTAAGCCCAGAAGGTGGGGAGAGGAGGTGCCCTGGGAGGTGGCAGTGGTGCAGTTCCAGGCTGCAGGGACTGGGCTGCTCTGGCTGTCTCCCCAGTCCCAGAACAAGAGCACCTCATGGGTCAGCACAGCAGAGTTTCCTGCTGTTCCACACTGCAGCTGACGGACCCCTGCCACACCCCTGACAAACTCCCAAAGCAAGAGTTCACTTTGCCAGCCTGATGGCAGCAGAGAAATCCCTTGTCTTGGTCAGATTCCTCCTGCAATCAGATTATCAGGTACTTTGCCCAAGTGTGGGGGAGACTCAGTGTTATCTGCGCCTGACCAGTCAGTAGGAACAGAGTTATGCTGGTGTAGGGGACCCCAACAAATTATTTTCAGATCTCCCAGTAAGCCCAGAATATTCATTTGTCCTGATCTTTAGTATTTGGGAACCTAAAACCCCTTGGAACACTAGAACTGGTTTGAAAATTATGAGCTTTTGGCTTTCAATACCTGCCAGTAAATCTCTTGACAGTGATTCTCTTCAGTACCAAATACATCCCAGGATGCCTGTGCAATCTAAAATGTTATTTGCTTACAGGCAGACACACTGCTGTTTTATCAGTGCTGAGCCTGAGAAAATGTGTTGGCATCTGGGGCTCCTCATTGATGGGCACAATGACAGCAATGAGGCACGTGGCCAAGGGACCTGACCAAAGTAACAGTGGCAGGGACTAGACACACAGCTAGAACCAAGGCTGGGTCAGAATCCAAGGCTTTAAGCCTCTCACATTTTCTCTCTAGCAGCTGCAGTATTCTGTAAAACCTGAAATATCAGCTCAGAAAAAGCAGCCATCATTAGACAACAGCTCTCTCCATATGTCACAGTCCGTAACATCTGATGACATCTTACACCATCAAATAATCCGTTCCATGAAACATCTCTGCAATGTAAAACTGTTAAAAATTTCACTTATAAATTACTATAAGAATGCCCACTTTTAACCCTAATTTAACAAGAGGAACACAGCTTAATTATGTGCACCTTAAGCACAAAAGTGGAGTGCAACAAACTAAAACTTCTTGCTCTATGAAAGTAGTGGATGTATCGTAAGTCAGCCAATAAATTTTCCTCAGCACATCCAAGAAAGGGTCTAGGAGTATAAGAAGGGTCAGTGAGGCCCTTCTGGACCACAACTATATAGTGGATTATAACACAGATGGTGATTCGACGCTCTTGAGCAGCAGCCAATGCAAATTTTGAAAATATGTGAAACATGCCCCCATCCACCCTTTCAGAACAGAAACTGGCAGCTGCTTTCTCTACTGACTGCACAGAAACCCTATCTGGCAATCTAGACAATAATTGCAGCAGCACAGTAACAAATAACTGCTCTGTGTCTGGCTAGTACATTAAATTAATCCAACCTGCTACAGCTACAGTCCGTCAGTGGGAAGAATATTCTGCTAATGTGGCTTGGATCGCTCAAAAAAACATTGGGCAGGCCATGAAAAAGCAGTTTCCTTGTTCCCGAGGCACAGACAATGTAATTGCCTTGGAGAAAAATGGCAGATAGTGACAAGGAGTCCAAAAGGCATTTTGGGCTGAGCAGAAACATTGCTGCTTTATCTGTGTTAAGCCTGAGAAAATTTGTTGGCATCCGGGACTGGATAAGTGACAGGCATAATGACAGCACAGAGAATGCTGCACTTGTGCTGGCATTCAGAGCTCCCGAGGGGCTCAGGGCGATGCAGCCGCGCTGTCCTGGAAGGGCAAGGAAGTGAAATGCAAATGCCACATCAAAAGTGCAATACAACTCTGGTTCCACCGTCAACCCAACAACAGGCTGTCGCCAAGCAGATGGGAGAGAGAAAAATCGCAGGGAACTCTGCCCAGAGGAAAAGAGATCGGGGGGCAGAGGGGAGGAGGACTCATTAACATTTAAAGAGAATGAGGTTTCTTAGACTATTTCTAGGAAAACTATTGATCAACACCTATTGAGGATAAAAACTGAGTAAATCACACCACTACTGAAGCTATGCCTTCCTGATTTCACTAGAAATAAAAATACTACTGCTTTCAGGGCTGACGTAATTATTGATTACCCAAAGTTTTCTGCCACGCTCTGAATGGAAGAACCTTTCACTGGAAGCAGGTGACTCCAGCCCATCTATATTTCAGCTCTGGCAGCCACGGCCTCACATCCTCCCTCGGCTGCAGCTGTGCCGGCTGAGCGCTCACAGCTTCCACCTGCTCATCGCCACATCCCCAGCGGTGTCACTGCCCCTCCGGGCTGGTGGCTGAGCCTGTCACCGGCCTCAATGCACCCAAGGGACAAAGACCTGCTCTGTAAAGCTTTCACAGTAGCTGGTTTGGACCAAAGGATGCTTAAGCCAGGAAATACAGCCCGAATGGATGGGCGCCTTCCATTACCCTCTCTAACGCTCTCAAATACTTTCTCATCGCAAGATCCTTGTCCAGACAACCACTTAAGAGTGGCAGAGCCTGTTAATATCCATTGATTAAATGGACATTTTTCTCCAGTCTGACTAAGCCTCTCTAATTATCAACTTACCTATTATTGGCCACGGGCAGTGCAATTTCAAACTTGGCCAAGAACTGGAAGTACTGCTCTTCGGTCTGCTCAGTGAAGCCCGTCCCGACCAGCAGCATCCTGAGATCCTCTGCTCTTATGACTCCATTCTTAGCTACAGACTTGGAGCTCTTGATGTTGAAAATCCTCTGTAGGCACTCCGAGAGCCAGACAGGGTCAAGGAAGTAGAGGTTCCTCAGGCCGTGGCTCGTGTCTGGGAAGTGCAGTAGTGTACCTGTTTCTATGAGAAAATTAATGGCTGCAAAAAATAAAGAGTTGGAGATTAGCAATAGACCAGCATGAGGAAACCACAGTGCAGAAGAATGAGATTATGAGGTAGTTTGTGCAGCTTTATGCATTCCAGATATATCCAGCACGTAGCCAAGTCAAGAGAGTAACATTTATCTGAGGAGTGCTGCTATCTGACACTCCACTTGTAAACCCCACATCTCACTGCTTCACAGGCAGTATTTCTGTCCCCACGACACCTCCCCTTTACCCTCCTCCTGCCATCCTCACAGGGAAGGGCTCTCCCTGCCTCCTGTGGAGCAAGGCCTCCGTAAAGATCACAAGACTGGGGCCCTACAGAGAAGTCAGCCTTGAAACTATGGCAACCCTCATTCTTCACAGAGAAGAAACGAGACAAAGCTTGTTTTAAAAAAATAAATAATAAAATCAGCAGACTCAGACCATCCTAGAAACTTCCCAGTCCCCTCCCCAGAGTCCCATTACTAATTTGCTGTCTTGCCAATTTCTAAAGTGACCCCTACACTGGTGTAGAGCACTTTGTATTTACTACTTGTGGAATATTTCAGTTGGACACACATATTAATTTCCAAGAAATTATTGGTCTGATCTGACCTACCAGTTTGCAAATCTTCATAGTCTTTGATGTCATTTCCAGGTGTTTGCTCAATCATCAGTTCTATCTGCCTGTCTGTTAAATACTGTACATCATCATTCTGACTCCTCCTGTGCTGTTCTGCAAGGACAGCTTCTTGAAGACTAAGGTAACTTCTTGGTATCTGCAAGCCACACAAGAAAAACAGCAGGATCAGTATCAGACAGCCATCACTCTGCTTGGGATGAACTGGCTGCCATCTCCCCTTCACAGGGATTTTACAGGGCTGTCTTTTCCCAAAGCCAGATTGCCATCTTTATACTTCACATGCCTCCTGCATCAACAATAACTCCTAAAGTTCACCTCCCAATCCAACACTAAGCCTCCCAAAAGGCCCACTTTGGTAAGTATAAAAAAGAAATCCCAGTTCTCACCAATCTCCCTGCAAGTTTCTGTGAGCAAATTGAGCTGCCAACGTCCTTCATGTTGCAAGTGACATGAAAAATCAGCTGCCGGAGTCCCTCGAGGCCTTCCAGAGTCTTACACGAGAGCTCACTGCAAAAGTCATGCAAGGGCGAAGATTATCAAACCTTATCAGCACATGGGCTTCCTTTCCAGGCTCACTTTCTCTTATCAGTGGTTTTAAATTTCCTGTGTCAGCTGAATGGGAGGAAGGCTGTCAGTGAGCATTTTTAGCTCAAGTGGCCTGGAAAAGATATATTAGGCCACATCTGTATTAGGACAACCTCTGCTCTGTGTGCTGCATTCACTGTGCACTGCTGTTCTGTTCCCTGTGCTCAAGGATCTCTGGGGACGTCCCTGGCAGCCTGACCAAAGTCATCCCCCTCTGTCCCTTCAGTGCCACACACATCCTGGAAGGGATTGCAGGGAGGAGGAGAACACTGTGCCCCAGCAATCTCTGGAGACAAGTCCAGTTCTCCCTGCCTCAGATCAAAGAGGCACAATGATGACTACCAGACACCTTTCCCCACCCTCATTCCGGCCCTCGCTCAGCTGGATCCTGTAATCTGGGAATTGATGCTTAGATCCTAAAAGCTGGCCTTCATTATCTCTTTAACAGCTAAAAACATGCTCTCTCCAGCTCCAACTAGTTTTGGTCTTTTTATGGACTGGATAAGAACAGTTCTTTTTCCCTTTTCCCAACAAAGAGTCTTTCTTATTGATCTTACACGTGTTCCCATGGCAGACAGAAAATCCTTCTCTGAAGCAGGATGTTCTATCTCAAACCTCAGCCCTTAGTGGCACTGGTAAGAATGTTCTCACTGGGATGCTGGAGGACCTTGACCACTGATAAAAAACACTCTGGGTCACCCACAGAAGGCTTTCACATTCTTCACACTCCTCTGGCCACACAGAGCTGCTCAGAGGAGCCCCTTAAGGTGGATAATGGGGTCCACCCAGAAAGGGCATGGGAGGGAGAAGGGATGAAATCAGGCACAACTCCAACAGGGAAAAAATGCAGGAGGAAAGGAAGGTGAAGAGGAATGTGCAGGATGTGTGGCAAGGGTGAAAGAAAGTCCCCTTGAGGCAGAACGACTGAGATCACGTTAGGATGCTCTGTGGTGATGGGAAAAGAGGCTTGAGATAACCCAAACACAAAGCTTCCTCCTTCTCATTGTGAATCTTTGATCCTCACCCGGGGTCCCTGGTACTCCTCCTAAGGGAAGAGCCAGCTGGGGTGCCCGACACAGCGCTTGGATCTGCAGAGCAGTGTGTGGGAGGTGGCTGATGACTTTGCCAGGCAGCAGATGGGAAGTGCTGGGGACATTGCAGTGCCCTTCCTCACTTGCCAGCTGCCACCTGCTCCTGCCCCAGGCAGTGGTGATTTTACCCTGTGTGGTGCCAGCCTGCTGCATCTATGTTCACCCCTTGGCTGACAGACCTGCTCCTCTCCCCAGGGGCATTCTCTGTCAGCCAAAGGGAGGGAGAGGAGTCAGGCTGCTTGGCTGACACTCACCTTCCAGGCCGCACCAGCCCTCCATTATCACACTGGAGAACTCGGCTGGCACAGGTTTGGGCCGAGCTCAGGGGGCTGACCCACTCCTGGTCCAGCCAACGCTGCCACGTGAGCTGTAACACCCACACAGCCTCCCCTCAGCAAACCCTGCGGCTCCCACCCTGTAACAGTCACGCTCTCACTCTTTGCAGCATTAATTAGTCAATCTGCACCTTCTCTCCTTGTGACTAATAAACTGTATCACCATTTAATGGTGACAAACCTGAGTGAAGCAGGAGCAGTAAACAGGCTGGTCAAGGTCATGACTTTGGAGCTTGCAGCTCTCAGATCCCCTTATCCGACCCTTGAGCAACACTGACCTTCTCTCTCATGATGCTACATTATCTCAGTCAAAAATAGATGAAATGCAATGCTGACGAGTCCTTAAATCGGTCCCGTTGCCAAGGAGATTGAGTATTTTAAAATTGTTTAAAGTGACATAATAGTGACTGATCTTCATAAAGGCACAAGTACTCACTGCAGGTGCTTGAAGGTGATATCTGGGAAGCCAGTTGCTCTGGATCCAGAGGGAGATCGACACAGAGCCAAGACATATGCCCTCAGAGTTGCTATCCTCTCAACGCGGAATTTTGTTTCAATTAAATCAAGGTGTGTTCCTACTACAAGCACCACTGAATTTGGAGCTTTGGCCTGTAAGAGAAAACATTGTCAGTGATCTCATCCAGATTATGTGGTGGTAAATGCAGTGAGGACATGTGAAAAGCATAATATTTAAGAGGAGGGAGTCACATGCATTAATAAAACAGTTTTTATATATATATATATATATATATATACACAAAATAGAGGCAACCTGTCCTGGCAGCCTGACAACAGCAACAAGCAATCTGGGTATTACAGAAGTTCTGCAGAACACAACTTAATCATCTGCTGCTACTGCAGAGCAGGAAACTGTCAGCTTGGGTTTATTACATCAGGGTTTAACATAAAGGGAGTTGCCCTGTGGTATTAAGTTGCTGCGAGTCAGCTCAATGATGGGAACCATGTTTGCCCAGACAAAGTTAACCCACTCTGTAGCCAGAAGATCTAACTGTGACTTCCTGTAAAAGGCTCCTTCTGCTCTGGAATGGAGACCTGGGGAAGTTACACAAACTTTTTCACTGGAGGCATATGGAAAGGTGAGATAAACTGCTAGAAAAGTCTAAATCTACTTAATACTGAATCAGAGCAAAGGAATGGATGAGATGATCTCGTGGTTTCTTCCAACCCTTCCATGGCTGTATTACAACAATGGAATGTATCCAGATCTCAGGGAACATTCTGCCAAATACAACGGCATTGCACAGGCTCAAGCAGGGATCAGACTCCCAATCCAAATGACTTTGACCACAGACAAATATTCAGATGCAACAATATATGTTTATTTGCAGTCAATCCATTTCTCTCTTACAATTCCTGCTGAAATCTCCCAACCAAAATGACACCAAAGTCAACAGGAGTGGTGCCTGCACCAAGCCAGACCAAAGGGCCCACTTGGCTCAATATGCTGCCTGGAGGTTAATGAGGAGTACAGGCACAGGGTCACATGCAGACATTTGCCCTGGTGTGTTCTCCCACTATCCAGCAGCCCACAGCTCACCGACTTCCTCAGCATGAGACAGTATCTCTGAATTAATAGCACTTGATGGATTTTTCTTCCACCAGTCTGTTTTTCTAACTTCTGACACCCACAGCACATTGTAGTTCCAGTAAATTCCACAGGTTCTGTTGTGTTTAGGATACTTCCCATTGTTTATTTCAGTTACCATCTCATTATTTCACTTAATCTCTCCCAATTCTATTGTAAAAGACCATGAACAAAGGCTCCCTTGTGGTTTTCTCCTTACACCACTAAGTCTACACATAGCTCTCCTTATTTTTCCATACTTTTACCCACCATGTTCATTTTTCTCTGTATTTTTTTCTGATGCTACTATGTGCTTGCTGGGATGTATTAAGGACGCATCACATATTTTTGAAATATCATAATTTTACTTTCAGATTTGTTACATAGTTTGGGTTATTGATAGCTGCCGACCATTAAAACAATATTTTTGTAATGACAAGATGTTTCTTTTCTGAGAGGTGTCAGCTTAAAGCCCATTTTTAGGCATGCAATGTTAAGACAATTATCAACTAATAAACATTTACAAAAAATTATGTACGTCTTATTATAAAAATTATCAATGCCAATGAATTCACTGCAGCTCCGAGTCTCAGCTGAGACCTGTCTGGGAAATATTCTCTGGCTTACCTGAATCTAAAGTGTTAAAAATATAACCTCAAGACTAATGTGTATCTAACCCACACAAGAAAGAAAATGCTTCAAACCCCCCTCAGAGCACAGTGTGGTCAAACACTAATTCCAAAATAAGTATGTCCAGCCTTACTTAGCAAGGGTTTATAAATCAGCTTTTGTTTCGTTCTCTGCTGTGTGTGAGGGAGAACAAAGCAAATGATAAATTTAAACCATTGAATATAGCGATACGCCTCCAGCGTAATGGCAAATGAATTCCAAAAGCTGTGCAAAATTCATAGCCTGGGGACTTTTTAAAAGCAGACCAAAAAAGAATCTGTAATATCACATATCTGCATGCTGAGCTCCTACTACTTGATAAATAGATACCCCCAGAGCCCACCAGTGACTTCTTACCTCAATGTTCAGCAACCAGAACTGTAAGTTTGCCACAGCTTCTTCCCCCAGTGCCAAGTTCCAGACCACTATGTACAATGCTTTGTCTGTGAAGAAACACTGATTGACTGTAGACATGCTTGCTGGGCCTCCGATATCCCAGACATTGAACTCCACTGAATCAACCTACTTAGACAAAGAGAAGTGTTCAAATCCAACGGTGGCAGTAAATCACTGGGAGATAATAGCTGAAGTATAAACCTACGCCTGCATAATGTATGACACAAGAAGGGGTTCAATGTCCTAATTGTGCCTCCAGGAAAGATAAATCAACAAGCAATTGTTAAGCATGGCTACCACTTCCCCACAGGAAATCAAGACTAATTACTCGCTGCTAAAACCATAGAGGTGCCCTTGATGCTGGTAAATCTCCAGTTAATGCTGGGGATTCTCCAGTACAAACAAGGGTCTCATTCTGAGCACTGTATTTCACTGCATCTGGAATAGAAACTGCTTCATCCTTGTCTGTGCCACACTTGACAGGACTGGTGAAGCTACTTATCAGCCTCTGCCATGGGGAACAGGAAACCCCTGCTGAAATCACTTCCACTGAGCTCAGACTGAACCGAGCCAAGCAGAACAGGGATGCTCAGGAGATGGGAAACTTCTCAGGCCTTTCATAAACACCTCCTACATGCTGCTTTGAGGCTTCTGACGTGTGTGCCACGCCAGAGATGGGCCAGAATTACAGTCACTGTAAACCAGACTCACTGATTTCTGGGGGAATATGTAAATGGAGGCCTCCCCAGCTCTGGCTCTCTTCCAAGTATCTCTGCATCCATTCCTCAGTGCAGCCCCGTGACGGCAATAAGAGGGAGCATGGCTCTCTGCTTAAATGGCATTCAGGCTCCCAGATGCAGTAGGAAGCACCTATATGCCTTGGAAGCTCTGTCCCTAAATCACTTGGCCCTGGAGAGGCAAGAAGCCTGTGACTGAGCAGAAAACTCAGTCACCATCCTCAGAGCATCCCATAACACTGAGTGGGGTGTTTAGGGCTCTGGGTCCAAGTACTGTCTGATCCCACACAACAAGTTACCCTATGAGGTTTCAGCAAGTGTCTCAGCAGGGCTCTGATCTCCCAGCAGTCCCAGTGTGAAGTCTCCCAGAAACAGCTGGAAGAACTTCCATATTGTTTAAACCAAGCCCTAACTAGCACAAGGGCTGCTTTGTTCATCCAAAAGACCTTCAGCTGTGAGTGCGTGTGTGGAGAGACAGAGACTCAGAGGTAGGGACAAAAGCCTGTTCAGCATCTTGATCCCACTCCAGGTCTCTGATGCTGTCTATGTTTTTATTTTATTCAATGACTCTTCAACACAAAACACACAAATCCCTTCTCCCACCAAAGTCTTCCCTTTAAGGAGCCAGCCTGTGCTTGCTCTTTTCTTTCTCTCTCTGGCCTGGCATTCTTTGCTGTAGAATAGCTGAACTCAGCAGGCTCCTTCTCCCATTCCAAAACAGTCTGGTGGTCATGGCTCTCATCTGGGAATGGAGAGCCATGCATTTGCACCCCCTCAGCTCTGACATGATCTCGGGACCAATTCTGCAGGCTCTAATCCTTGGGCTATCATGCAGGTGGTGGACAGAGCCACCTAAATGCTTGGATGAATTAGTGCTCTCCAGTATGAGTTCAGTATGGGTTGACACATTCCCTGAATGAGCCATCTGAGATCTGGGTGTTTAAGGTATGCCTTAGACATCCCTGGATCAGAGCAGAGGTCAGGCATCTCACCTTCCACCCACCTAAGACAGTTCTGATATCAAGGGACTCCAGCTTTTGGTACTGATGTCCCATTTTCTGGCCTCAAGTGAAAGGACAATCTGCTGTAGAGAAGCTGATTTAAAACACTCTCTTAGAATTAGTGTCCAAAGGCCACCTGAACTGGGAGAGCCAGAATTTCAGCACAAGAGTCTACACACACTCTCTCTCTTCAGAATACAAAGTTGACTGCTCAGGAAAACAGAACTGTCCTCTAGAAAAAACTGGAAACGAAACAGGAATTGCAATGAGTCTAAAATCACATCACTTGCGAGGCAATGGAAACTGTTCTTTGTAAAAGGGCTCACAATTTCAGCCTAAAAATTGGACACTGCAGGGCTCAAACATCTCCCTGAAGGATAAAGATCTTTGATTGGTTTTCACCTTTGCCTTGTGTCCCACTGGCTTGGGGAGCTCCCATTTTGTTGTACGTATGGTGGCATCGCTGTGCATCATCTGGGGGACTTTCCCTGTCTGCAGGATCTCCACCAGCGTGGACTTTCCCTGTCGTGGAGGGCCGATGACGATCATCTTCATGAGCTTGCACTTCTCTGCCTTGCGCAGCTGCGCTCGCAAATACGCCAGCACCGTTTTGGGGCCTGTGGGGGGGAAGGGAACAGGCTTTATCTGGGGTTTGCAGTCACAAACAGGACTGCACAAAACCTGCTGCTGCAGACACATCAGCTGAGTTAATATTTTCCCTGCAGTTTCGCTGTGGGCTGAGACAACCCAGAGAATAAACAAAGAAACCTCCAGCGGACAAACCTGAGACAGAGACCCCAGAGAAAGGTCACTGCTCTGAGGCTCCACAATGGAGCACTGTAAGGAGAAACAAATGCTGGGGCTCACATGCTCCAGAAGCTGAAAGGAAACATAAAATACTAATTTAGTATTGGAAAATACTCAGTTTTTCCTTCTACTTTTATGTTTCCAGTTAAAATTAGATTTAGGCTTCAACAGTATACTGCTGGAGAAGGAATAATTCCTAATAACTTTGTTCCCACAGGATTTTCTGATTAAAAGGCACAAAAAAGAAAACAGTATTGTAATAGATCCAAAAACCTAGCAGCTCACAATACAGTCCCTTCAATGGGACTGTGACTGCTGATGCTAAACATTTCAGTCTTTAGAAAGACCATCTAAATACTCTAAAATATACACACTGAGGAAGCAAGCCACGGAATTTATCTGGCGTGCATAATGCAAATGAAATATTGCATTTATAAGTCATCATTTTAACACGTGATCTATCTTAAACTGATCATACAGCCAGAGCTTAGCACTGATTATCAAACTTGCAAATGTGAGTAGGTTTCCCTGTGCAATTCCAGCTAACTGCAACAAGGGCTCGGGCACACACTGTCTGTTCCTGTTCTTGACCATCAAAACGAAGAGATTTTCATTATATGTTCAGTCAGTTTATTAAAGAATACACAGGATCAGCCTTACCCTCTTTTCTGATCTCTGCAGGAACGTTACTGATATTTAGTTCCTCGATATCCAGCTGCCAGAGATTAGCCAGCTGTCCAAGTTCTGGAGGAAGCTCTCGGATACCAGGGTTACTGTACAAAAACAAATAAATCTACCAACAACCAGGCTTTGTGTGTAAGTAGCTGCTCTCACGGACTCTCACATTACACTATTCTCTCCTTGCAGAAATCTTCCATTAACATTTTAATAAGACTACTCAGCACTTTAATAGCAATTTCCATCCTAAAAGTGATGTATAACCTCAATCTATCGTCTGCGGCAGACAGATGTAATCATCTTTACTGGATAGTTGAGGAAATAAAGGCAAAAATGATGAGTTATTGAATCTAACACTACAGAAACAGACAGCAAAAAGCCAGAATGAACTAGAGGCACATTAGGTTCCCAGGCCTGTGTTCAAAGCATTAGATCATCTTCCCCAATTCAAAAGACCAGCCTCCTCCTTATCTAAAGCAAACGACGGGCCCAGTTCTAACAAGGGGCTGACTATTTCCAGCTTTTTGATTTCAAAAACACTGGACATCTGGGGTGGGGCTCCACAGAAGACTGGTCACTAAAACAACATGGAAATAACACTGTAAAGCTTTTCCAGGACACAGACTTACTTTCCTAAATAAAGTTCTGTTAAACCTTTCAGAAGGCAAACGGACTGCGGGACAGAGTCCAGCTGATTGTCGTTCAGATAAAGAACCTCCAGAGAATCACTCAGAAACGCTGGAAACTCCAAAAAAGGACCTGGAACAAGACAGGAAACAAATTGCACCTTCAAAAAAGCAACAAACAGGCATCAAGGCTCCGAACCAAGAGCTTCACCTGAACTTTGTAGGCAGGACATGAGGTCACGTTCACTGGCAGGGACCACCATGAAGTAAGAGCAGAAAAGCAAACGGCCTTCAGTGACAATCAAACATCAGTGTTCACATCTCAATGTTTGAATATCATGGTGATGCCTGTGTTTGAAGGTGACAATGTCCAGGACTTCTGGGGTGTGAGGGAGGAAGTCCAAGACTGCCAAAACAACTATACATCAGGGGACGAGTGGCACTGTGGAATAGACGGTAATATCTTGTGAACTGCCCCTGTTCCAGCCTAACAGCTGGCAGTGAAAGGGCATATGGAGGCCACAACTGTTTCTCAACATGGCACTGAAAGGGCACGCCAGTGGCACAACTGGTTCTCAACATGTTTTTTCCATATTGCCTGAGAAAAGCCAGAAGCCAGTCAGAATTTATGGTCAGGTCCCCACGTTGCATCCTGGAGTAATTTATGGTGGATCAAAGTCAACAACAACAGAGAAGAAAACCCAAACTGCAGCTGACAGACTGATATATGCTGTCTCTAAAACATACCCGCGTTTACCCCTCTGTTCTGTTTTACTCTGCAAGGACTCAGGGCACGTCAGACTCTCTCCATGTCTGAGCAGCAGATTGCGTATTTTGGGAGCAACCCAAGTAATAATAGCAACAACTGCATGGCTGAGTTGCTGCTGCTGGAGAGGTTCAAAGGGAAGTTCAGCTGGTTCCATAGAGCATCATTTCGCTCCAGAAATTGCTCCTGGGATAGTGGCACGAAAAGCTGCCATGAATTGTGTTGCTGCATTAAGAGTGTCACATTTATCTACCAAGGAGCATCCTGAAGTCAAGGAAAATTAGGTAGATTTAGAGTCTGATTAGGAAAGTACAACCAGCACCACCTGCTGCCTCCATGGTCAATCAAAGCAACTCCCTGAGATGTGAGACCCTGCCTTCCTCAAGGACAAGACAGTTACACTTCCACCAAGATCTCCTTCCCTTACAGAGAAGAGTTGAGGAACTGTAACCAGACTTAGCCGAAAAAGAAAAAAAAAATAAAAGAAAATAAAATGGAAGAGGTTTTCTCAGGAGAAAACTCCCCAGTTCTAATATTAACAGCATTTTCAGCCTGAGCTGTGATCAGAAAAGGAGTAAGATAGAGTCCCAGTGTCTGCAGGGGTGTTTCATATACGTGACAGGACTGACTGGTGTGGGCAGAGTGTCACAGTCCGCCTTTGAGTTTTCAAATAAAAAATCATCTTTGGGATTATTTTAGGAGAACAGCAGGCTTATTCATGGATGCAATTCACTTCCTTTCTGGCTCATCGCTGGACTTAAACTTTTCATTGTTCCTCTTCAGTATGCACCTAGGTACAGACAGATTTAGTCCCTCTTGGACACGTAGGAGCAACCACCTAAAATAGCAGCAAGAGTCTGAATTCACCAAAGAGTCCCAGGTGGAAAGGGGTGTACTATATTGGAAGCAAGCTCGAGGTGTTTATGAATTGTAATTATTTATTCATGAGTTATTTAAGATTTCTCTGGCTTGAGCTCAAATTTTCTTTTAAAGAACTGTAGAAAAATTAAAACAAACCCCATCTTGAAAATATATTTTTGGATGAGTAAACACCACCAACGCCACATGCATGTGCAAGAAGTTATTCTGAGATTTATCAATCAAGTGTAGTGAGCATCCATAAATTATTCTCTTAAAATAATCTAGACTTAAGTAAACAGCTTTGTTGGTAAATCAGATGAAAACCTGCCCCCCCTCCTCACCAGGAGACTTCTGTGAGCAGCTGATGTACTCCAGCTTCTGTTTTCTCTTGATGTTCTTTAAATTCTTGGCCACATCCTCTAGTCTCACCAAGCTATACTTGGCAGAGGAACAGAGAGAAGAGGATGAGCTGGCTTTGCTCTGTCTCTGTGGCTATTCAACCGTGGCACCAGTCAGGTGGGCTACTCTGTGCCCTCCTGCAACCTGAGGCCACCTGAGGCAGCTCAAAGTTGCACCAGGGTATGATGTGCCAAGGCTTTCAAATGCTACTAATGCAGAGTCCATCCTCTCCTCCTTTATGCAGGGGGTTATGCTGAGTTTGCAGCATGTAGACATTTCCATTAGAACAGCAATTCCCTTTTTAAAGCTGGTTTTAGTTGCCTTTGCCTGCTGCTCCTGCCTTCCTCTCCCCATTTTTACATGCTGCTGTAGCACTTCACAGAGAAGCTCTGAGGATATGACAGAATGCACAGATTCACAAGATTCAGACTCCTTCTCTAGTTGTTCCATGTTCAGGACTTCACCAATGTCACAGCACTTCTATTTGCATTTCCTGCTTGTGACACAGAGCAGACCAACCTCTGCTCCTCCTTAGGGTGCACAAACACTTTTCTGCACATCAGCCTCTACTTCCATGGACAATAAAATGAGTAGGATTAGCTTTGCCTGGAGGTCCAGGCAGAGCTTGTGTCTCCCAGATGAGCAGACTGGAGGTGAGGATCTCGAGCCCTGACCTGCAGCTATGGCTGTACGTGGTGCATTTACCAACTTTAATTGAGATCATACACAATTTTCAGGGGAAATGAGGAGAGTATTTGCTGCAGGAGGGTCTCCCTCCCACGAGCAGTC
Source organism: Corapipo altera (assembly GCF_003945725.1). Classification (NCBI taxonomy): domain Eukaryota; kingdom Metazoa; phylum Chordata; class Aves; order Passeriformes; family Pipridae; genus Corapipo; species Corapipo altera. The sequence continues at coordinate 1,889,671 of NW_020884889.1, forward strand.
AGGGGCTGCTTGGATGTGTTCAGGGAGGCATTGGCTCTATCCCATTCTGCAGCTGGCAAGCAATGCTTTAGAGCCAGGCATTCTGCAGGCAGCCAGAGCAAGAAAGCTCTCTAAGTGCTTTAAAGTAAAACAAATAAACAAAAGAAATGGAGACAAATCCCACAGAGATCAGGAAGCAGTGCAATATCTGAAGATATTCCTTTGTTCTCTCTGGGATTTCATGTGCACTAATCCATAGCATTTCTTCTGCTCTGCCCCAAACTGTGGGTGCAAATCACAGCGACAGGGGAAAAGGTGCCATTTACAAAGTCAGCAACAGAAACAACTCTAAGAGTAACAGGGGTAATTATGGGTTAATTTCCCTTCAATATACCAGTTAGAACTCTGGCTACAAAGCATAACCTTCATGAAAAGAACAAAAGCTCTGTGAAAGAAACAGGTTTCAGTCATTTTTCATCTTTCTATATTGAGGGTACCAACTAGCTACACTATTTCTTCAGAAAAATTTTATCTAAACATATTTGGTCTCAGTTAAATGCTGTTGCACTTAAAATCCCAGATGAATTTACACTGATTTCCTTCCAACCAAACTCCACAGATTCCTGCTGCTTCCCATCTCACCTGGCACTCTCATTACTTGCCTCCCCACGTCCCCCTTACCTGCCTCTGGGCCACCACGCACCCTGTTCTTCGTGGTGAAAAAGGGAATCCGCTTCGTTTTAAATCCCTCGTCGCTCCTGTGGGATGAATTGTGAAATTTGGAGAGAAGAGCTTGGACAAGGCATTGAGCTGCATGCCCAGGATACTACATGGTGCACAGTCTGGCCCCATCAAGGCTGTTGATCCACAGCACAGCCTCTTACACATTCCCATCTGCTTTGGAGGGACGGAACTGAAACCTGCTGTGCAATCACAGAGCCAGACTCCACCAACACTCGTCCAGGCCCAATGGTTTTCTCCTGGCAAATCAACAGAGCTCCTCAAGGCAGCACTTCCGGCTCCCAGGGCGAGAGCACTTGACCCCCAGCTTTATGGGTGTCAAGGTTAAGTGGGCTGTCAGACAGCAAATTGAAGAAGCTTCACAAGAAGCGCTGGAGAACCGACCTGCTGCCATTCCCTGCCCTCACCAGAGGGTCTCTGACAAGATGACCCACCAACATGACTCTGGAAATGCACTGAGACATTCAAAAATGGCAATCTGTCTTTTGCAGCTGACACAGCAGCTCCTAAGGACTCCAAAACACGTGTTGGACAGGCACCCAAATGAGGAGATATCAGCATGACACAACTCAGTGTAGTTTTGGAGAAGATTAGGGACCTTTAACTCTCTAAGTTAAACATCCCTATTGGAATTTCTAAACAGAAGAACATCACTCTTTTATTGGATGACCTTTTTAACATCAGTCTTAGAATCATAGAATCCTTCAGGTTGGAAATCTTCTCTACGAACTTACAGCTGGTTACACTTCCATTTAAAAACCCAAGTTTTTTCATTTTTTCCAAAACAATTTCCCACACTAACTACAAACTGCAGTCCAGCCAGATGGTTTATGGTTAAGATCTGCTCCCCACAAACTGGTTTTTGTAGTAATGAACCACACACTGGGTTAAAGAAATTCCTACATGCTCTGAAATTAAAGCGCCATTATCAGTAATCTATCCACTTAATAAATGATATAGTGTGCTAAATGCCCAAAGAATTAGCAAAGGATAATTCATCACTGTCACAGACACACAATATACTGAGGGACATGGTATGTGGATATCAATGCCTTCTATGCAGGTGATTAATTCTCTCCTGACACCCTTTGTGTTACGCGAGGGATCGGGTTTGCTATTATTTCTTCGGCTTTTGTTTTCTCAGCCAAAATCTGAAAGAAACACTTACTTCCCAAGTTGGTTTTTTGAAAGATCCAGTGATTTAAGTTGTTTGCAATTCCACTTATCCTGCGAAGGCAACGTAACTAACTGATTTCCCAGCAGCTTCAGGGACACCAAAGCCTAAAGAGAGGAACAGCCTGGAGTTAGAAGACAGAGTGCACCAAACACACAGAAAGAGCTTTTTTAGTGTGGCTATTAAATAACAGAAACACCAAGAAAGTACATCTTATTCATCAGAACATCCTGTCCGTGCTGCCCAGCATGCAAACATTTCCTTCTTGTCCCCAGCAAGCATATTCTGCACGGAGCAGCACCACTCTTAGCTCTGGGAGATTATTAGTCTACTTGCTGACAGATGCACTTGGAAACAACCCATGCAAGAGGACATTTCACTTGAAGTGAGGAAACCTTTCCAAATGGAAAAGAACAGTATGATTTACCAACACAGCATGCCACGTACAGATGAGAATATACGTATATATATGTGTGTGTGTGTGTGTGCAAACTGCTGTTCAGAGTGGGTTTACACCTGTTGTGTGTGAATAAAATCAAGATGCAAAACATGAACTGCTTCACACAAGGAAAGATTTTAATTGCTTTTTTATTACATCTCTAGTAAAGTGGAAAGGATTTAAATTAGCTCTCCAAGATCTATACAAGTTACCCACCTAGTTTTTTTCCCACTCCCACCAGAGACAGAAATTTTAAAACCAAGTGAAGCTGACCTGACACTGTACAGTTAACACCATACAGACAGGATTCAGCTGGAAATACCACAAATAAGGTTAAACATGAGGTCTCCTTTACATTTAACTGAAATATAAAAGAAAAAAAATGCAGTTCCCATTCAGATTTGTGAAGTTTACGCTCTTCCATCTGTCCTTAATAATGCTGAGGCTCAAATGATCATTTTCATTTGGTTGAAAATCCAATTTTCCACTGAGAAACAGTCTTCTATGTAGAGTTTCCAACCAAGTTTACTCTGCAAGTTCCCCCCATGAAAATTGAGATAAGAAGAATGTCAGCTGAATTATCTTGTGCCACAAGTACAGCACTATTAATGAATTATACCCCATGGAAATCATGTTTTACCAGCAGAGACTTCAGCTTCAAGTATGTTAAATGTTTTATGTGTTCCACATAATAATAAAGGTTTATGCCCCTTTTCATCGAGCAGGATTAACAATGTCTCACAAAGTTTGTTGGCCTTCCTCCCCTTTTCTTAGATTGGAAAAATATGAGGTATCCACGTGACTGAGACGATGGACAACCAGCAGCTGCTGGAATGGGAATTATCATGCAAAATGCTCCCTCTAGTGATGGGAGAGGGGCCGTGCTGGGATTCGGGAAAGGTGGAGCAAAATAAAGAACTGAAGACAGGCTGAGTGAGCCACTGGAGGAAAGGGTTGGAAAACTGAGTCCTGACAGCCAATGCTTTCACCATCACTAGTCTTCCACTGGCTCAACCTCCCTTTGGAAGGAAGGCCCAGCCCGCCCTTGGCGCCTGGTGTGGAGCTCTCTCCAAGTACCAGCATGGGGCTGTGCAATGACAATGCCTCAGACTTCTCCCCAAAACATCCCTGAGCAGGGGGTGGGAGGAAAGGGAGGCTACACGTTCCAGAATTAGCACAGACTCGGTCCTGTGTGGTCTAGCTGGGGTGCTTCATTCTCAGTCAGCTGTATCCGTGTTACATGTCCCCCCAAACGCTGACAAAGGCCACTCTCCAGGGAGGTGAGAGCTGGTGAGATTCTATTCAATGCTTATGTGCTGTCTCCATAGGGAAAATTAGTGATTTTCAACTGGCTCTGGTTCTTCATGACTGTAATTTGGAGATGTCTAGTCCTTGTTTAGCAATTGCCTTTTCTCTCTCATCTCTAACTTCTCCATTTTTGCTGCCTTACGGGATGAGAAAGGGGCCTCCAGCAGGGACACAATGGCAGTGGCAGACAAACTTCCTTCAAACCTGCTGCCACAGTTGCAAAAAGGCTGTTAGATTATACCTGAGGGAAGGAACTGCAGCATTCAGATTACGGTGCCTCAGTCAGCTCATGATGTGGAAAATTCCACCCAGGGAGGGTCAGGTGTTTTCAAGAGAAGTAAACTAGTCTAGAGAACTAAGACCTGGTTTGGAGAACATATGGCTGGTTTCTTTAGAAGGCAACAGCCAGGAAAGCTGAGGAGATTTCTGCTTCCCTTAACACCATATTTCTAGCATATATATCTTATTAGCGACTGTGAGCTGGTCCCAGTCTTAAGATTCCTCCACAAACCATGAAAAGGGCAGTGCTAAACTACAAGTCCCACCAGTCTAGGTCAGAGACATGCTTTCAAGTCACAGGCCTCCTCTGCTTTCCACTTTTCCCAGGGAGAAGACAGTTCACTGCTGTTCCTACACAACAATAATACATTATATGTAGGAACATGTTACTGCCCATTTCCTCCCCTTCCCACATCTGCTTGTGGGGAGGGCTGGAGTGTGAGTGTAGCCCTATTCACCAGCACAAACTCTACAACCAAGGAGCAGCCCAAGCCAGGGCTCACCTAGGCATGGACTTTCACCTTCTATTTGCTCACTGTACTCCAGCCCTCAGGGGACTGGAAACATCTGCTATTTATTTCTTTTATGAAGAGGTATGGACAAAAACTAACAAAATTTAGGGCAGCCAAAGCTCGCTAACTTTGAAAACAGACCATCAGCAGGGATGGCACTGAGGTCTCTGACCCTCTTTACTGGTGCCTTTGCACCCCTCAGCGGCCTCTGAGCAGCAGCACCCAAAAACTGTGCCCTCAAAGCACCATCTAGTGTTTAATACCCGTCATGGTGGCTCCCACCCACTGGGATGATTCTGAATGCATCCAGAAAAACCAAGTTTCGGAGACAATAGTCCATAGGATTCATTGTGTTTCAGGAGAAATGCCAATTGAAAACAAATGGCTCCCAGAGAGCAAAGCCAAATCTGCAGGGATCATTGAGGAGAACTGAGGGAGTTCAACCCTCAGTACTTTTGTTCCAGCAGGAGTAAAAGGCACCTTTTCAGAAGACTCCTGAGATCCAAACTGATCCAAAATGATCCATCATTTCTGCAACCTTCCCACAGAGGCCAGCAGTGAAAAGCATGAAACTTCTGCACAAAGATTTACCTCTGTTTCTCTCTCCATGACCCCCAGTTTCACAATTTGGAAGGGAAGCTTGGAGGAAAACCTCAAGTTCTGCCTTGTTTTCATGTCAAAACCATGTGACACCACAAATTCTGACGAATTTTGATGTAAAACTATGGATCTGTGTCTTGTCCACTGGTAAGAATTATTTAATCTACAACCTGAAAGATTACAAAGGTCCCAAGTAGCATTGTTTAGGGCATTCTAACATGCTGTTCTCAGCACAGAAAGACTAACTCTTAATTACACAACACTGGTGTGCCAGATGGAGAAAAAACACAACTATTTGTGAGCATTTTCAAGTACATCAATATTTCAATGGTTGGAGCTCAAAGCTACAATGCTATTCTGGTTCTGTTCCAAACTGTGCTCCCAATTTCTGCAAGCCATAGGCATCCAAAGAGTTCTCAGAACACCTGTATCAAGAGCCATCACACTGGATGAGGGACTGAATGTAGTGATTCAGGTGGTTCCAGGCTGCTCTGCAGTTGCACCAACTCAAAACTGCACACAGTCCCCTACCTTAACCAGCAGCCACTGCTGAGACCTGGAGGTCTGAGTCAGTACTAGGAGAAATACTGTGAAGTATGAAGAAATGACACTTACTTCAAGCTGAAAGAGTCCTGGTGGAACTTCTTTCAGTGAGTTCTCAGAAAAATCCACTTCTCTCAGGTGATTTTTCCAGAAAATAGTCAATGCATCAGGTAGGAATTCCAGAGAGTTTCTAGATGCCTTACAACATTTCTAGACAACATAAAAGAAAACACACGGAGTAGTAATCATCTCTTTAAATAATGAGGCAGCTGAGCTGTCACATTGTAGTGTAACACATGTTAAAGGCATTAATAAATTCATTCTAGGTAATCACTTTTAAATATTTTGATCTAGCTAAATTTGCTAAGGAGATGCACTCAACTGATGGGCAAATTCTTCGGTGGGCAAAAAGTATTTCAAAAGTTATTTTGAAAATCATCCCCATTTGCTTTTCAACCACAAACAAACACTTCACCAGAGTATACTGTTCTGTTACAATAACAAGGAATGAAATCACAGTGATGGGTCGATACACGTCCTACTTAGCCATGGGTTTGGGCAAAGATAACTTTGAATAAAGGCTGAGTGTTCTGTAAAATGATCCTAACAACAATTATGCTCATATGAACTACAGAGAAAACTAATGTAATGGGACATGTTTCTCAAAGCTTTTCACCAATGCCATCAACATGGTGAGAACAGGGTAGAATCTCAGCAAGACTTCATCTGAGACCCATAAACCAAATTAGGCAGGGGAGCTTCTACAGAAACAGAACACCCTTTAAACACTTGACAGCTTTTTAAGCACCACATTATATTTTTTGCGTTGTTTCAACAGCTTTTTCAGCCTCTGACTCTGTCAGAGCAGTTCAACTTACCAAGGGGCAGGCCCAGGGATCTGGAAACACTTTCAGCTGATTTCTGGAAACATTCAGTATGTTTAGGGACTTGAAGCAGTACAGAAAAACCGTTGGAAGTTCCACCAACCTGTTGTCAGAGACGTCAAACTCCTGCAGCTTCCTTAAACCAATCCAATTAGTTGCTAGAAAACATGAAACATCGTGGACTTCGTATAAGCATGACAGCACTCTGATCCAGCAAGAGTAACAACACTGACTTGTTAGATAAAAGCCAAAGGATTTCATGAGGGTTAAAGAACAACCAGGCCTTTTCATGTACTTCAGACAAAGGACTGAGAGACACTGAGCATCTCCACCTAACGCTCATTTTAAGTCATTGTTACACCAGTTTGGGGTCCTCCTCTGCAACTCAGCCTTGAAATGTAAGCAAAATACTGGACTGTACGTACTGTTTTCCTCGTCAAATAACTTCTCCATATAGTTTTTGGAAGCGATGAGCTTTTTAAGGTTTTTAAGATGTAGGAATCCAGTAGGGAGAGTAGAGAGCCTGTTGCTGGATACATCGACCTCAAGTAACCTGTGAGTACAGAACATATTCAGTCAGGCATCAATAAAATGCTAGCAAAGAATCCTGTTGCCATAGACATCTTTTTTTTACCGGGACAGCTTTAGTTCTGAATGAAAGCAGCTGAAATGTGCCTCACGAGGCAAAGCATAAAGCCCTAATTAGAAAATTAACCCTTCCAGGGAGCAAAGTGGTCTGGATAGACAGCAGATCAGATCATTGATATCAGCCACTAAATGTCAATTTGAGTCAGCTCAGATTCCAGTCTTAGAGGAATGGGGCTCACCAGAACTCGAGAAAAACAGAGGCAACATGAGACAACACAGGAAGTCCCTACAATTGTCCTGATGACAACTAACTTGGAAGTACTGAGAACACAAAAGCACAAATCCTGAGTTAAACCTTGCAGCAGACAGAAAATAAACCAAGAAGCTCCTGCAGTATGCTCTTCACTCACACAGTTTCACACAAGCACATGGACTCATTTGAACCTGCTCTCCATAGGGGTTCAGTCTGTTGCAGGCATCCAGTGCACACACCTTGTACATATGATTTCATCAGATGACTGTACACTGGGTAACTCCATCAGCTGATTGTCAGCCAGGCTGAGCTTCCTGAGGTTTATCAGGCCCCATGGGATCACGGATGGAAGGGAGACCAGGCAGTTGGCAGAGAGATCAAGCTCAGTTATCTGACAGGAGATATCTATCAGCCAGTCTAGATCCACCCAGGGCAGTTTGAGGTTTGACCAGTTCACACACAAAGCCTGCATATATCAAAGACAGAAGAGAAAACCACATTAGTGAAGTCCCAGTTGCTCTTGGTCTGTCTTACAGCACTGGGAATCTGGTAGAGCAGAGCACAGACCATAAACATTTTGCTCACTTCCCAATCTGCTTCTAGGAACTACACTGACTCAGAGATGAAATCATGGCTGGATATCAGCAGCTCCTGCTGTATCTGCTCCATGATCTCACTCCAAAGACCATGAGCACACGCAAGCAGGGGGCCTGGACTTCTTTCCAAGTCCATACACCAGCTCCAGCGAGCCCCTTGCCTGAGACCAGCACACCCCAGCCTCTAGTGGTGAGTTTTCATGGGGCTGGATGTCCCACAGGACACATCCCACCCCACACCAGCAGCACATTATAAACAGATCATGGAAACCATCCCGAATCCAGACTTCACTGACAGACTCCCACTCTGCCCCTTGGACATGGTCTGCATTGCTGCCCACATCTCCAGGGGACTCTGGACACCAACAGAAGCTCCAAGAGAGCCCTGAGGAGCCCTGTGGATCAGGCAGCCTCTGACATGCCAATGGATTCCTTGTGCATAGAGAGGACAGGGACAGATCTGCTGAGTGTGGAAATGACTTTTCAGAAAGAGGCCTGTTGCTGCAGTCATTAATCTGTGCCCAGACACTGCTCTTCCACCTTAAACCTTCCAACAACAAGCAGCCAAACCATTTTGGGAGAGGTTTAGGTTTTGCAAAGGAACACCTGGGAAAGGCAGGGGAAGGCAAACAACTCCTGAAAAGCATTGCTAAACACTAGAAATTTGCTCAGTATCATTTAGGAAGACATTTTAGTTTCTGAGAGACATGATATTGGCCATTGCTGCTTTTGACTGCAAGACGAGGAAGTCATTTTCTCCTCTTTTGAGAAAAACCAGAAGCTGTTCTGAAAGGCATCACTACTTATATCCAGGCTTGAGCTTGGACAGAAGAAAACATGAAAATACAGTGGTCATCAACGCAAGGAAACAACCCAAGGCCTCATTTTCAAGATCACCTCATTGCATTCCAATCTATGTTCCAAAATACACATTTGTAAAATGCTATTCCCAAAACATTTTCATACACTTGGTATTTTTGACATAACTTATCCCCAAAACAGCCTCAATGGAATGATCATTAATTCTCCACCAGGAGGCAGCAAGGACTCAACAGCAAATTAATTTGCTTTCTAATGCCCAGTATTTAGCTCTGAAGACTTTAAACCCCAGATTTAAAATGAAAAGGAATATATTTTGGGAAGGGAGAGAAATAAAAAAGAAACAAAGGTCTATCTCAAATGGTTATTTGAGACTCAGAACTCCAAGTAATGTAGATCAGACTGTTCAAATGTGTAGGAGAATGGAACAAAGGGTAAGCACAAACAGTTGCACTTATTGGCAGCAACTGTACTTAGTGTAGACACAGTGCTTTTCAAATCTTCCCTAGTGAGGCCTCAGGACGGCCCTGCAAATATGAATGGAAATATTATGCCCATTGTATCACTGGGGAAACCAAGGTAGAAAGCACAAGCTGTTTGTTTAAAAGTTACATTCACCATCACACCACAAGGCATCCCTGTAAAACATTACAAGCCAGCAGCAACAAGAAATCAAATTAAGCAGAGTATCCACTGCTGCTGCAAAATACACAATATCCAAAGGGAGTTACACTGCAAAGCTTCACACTGACACTAAACAGCAAAATGCTTTACCCTCGATTTTCCAAGACTTAACAGCTTCCTGCTTACAAACTCTTGTTTTAAATTCTGTATGTAGTTTTTTGTAAGTTCCTCTCACCTGCAACACATACCACAAATCCCTAGGCCTAGGAAAAAAGTATTTGTCCTTGAGTACACGACCAAGGCAGTAATAACAAGACCTACAGCCTGTTTTTATGGGGTGCAAGCAGGACCATATCTCTCTGCTGCTTCTCTTTGCAGACTGATACCCACCTCTATTTTGCATCTAGATTGCTGTGTATCCTTTCCCTCAAAAATGCAGAGCCATGGCCTCAGGGTATTTAATGTGATAAAAAGATACCTGCAGAATTCAGACAGTGCCTCCCCAAACCACAGACGAGATTGTGAAATCCAGCACCTGCTATGAATGCTGCAGGACTGGTGTCCTGCCTCCAAGGCAGCTTTTTGAATCTCAGCAATCAGTGCCCTCCTTCCCACTCAATCCTCCTTCCCATCCACAGCCAAGGACTGACATTGTCTCTTCCACCTAAGTGCTGCAAACTGGGGGATCAGCCCTTTCATCTGACTTAGGGACAGTGGACCAAATACATCCTGGTACCAGTGACCTGATGTCAGGGGAGTTACCTCAGTGGTTTACTTGGAACAGGACTCTGCAGTGAAAATGTAATTAAGTGAAAGAAAGCCTGACAGCAGTGCCACAGAGGGGATTTCCTCCCCAACTCATACTTAATCATCCCCACTATCTTCCTAGGAAAGCCTGCTTCTTTGATGCCAAAGGTCTATGATGCCAAATGTGCAGAACACAGTGATCAACCCAATCTTCTCTGTTTGGAATCAGCTGGGGAGCTCTGTGCTCAAATGACAGACAGAGGATGTCAGCTCTGGGCACAGCCTGACTCCAGGCACCTCACTGCTCCTCAGAAGGGCAAGGAAAACCTCTGCAGACTCCCCTCTCTTGCCAAGGGAAGGATTTCTCAATATAAGCCCCGAAGACTAAACTGAAATCCTCAACAACACCAACGTCAGGGGATGCACTGAAGAAGGCAAGAGACTGGAAATTGTGCAGAAGCAGGAAACCCCGCTGCTCTTGGGCAAAGGATCAACTATAAATATGAAAAATATTTACTTAAATCTGAGACTGTCTGGTAAGGTGATTAAAAAAGGCTGTTGTGCATTTCTCCTAAATGACGTGACGTGTCCCAACAGAACCTCGCTCCTGCCATACATGGGATATTCTGAGGATGGTGATCTGCTTCCTCCATCAATAGCACTGCTGTGAATCTTGAGTGGGACTGCTGCAGATCTGTATACTGATGGTGATGTAACCAGGATGTAACAGGCAGGGGATAAAAAAAATGAGAGCAGGATCCCACACATACATACACATTTGTATGCTTGTATATAAAATTATTGGTAAAATATTTTCTAGGGAAAATGCAGCAGCCCAAGCTCTGTAATGGAAAAATTAAATATATCTCCCACTGCACACACTGGAAACTTACATTTATCTCCATGCTGACTACACCTATCAAAGTCTGGAATCTGTGCCAGGCCACTTTACTGCAGAGGGTCTTTTTGGCATTTGTTACCTGTTCCTGTAAAAATGGACCACTTCCTCTCTTTAGCAAGACTGTGGCTTGCTGTGGGTATAAATTTATGCCAGGGGGGCAAAAAAAAGGAGAAACAGATATTAGAAAAATGAGATGTAACTCCTCTTGTCTCAGCAAGGGCAGCACTGCTCGGTGCAGTGGCTGTCTGCAAGGTGTGGCAGCCAAAACGAGCTCTCCAAGCACATTTTATGCATAGCTGGAGCATTCACTACTGTGAAATCCATTGGAGGTCAACTGTGCAGTGTTTCCACTCAGAGATAGCACAGATGGGAGAAATCCTTTTGAAGTTCTGGGCTCACTCTGAAATGCTCAGTGCTCGGTCTGCCCTGTCCAAGAGGAGAGGCTTTCTGACATCCAGCTCGCTGCCACACACCACAGCCCAGTCCTGCTTCCTCCCAGAGCAAAATCCACCACAGCACTGACACAAGAACACTTGAATTCATGAACCTTCTGAGACAAGGAGAAAGCACTGGGGCTGTTTGTTTGCAGCTGCTGGGAAGTTGTGTTTTAAGAGATTATCAGGGCGTGTGACTATCCCTTCCCAGAGACCTGAGCTCTGCAGACAAACTGGGACAGATCTTCCCGAATTTGTCCCAGTCTGCCAAAGTGAATTCAAAGAGAAAGCATTAAATAAGCAAACATATTAAAAATAAACAGCTACTAGAAAAAACAAGGTCAAGTTTCTGGGTTTTTTTCTTTGCTTTTTTCTTTCTTTTTAAACCTGGCCCTTCTGGCAATTAGCTGATGTTTTAAGACTGCTCTCTTCTTCTTCGCTCAGGGTGTGACAACAGCAAAGCTGAGTCATTTTTACAGCAGCTAAGTTAAATATTGCCAGCAAATTCACATGGAAAACAGACCTCTTCCCTGTGATTCAAACGTTTATTCCAAGTTTATTCAAGCTGAATTATCCAGTTGGATTTTTTTCTTCTTCTAAAAGGCATGTAGTTTTATCAACTCTTATCTCACATCTAGGATTCAGCTTCCTTTTGTTTACTTGTCAACAAAATTAAGAATAGCACAGGGAGGGTTCTAAATTTGCTGATTGAACCTAACCAAGTCAAGCTCACTTATGTGGCCTGTAGTCACCAACACTCAGAACACCATCAGCAACCCAGTGAGAGAGTTTTGGCAAGAAAACAGAGAATGGAGAACTTTGCAAAACTCTGAAAACCTCTCTGCTTATTTTTACTTAACACCAAAGCAGAATCAACAGCCTGCAATGTTACAAACTGAGCAAACAGATACTTGACTGGACTGATTAGCGACATCTTTCCACTGCAAAAAAATTTATGACCTGATGAAAACTGTAACTATTGAAAGCTCAGGGCTCTGATGTTCCTATTCAGTGTTGGATAAACTACATAGTGACCTCACTACATAGTGAGGTGAAAATGAAAAATGCCTGATAGTAAATTGCTGGGTAACAGTATAAATAATATGAAATACTATGTGCTTCCCTATAAAGCAGTAACAGTGTGAGACATTCCTCAGTTCTGAACAAAGGACATTTGGATAACAGAGATTAAGAGTACAAAGAATATAGCCTTGTCCTTAAAGACATTTAATAATAATGAAAGGTATTAATATTCTGCATGAAAACAATGCCACTCAACTGTAGATCTCAAAGCATCCATCTCAAAGTACTAAGCCTTCCAACAGCTGTGGGATTTGAGGAGTTTAAATCTCCCCACTTTGCAGTGGGAGAGAGAGATGCAAATGAATTACCAAAATGGTCAAGAGGTTGTAAGTGGCTAAATATTAGTCTTCAATATTAGTTTTCAACTGCTTTTTGTCAGCCTCTGTGTCCCACCAAAAAACATTTCTGTGGGACAAGTACAGCTTAAGTAATATGATCTGATCTCACACCAAGCTGCTCCAGAAAGCCACATCTGTCCTGAGCAAGTGACAGCAAAGCCTAACAGGCATCTTTTACTGATGAGGATCTCAAGAAGGAAAGATGCTGATAGGAGTTTGCTCTGCTCATGCTCCATGTTGCCAAAAACCTCATGAGCCCATTTGTATGTGCTGCCCCTGAGCTATCAGACACAGGAGGGTTTACTCTGTGCCACACTGACACTCTGGGACAGCACAGAGCTTGTGGCATCAACCAGAAGGAACAACAAAAACCCAGATGAAGTGATTACCCTGCGGTCACAGAGAAAACCTGTGCTAGAAGAAGCCCAGCTTCTTCTTTGGAAGACTTTGAGATTAAAGTGGATGTTTCCTTTCCCCAGCACATGCCTGGTCCACACGATGGTGTCTGAGTTGCCACGTGGAAGCTATCACACACCCTGTCTTGCACAAGGCCATTTAAAAGCCATTTAAAGGCCTAATGTTTTACATCTTATAATTCAGCTCTGCCATCAAAGTCACTTTGACAGCTTGTTCTCTAAATGGATAGCAAACCACAAGGCTCTTAGTTGAGAAGAAGAATCACCAGTCACACGGTACACAGACAATTATCAACTATTAACATGATGCCCTTTAAAATAACATCTCTTCAGATAGATAAAAGGTTACTTACTGTTTTTGCTGGAGCACTACCTGGTAGTGGGCTTGTCTCAATGAAATACTTCCTCAGAAGGTGTTTGCTGGATTCAGGACTGTCCATCAGGATGTAGGAACAAAAGAAAGCTCCATTCCGTAATAAAAACACGGCCACATCTTCATTCCCTTCAGAGAGAAGCAGATTGTTTGTTCTCTTTGTCTCACGTAAATGAACCAACAAGGAGCTGAACAGAAATCCTGAGAAATAACCACTTCTGAAAAAAAATAACCATGGGGGTGTACAAAAAGGAAACTGAACTGTGTAAAGACTGTTCCCTCCAGTGACAGGACTCAGTTTGGTCAAACTGAGACAGCACAGACACTGTTCAAAAGCGCTGGCCCAGGCTCCTTTTTCTCTTTTTTTCCCTGTCTTATTAAACTGTACACACAGCTGTGCTTTGAAGTGTAAATTATTCAGCCTAATTCAAGCATGTGTGCCAGAATGTCCATAACAATAATGCTTTTACTTGCAAGGATTCTAGTTTTTAAGGGTCCTTTCCCTAGAAGTTTATAAAGGAAAGTTCAGCCTCTCAGCATTTACAGTAATCTAACTTCAGAAGGCGCTGACTTACATTTGGCTGAGTCAGAAGGTTCAGAGCCAATTTTATTTTAATTTATCCCACTGGAAAGCCAGGCAAGCCAGTCCCCACTGCAAACAACTCAGGCCATTCTTTATAGGCATTGCAGAAAAGGGGCAAAATTCGGGAGCATGCAAATACACACCTGCCTTTATAGCAGCATAGAGGGGCAGGCGGATGAGGACGGGGAACTCGTTCTTCCTGACGGCACAGCTCTCGGGGTCGGCACTGTACGCACGGATCAGGAGCTTCACGATGTCCAGGTGTCCCTGCTGGCAGGCTATGGCCAGCATCCAGTTCAGGAGCTGCTGGCAAGTGTTAGGGCCTACCAAAAACACATGGCACGTGACTTAGTTAATGCCACAGGGCTGTGACGTGCAAGAAACAGCCACAAGTAGTGGCTGTGCAGAGGGTTTGGGTGCAGGGTGAAGCCCCTGAGGACAAAGGAACAGAGTGCACTACAAAAGTGTGATAGAGAAGAGCCCTAAGCACAAAGTTTTCAGCTTTGCTTAACTGTTCTTCATTACCTACCAAGCTAATGGGCAAATTTTTTTAATGTCCCCAGTCTAACCTAGCAACAGTAGAAGGTTCTGAGGATGCCAGCTAGAATATAGGCAGATAAATCAAACATCTGATCCCCAATAGAGGCAGTAAGGGAAGCCCAGGACTATCTTTGCATCCAGATCCAACAGACATTAGATCCAAACATCCAAGGTAGGCCACTTCTTCCAAGTTCATGAGAGGGGATACAAAGGATGGGGAAAACCAGATGGCACTTCACACTGTTGGGTGAATAAAACAAAAATAAATGCTTCACTCAACAAAAAATAACTGGTTTAGTTTGTTTTTGCTGCAGCCTGAAGTCTGCCACAAAAAATTTCATTTCCCCTTGAAACATTTCATTTTTGGTTTACTCTTTACTAACAATTCCTAGTAAAGTCAGACAAATGTCATTTAAGGCTAAAACTAAAAGACCACATTTTGACCTCTGCATGAATTTGCTGATGTTTTCTTCATTTCCAAACTGCTTTTTTTTCTGAACTAATGTTTTACCCGTCGAACACAGCTGTCCTCTAGATGTGCCTAATTCTGTGCGTGTAACTAAACGCCCATGACAAGATTATTTCTGCCAACAGTAAGGAGTCCTCAAATCTCCTCTGATTCACTGCACCATTTCTGTTTGCTTTACAAACTCATGTCCCCTTCAAAACACTTACAGGAACATCCAGAAGCCCAAGTTTACATGTCAACTTTTTTTTTTGCAGCTTATCCATGAGGAAATTACAAGGCTCTTTGCATTCTTAACAACTGGACTAAATCCCTCACTCTCATGCTACAAAAAACGGGTTCCACTTAATCTGTAAGCCACAAGAAGTTCTCACTGTTCCAGAGAGACTCATTGCAGTGCATCAGCCAAATTGCAAACTCAAGCAATTTATTCCTAAGCCCTGTGATTGGTTTCTGTGTCATTTCCCAAGAAAACAATTGGAAAGTCCTGCATAATAATGCCTGAAAGCAAGTGTTGGAGGGAATTTGGTCAGTTCTAAGCTAAGTTTCCAGAAACTACTCAAGTCACTTTTCATTACTCAGTGTATTACATTAATATAATTTAATTTTTGCTACTAGGTTAATCAGCTTCTTTCTGGCTGAAGGAAATATTACATTTAATTGCTTCCCCCAAACTGGAACATTTATTTTGCTTACCAGTGCTCTAACAGAACATCAAATAAGCAGGTTTCCCAACAGGTTATTCCCATTCTCAGTGAGGCCACTGGCAAGTATTTAGTGAGGAGCTAGACCTATATGCAGGTCAAACATTGCAGAAGCCAGCTTAGCTCTTGTGGTTACTGCAGTGTCTGAGGTCCAGGCAGTGATCTGCCCCAGAAGCTCTGCAGGACCACTGGACCCCAAACCCATGGAGGGTCCCAGGGAGAAGCAGCTGCCAAGCCCACAGAAAATTGAGAGAGCAACAGGGGACCCAAACACAGCTCCTGGCCCTGACTCAGAGCAATGCTCTGCCCCCTGCTCCCACAGCTGCCTTAAGAACTGTGTCTGAGCCTAAAAATGTCTCTGTTCTGCTGTAAAATAATTGCTGAAATAAAATTTAAGTAAAATATAATGATGATTCTAAAGGAAGAGTTCCCCTGACAGTCAAAACAGAATGCCAAGGAAAGAACAAAGTGGGTGCCAGCTGTGCACTCAAACACCCTCATCAGCTGTGCTACTCACTCCCAGCATCCCTGGGAGTGCTGGATCAGCAGTGGAATTATGCTTTTTCTCAAAAATCCCCTAATTTCTCTGTAGGGTCTGGAATGTTACCCAGCTGTGAGGGCTGATGGGAATGAACTGTCTAAACAGCATCTTCCTCCACTTCCAATTTGCAAACATGGAATATTTTTATGGATGTGTTTCTTCCCCCACGGGGGAAATTTTCTTCAAGCACGGCAGAGATCAGAACCCTCCACGTACTTTCCCATGGCTAAATCCCTCCCCTTTCAAGGAACGTGAAAAAACCAAATAAATGCCTGCTTGAAGCTCCAGCACACAGCCACCAAAATGCTTGAGGAGAGGCAGAGACAACCTTACCACGCAGGGAATCCAGCAGCTCTTTCACGATGTCCTTATGTCCAAAATAAGCTGCCACCACAGCAGCATTGTCATCATTAGGTTCTGTTGGCAACACCACCAACGCTTCCTTCAGCAGGTACCTCACCGCCTGCAGATCTCCATATGCTGCTGCAATTCCCAAAAGCTGACACTGGTAAAGAAAACAGAGCAAAAGAAACTCTTCTGTAAAGGCAGAGAAAGAGCATTTCCAGAGCTATGCTATTTATTTGTGCCCGTGCTGATGCACGCACGCTCTCACCGTGGTTAATTGAGAATGTCATAAGCACTAGTAGCCTTTAGAATCATTGGTGTGGTATATTGATTATATTGATTTATTGGGGGTTTTATTACAGTTTTTTTGTATGGCTTTGACAGAGAAGTGCCTGAGGCACAGAACACTGAGTGTAAATCCATTTTTCATGGAGTAACAGTAAAAGCATTTGCACAGCTCAGCTACAAGGTGTAGTAGTTCCTATTTTGAAGGTGGCCTGGACTTGACGTGCAGGTGCCCTCCCAAAACACCAAGATCAGCTCTGTGCAAAGAGCAGGCTCAAAACGAGGGCTCTGAAGGCAGAGCAGTGCAGAGCTGGCACAGAGCTTGTGATGTAGTTCCAAACACAAGCAGCAATATCTGCCCCATGGGCCATTAACCATCTTTGTACTGATGGAGGAATACATGTTTTGCTAAGTCTATAAACTGCTTCCTTTTTATGGGGAAAAATGTATTTCCCTGTTGTGGTGACCACAGCAGCAGCACCCCTCCTCACACAGCCTCCTGTTCCTACATGCAGTGTTCCCTATGGTCTGTCTCATCTTCCTGATCAGTGTTTCCAAGGGCAAACAGTGCCCCTGAGTATGTTCCTGAAGTGCCTCACACAACCAGCCACATTTAGGACTCATATACTGAACGGATTTTCTCCATGAAAAATGATAGCAGCTTGGCATTTGGGTTTCTTTCCCAATAAAACTTAAGGAAGAGCAGCAACCTAACCCTACCTTCTCCACCTGCAGTGCAGTCTCCTCACATGACAACTTAATCAGCTCTTGGGCCTTGCTGGTGTCCCCAGCTTTGTAGGCATCCTGGATGCTTTCTGTCACCGGGGTCTGAATTACGGAGACTTCTCCAACTGTGGACTGTTTGCCACCCATGTCCACAGTTCCTGCAGGGAAAATAGGAAAGAGGGGTCAGGAAGAAGTACCTGCTCATTACCCATGTACAGCTGCAATGTCAGTGAATCCTGGCAATTAAAAAAAAAGGGTTGAATTATTTTCACTAGAATATTTACTGCACACAATTAAAAAGAGAACCTGATAAAAGAAAGTGATAATATGTTAAAGTAGTTCCTCAGAGGGACATGAAACTAAAGGGGACTGAGAGTTCCCCAAACACTCCCAGAGGTGGTTTCCAAAGGATGGTGTGAAAGCTCACACACACAGACATGTAAACTCTGCAGCTGCCTGGCACAGTCCCCCTCCTGCTGCAGGAACTGGGGAAGGGAAGGGCTTCCATGGGACTGGCACCTGCAGAACTCCTCCAATAAAGGAATCTGCACAACCTGTAAGAAAATTTTGGTATCATTGGCCTTGCTTCAGTCGTATTTCACTCCTGGCAACCTAATAAAGCCCTGCTGTCCTTCTCCAGTGCTTTCCATTGCACCTCAGTGAGCATGAAAGAAAAGAAATTGGGAATATTTTTACTCTGAAGATTGTGCAAGATGCCCAGTGTCACTCCAATCAATCCTGGAGAATCTCCCAGACTAGACTTCTTTTTCCTAAATGCCATCAGGAGCCAGAAGAGCTTTTACATGTCAAAGATTAAAAGCTGCAAGCCATTAGAGAAGACACTTGTGGTGGGTGGCTAAAGAAGAGGTAGCCATGAAGTCTCATACCCACCCCTCCAACTATCAGAACAGGGAAAACTGCAGGAAAGTCACTGAATTCCAAGATATTCAAGTCTACTCCTGACCAACGTGTAAGATAGAGGAAAAAAAAAACATTTTTCACTTGAAAAGAAACGGTTTCATACTCACTTCTTCCTGCTGTGAATTATTATTGCTTATTTGCAACAGGTTAAAAAAAGACCCTTAAGCCCACAGATTTTCACATATGTTAATAAGGATTTTATTTTTTAAACAGCCACATATGTCACACAGGGCTTAGTTTAATGCAGCCTGGAAAAAGAAGTAAATTTGGAGTAACCTATACATGTCAGTAAATATCTTTGAGTAATGCAGTCTGATTCACCAATAGATTCTGACTAACACTTCTCATCAATTATTTAAACGAAGCTCAAATCACTCAGACATCAGAGACGGCTCCAGAGATTCGTGCTATTAAAAATGTGCCCACATCAATAACCTTTCTCAGATGATGCAGAATGTGTGAAGGACAAGGAGCAGAAATCAAGGCTGATGAAAGTGGGATTAAATTACAGCACAATAAACAGCATCTCAGAGTTCACTTCATGTTCATGCAGTGCCTTCATAATTCCGTAGTTTTAGGGAGTACATGGGAAAAGAAATTCATCCTGCATTTGGTCCAGTCTTTCAGAGCAGACCACACACCTCTAAGGGATCCCTGAGAATACTGCATATGATTTAGTTCTCATTTTAATGACACCAAAAGTAGGATATGCAAATGGCTCTTAGGCAAGTAACTGTTTAGAGGTTGAGAGAATGGAGACTCTTTAAAGTTAAACAGTTCTCCAGTCAAAACAACTCAGAACTGGACTAAGTAAAATCAAAAAGTACAAATCCAAGCAAACCCTGCAGTTACTGGAACATGCAGCCTCCCCGCTCGGCGCCCTGTGATGAAATACTGAACCTAGAGAGAAGCTCTGGAATTCCCCTTGGAGGAAAAAATGCCTCAATTCAGAGATACAAAACAGCTGGAAAACTGCTCAGCTTCCTGCTCAAGAAGCCCTGCAAACCAGGGCTGCAAGAGCACAGCAATTTAACTTGGTTCCTACAAAAATTCTGAAAGGAGGGACAAAATGTACTTTTTTCCAGCCTCAATCCCAATTTTGGGGATTATCACTCAAGACCCACATGTCCAGCTATTCCAGATGTAAAGGCACATCCTTTCTGCCAAAGAATTTTGCAGAGCCATCTTTCTTTCTTTTTTTACACCATGGCCAGGGAAGGTGGAGGTACGAGTATCTCACAGAGATTTGTGATTCACTATTCATTATTCATCCTGGTGTCACATCCTTCTCTAGCAGAGAGGTCTCCAGCCAATCTCCCATGCATCCTACACACCAGAACTCTCCTTAAAAGAGCATTTTCCACCTTTCCTACTGGAATTGCCCCACTGTGCACAGGGGAACCACCAAACCCCTTGTCCAGGGGGCACAAGTAGGATCACATATTGTAACTGAGGGAAGGAGGAACTCTCCATGCTAGACTCTAATCCCAAGACTACTTCTGGGTTTTACCAAACAACTACTTCACAAAACAACTTGGCTAATGTGTCATGCTTCCTCTTACAGTTTTGGCCCCCTCAAAATTTCTTAAGTCTTTTGTAGTGTAATGGCTCAGTTAAAGCCACTGGTGCCACCACCACTGCTTGGAGAACATGGGCTGGCCATCAACCAGCACAGCCTGTCCATGTGTGTCAGGTGCAGACTTCTGGGCTCTCCAGGAATGGGAAGGTCACAAACAGCTGACTCCATGGAGTTCATATGCTCCCAGAAGAGTTTTCGGGATATTCATTTTAGTTCTTCAACTCAATTTTAGTCTTGTCAAATTTTTATTGACCTAAGCAAAACTGCTCAGCTTTGAGCACTTGAACATCCATCAAGTAGAAGTCAATAAAAGTTTCATTGAGTGTAAGAAATTTTGGCAATTCTACTGTTTGAAACCAATATATTTATATGAAATATTCCTGGCAAAAAGATAATGCTGCTCATCATTCAAGTTTCTTACGTAGCTGTCATCAAAGCTTCCTTTTATGATTCCATTCTGCAGAGTAAATTCACCTCCTGCCTAAGACCTGAGGAAAGAAGCTGCCAAAAGTCTTCAGAAAAAAATAGTCTTTGAGACTGAACTAATTACAAGCCTGAAAAGAGCAAAACTGGTGAGATACAAAGTGATAAAAAAGCTTGCCCTTAACCAACAGCTGTACCCACGAGATCCTGTCTAAGTTAACCTGAGTTTTCAAAGGTTAAATGAGAGAAGGTTGTCCATCCATTCCCAAGTTCCAAAAAAAACACAGAAGTCATCCATTGCATCACGCCAAATAAATTACCCAATTCACAGAAGACTTCCTGGTGACTTAGTAAATGATATATTGACTTCAGAACTACAAGTGGAAAATAAGAAACAGCACATTTTATAATCTTAATTTACTCAGCAGTAGAAGGGAAAAAAATGAGGAAAAATACATTCTAGTGACTTAAGACTGTTTTATTTTTACAAGATACATTACTGAACTATCATCAGTACTGGCATTCATGCAGGCTGGGAATAAAGTTTTGCCAATACATGCATCAGTCATTTTTAGCAAAAATCTGGGTCAAAACCCAAAGAAATTCTGCCTCTGGTTTTAACCCTACAAATCTCAAGGTCTTTACCTGAGCTCTTCATGGCTTTCCTGGTAGAGTCACCTCGCTCACACACAGGCTTGAACAACATGACAAGAGAGCAGCACTGAAGCTGAATAATATTGAACCTCTGTCTTTGGACTTGATCATCAACACGTTGAGCATTTAAGCCTGGGCGTAACAAAGTGCTTTTAATTCTTGGATTGCACAGATTTAGGAACTGGTTTCTGTACTTTGCATAACAGGGTCTGCATTACTCACAACAATGCACATTGTTATATGCAAAGTAGCACAGCAAGTGATGATATTCTAGCAGTACTCCTTGGATATTCCTGTAATGTCCAAGAAACTCCAGAAATTCTTACAAACCTGTTGTCATTTCCTTTAGTTTTTGCTTTATTGCACACAGATCTCGGACAGTTCCTGTGCTGGCACAGGTTCCCCTAAAGCCACTGCCCCAAAGTAGCACCAAGAAGCAGATAAATGAAGAGTATTTGAACTGAGGTGGGTTCTTTTCTCTAACACCTTTGAATTCCAATGAAAATAAAGCCATGGAGTTTACTCCAAATCATTCAGCCTCTGCATCTCTGCCTTGCACTTGCTTAACCTCTTCACAGATTCATGGCTTCTTTTCTTGCTTTCTGCTAATGGCTGTAAGCAAACCCAGGGCTCTTTGTCAGGGGAAAATGGCAGGCATTTGCTGACACTAAAAACACATCCCTCATCTATTCCTCACTCTCCTTAACAGCTTGTAACAAAACAGCCAACTATGGAAATATCTCCCAGTCTTGATTTCAATGTTTTGTACTTTGGAAGCACCTTTAAAGTTTGGCTTTTAACTCAGTAAAAGCCTTTTATAAAAGCTAAGGGCAAAACTACTTTTCGTTAAAAAAATCCCCCAATGCAAACAGAGGTTATCAATAAAAAAAGCAGTCCTATTTTATTGCCAATAAAAGGGTACAAGGTACCACTTTCAAAGTGCAATAGACTGCTCAGAGAAACAAAATAAAAACGTCTTATTAACAATAAAGAGTACCATGAGAATTTTAGGGGTATGTGTAGTTACACCCTGTCACAGGCCTTGTTATTACAGTAGGTGAAAAAAACCCTCTAAAACTTCTAAATTGACAGTATGCCAGTATTATTAAAAGGGGAGGGTTTGCAGGTCAATGCTGTGAATCAGCAAACAGCTGCATAACAAAGCAGCACACTGTATAGATGATTACTACCTTTATTTCCCAAATCACTGCATCTCTGTCTCTAACACAGACTCACAGAGTTCGTAAATGTTACATTAGGCCCTTTTGTAAGTTCTTTGGCAACTAAGCAGGATATTCTTATTTAGCAGAGAAAGATATAAATGAGATGCTTAACCCAGGAAGCTAACTTACTCCAAAACAGAATTACAATAATAATAAAACCTTAAAACTACTACTGACCTTGTCATAATGTGTGCAGGTATTTCCAGAGACGGGAGCAAATCCAGATGATGCTCTAACACAGACTCCCATTCAGCAATGTAATTAAGCTATTAAATTCCTTGGATTGATAACCACCCACCCCTGCTCCAGCACCAGCAGCTCCTACAGCAGCCACTGGATGGAACAGCTCTCAGCTGGCTGGCTGCTTCTTTGTCTGAATTAACTACTCCAGTTTAGCCCTGACAGTTATTTTCGTCTCCATGTCCCATTGCAGCGAAATCCAAGCCTCTGGTTCAGAGGATGTGGAGATGGGGGTGGGCAGGGCCTCTCCGGGCTGAGCTCAGGCATTCATTCCTCAACAGCACCAGATGGATACAGCTAACCTTTACCAGCTTAATCTTTTGCCATTTTGACTTCTGAGTGCTGCCACAGCACAAATAAAAAATGGGACAGAGATGAGGTTTAAGATGCTCTGAATATTCGAAGCCAACACCCCCAAACGCTTAAAAGCTCACCAGTGTCGCTGAACGTTTTTCAATACTACCCTACAGCAGCTTTGCCCAGCTGGTTTGCAAAATTAATGGAAAGTTATGTTATTTCTTGAGTCTCTGCAACAGACTCGTGTATCTTCTGCTGCTTCGAAAAACTTCAGGCTAATAAACTGAACAGCAGCCCACAGGAAGCCTCCAGTGATTTCAAAGGGTGATGGATCTGCCCTACATTGCACTTTCCATTTAGATGAGGAAGAAAAATTTCTCAGTCCTCTGGAAATCTTTGAGATACTGAAAAAACACCATCCCAAAACAGGAAAAAAAGACCCCAAAGCCCTGGGTTCTTTAATAAAAAAATAAAGAAATACATTTTCAAGTCAGCCCAAGTCAGTAAAAATGCTTCATGAAACAAAGATAGCTTTTGTGTTCCTTCTCTAATTAGCTGACACTTCAAAGTAAGGTTTCATTTGCTTTTTTAAAAGTTGAAAGATTTTGTTCATTCATTTCATTCATTCAGTTCTTAGAAGATAAAGTCACAGACCAAAACCTCTCCCCAGGAGGGAAGTTGTGTTCCCCTCTTGCCCACACGGCCCCACAGCCAGGACCTGGCCCAGAACCATTCAAAGGAGGGTCCTGCAGCAAGAAGCCTGTGATCTACTACACCTTGTTCTCAAATTTGGGCACAATACACACAGCTCAACCAATTCTGCAATAAAATGTCCCTGAAAGGATTAGAAAACGGTCAGAACTACTTATAAATCCCCCTGTGAGAAGATAAGGATGGAAAGTTACAGTAAATCCAACTGAGAGGGAACAAGATGGTTTATCTGGGAAGTTCAGTACTCCCATTGGAGAAACTGTGCCAGAATTGGGCCATGTCCTTCTGACCCTGATTAACATCTCTCACAACAAGTGAGACGTGCCAGCTTCCCAGGACAGTGGGAACCCTCCACACACTTTTTCTGCCCGTTTTCTGTGGTTCCATTTCCCCCAAACATCCATTATTTCAGCTGATTAAAGGAGTGGCTCTGCACTAAGAACCAGCTGCCAAGGCAGTGGAAAAGATGATGTATTGAGTACAAAAGCCACCCGCGTCTACAACACAGCTCACAATCAATGCTCACTGCCCCTGAAGGAAACTTATAACCCTAAAAGAAACCAGATATGAAACACAGAAGAATGACACAAAGGAAAAAGTCCAGCACTGAAGGGATTTTTTTTTCACTGTTAATGCACATTCTGGAAGTATTTTTAAATTGTTTACATGCCAGCACCACACACGCAACGTGTCGATCTGCACTGAACATTTTCCAGCAAGCACACAGGAGCTCCTAAAGGGCATGCTGACAATTTTAGGTACAGCTGTGCAAAGTGACCAATTATCACCAGAATCATTGGAAATTTTCTATTTAGAAACACTCTTAACCTGCAAGGAAAAAAAGCATTTGCTAACGCCAACCTAAAAGGAAAATATTAAGTCCCGGATGGAAAAATGCTTTGGACTCCTGCCTTTTCACTGGGCTCCAGAACTGATTTATGAAAAACAGACGCCTCCAAAGGCTTCAGCTCCTCACTTACACAATCATTTTTCCCTCATCCAGGATAATGAGCGACAAGGGGACAGAAAAGCCTCAAAAACTGGTAACACAGACTCAGCAGGATCAGGGGCAGTATCAGCATCTGCCAACACCAGCACTAAGCTGGGGCTGAAAAGCTCTGCCAAATCTGAGCAGGCTCAGATCTCCTGCATTTGGTGTGTGCACCTCCCAGATTCCCGGGACTCTGGGAATTATTTGTACTGTCCAAGAAGTTAAAATGAAAGCCAGCTGGTTATTCCTTGCTGAAGCACCAAAGAGGCTACACAAAGCCATGGCAAGGCAACCAGGTCAGCGAGAGCCCTTCACTAACTCTGCCATCCCATTTTCCAGCACCATGGACTGGGAATCGTTGGTGACAGTGATGGTTTTACTCTCTCCTCTGAGTACGAGCGTCAGGTCTAAGCAGCTTCACGTGCACATGTTCATTCTTTTCAAACTGAGGAGCATCAGTGGCCACAACACGTTTCTCAGGGGTCAGATTGGCTCATGGAGGCACCATCCCCCCTGGCAGGCACACACCTGGCCTTTGGACAGGGAAGGAATGGGACAGGGATGACCTCCAGCAAGCACAGGGCAAAGGTTGGCTCAAAGAGCGGGGGGATGCCCCACATCCCTCCAGTAATGGCCACTTTGGGGCCAAAGGATCAGCAAAGACCACAGACAGCACTGACAGTGTTAATTTTCACCCCCAAAGCAAAGCTATTGAGGGAACCAAGAGAGCTCCAAATGGCCAGAGAGCCAGTTGCTGTATTGAAAATACGAATGACTCAGCTCTAAGTGAAAGTTGCTATTTTTGTCTTTTGGCCTCAGTGATTTGGTTCCCATCCTACAGCTTGAATCATTCAGAAATATGCTTCTGCATGCAAGGCCAGCTATGCCACTCTTGCTTTCCAAATTTTAAATTGGAAGATATACATTAGGCATGCAGAAGTATGACTACGCTTTTGGATTTTCTTTGTGCTCGTTTCCAGGCATGGCAGCAAAGAGAGGATTATTAAATGATGAAAGGTGTCTCTAGTGAGACCATTGCTGTCCAATTGAATCAAATATTACAGCCATGAAACCAAACCAAGATTGGATTTCATTTGGAACTTCGTAAAATAAAATTTCATGGCTAACTTTGGTTTCTTCTGAAACTTTCCCTTTTCCCTTAAGTTCAAGCTTTCATCAGAAGGGGTAAAATCCCATGCATCAGCGTTCTCTCTCTTTCAAAGAAACAATTTGCTCAACATTCTTCTAAAAAAAAAAATTCATTAATTATTCACACTGGGGAGGCACCAACTCATGGCCAGCCCTCTTCTACTACAACCTCCTTAGACATGTATTTAAAGCTTGGTTTAGAAAGAAGTAAATGCTTTTAGCCCCAGCTGGGAGGAGCTCAGGAGGGGACTCCCTGTATGAGCGTGAGGGGAGGATGGGCCCAAGTCTCTGCCCAGGTCTCCTCTTAGTCCAAGTCTTCCACTGGCTCCATCAAAGACACATCCAGTGACCTCGCAGCTTATCTGAGTTGGGAAAAGCAGCTCCTAAGCTTATGTTTCACTTTAATAACACATGTAAACACCCTCCTAAGTGGAAAACCACGACACTGCAACTCAACTGCTGGTCAAAAATAACAGCACAGAAGCTGCCAAAATCTGTCTCTTCAGCCCCAGGGATGCTACTGGGAAAAACAAGCCTCCAAGGGGATTTCAGAGAAAGAGCTGGGACACAGGAAGATTTTGGAAAGGCTGTTTAAAGAGGAGAAAGAAGGGGAGACAATGTTAAAGAGGCATGTGAAATACCCTGCACAACACCAGTTTATCACTTTCAAGGAAGATTATGAGAATCTGAAGAGGTGGAGAAGACAAATGGAAGAAATGGAGGATTTAATTACAAGAGTGGAGATGAGAAGAGCTTGGCTTGTTGAGCTTGGAAAAATGAAATCTAGATGGAGATGGGAGTCCTGTCTATAAATACATCCAGAGGGAGACACCGGGGAAGGAGAAGAGCTATTTGTGCACAGGCTGTGAAAACATTTTAGTTGACAGTTAGAAAAAAGTATAAAATATTGGGAGGCTTGGAACAGTCTTCTATAAAAAGCAGAAGCAACAGACAAGTCAACTTGCTTAAAGCAAGCCCTGCATAAGGTTTAAGAGTGTGACACCAGGACACTGATCCACACACTCCTTCCAGTCCTACAGCCAATGTTCCCACATTAAACATGGGCATGAGTCAACCCAACTACCAAGCACTGACTCCTAACACATGAAATTATAGCAGCTTCACAGTTTACTTTGAGGAAAGTTTGGAGAATGAGAGAATATTTTTCATTAAACAAACTGACAGATCTGGGAAAAGGCAGACACATCTAAAGGAAGAAGCTTTTCAGGAGATTTGAGGAGGTAAACATCCCACACAGCAAAATCCAAGCTTAGTGCATGTTAGACACAGTCCAACAAGCTTCTTTAACTGTGCCTGCCAGCCTAATAAAACACCTTACTCTTTGCTATCCTCACTTCTCATCACCACAAAAACAACCACTCTGGACCAGTTTATGCAAAAGTGTTGCACGCAGAGGAAAAGAAAATGCAATCAAGATATTGGATATGGTTGGCATCAAAAGAGTTGAAGGGGCAATTTGGCAACAGCAGAGCCAAGGGAAGTGCAGAGCTGGGAAGATGGATATGACACTCTGGAAAAGAAAAAAACCCAACTAAACAGTGGAGAAAGTGAGGCTCCAGCTCATGATGTGACCCTGCTGCAGGTCACAGCATTTTTAGATGTCTGGTCCAAGGTAGAGACAGCAAAGTGAGGCAGAGACAGCCAAGCGAGGCAAGGCACATTTCATCCCCTTCTCATCAGCCTTTGATGAGCTCTGATCCATTGCACCCAAGGACCTGGTCCAATCCATGCAAATGGCTTTGATTTGACAGCTTTTATTCCCACCCTGCCATTGTGTAAAATGTCCAAGGTGCAAAACATGGGAGAATTGTGACCAGGATTACAAGACCACTTAAGGAGCCAGGTTTTTTGTTTTTCAAGATATGAGTGAGATCTGAAAAGAGATCCTGTCCATTAGTGCTACAAAAAAAAAGTAAAATAAAAAAATTATGTTCCTGTTTGATGCAAAAATAAAAGCAATTTCAAAGGCTCTTTGATGTGCAAGACAGAAAGACGTGCAGGCAGATTCTGGAGGAGGTCTTGTCTTCAGCAATTACCAGCACTCTTTTTGAATCCTACTCCCCAGACAGAACTTTTATGTGAAGCAGATAATCACGCTGCAGAGTGTATCAGCTCTAAACCTTGTGGCTTTTCAATTAAGCAGCAGTAACCTCTAGTCCAAAAATTCCTTAACCAAGATGGGAATAAAACAAACAACCCCCCGAACCAATTAACTGCAGGTGAAGCAAATCCAAAGACGTGCATGCTTTTAAAAGATTGCATTTTGAGCCCTTCTCGGGCAGCAATGCGATATTTTGATCATTAAAGCAAGTGGTGATGCAATTTCCACAGCGACCACAAACATACCAAGAATATTTGAGCTAAATTTATCCAGACTTCTTGTTTGAATCACTGCTTTGGGTCGTTATTTTTCCATGATTTTCAACCAGGCACAGAGAAGGAGCTGTGGACAGACTGGGACTGAGCTTCCCCCGGCAGTACCCGAAATGCCAACCTTTATGCTTGGGAGCCATATATTGACTATTAGAGAGGAAATAAAGCTGCTCCTCCAGCTCCCAACCCCAGGTCCCTGCTCCTTCCACCCGTCTCCTTCCTCCTGCCCTTCCTGTGGCCGACTGACCCTTTCCCTCACCCTCGGGTGACAAAACACAGGGCCTAAGTTCCCAAAGCTCACCATGGATCTGTTGCCCTCTCCAGTTGGAGAGGGTGAGCCAAAAAAGAGAGGAGCTGCACCAGATTTCCCACTACTCTGTGCATCTCCATACTCACACTCTGTATGAGTATAAAATATTGGAGAAATGGGGTTTGTATATTCATACAGGGTGTGAACTCCTCCAGATCCCAAGTCCTGCCAGTCTGCCTGGAGCAACACAAACTGCCAGCCCCCAGAGTCACTCTGACTGCAGGAGGGCTTTGGGAAGATTGAGAGTCTTCCCTATAACTTAAAGACTTCTTTTATAAGTTTTTTAAGTGAGGGCAAGGCACAAATTCAAAGCATGGAAACACTTCTGTTGTGAAACTATCAGCAGTTTACATAAAAGAGCTGCTGCTGTGGTGATACATAATCATGCAAATAAGCAATTCCTGACCCACTAATGAGCACACAGACTTGGATTAAAGAAAGGAATTAAATATCAGCCTGACTTGATGTCAAACCTGAAAGAGAACCTATTAAGAGACAGACTTCACGGTTGAGTCACCATCCCTGGAGGGATTTAAAAGCCCTGTGGATGTGGCACTTGGGGACATGGTTTAATGGTGGGCTTGGCAGTGCTGGGTTAATGCTTGGACTCGGTGATCTTAAAGGTCTTTTCCAACCGTAAAAATTCCACGATTCTGTGATTCTACACAGCATATTGGGAGTTGAATGGTACAAAATCCATCCCCCACACCCTCATCTGCAATGCAAACAGTTCCTCCCAGCTCACTGCCTCCTGCCAAGCAGAGCCCTGGCAGCCCCTTTATCGATCAGAGCAGTGAAAAACAAACAAATCACAGACTTAATGCTGTAAGGATCCCTGAAGATCCCATTATGTCAGCGCAAAGTCTTTAATGGGTTTTGGATAAGGCCCCCATAGGCTTTGGGGAGGATGAAAAAACATAATTCATTGCATTTTCTTAATGCAAGTATAAAATCACACACAACATCTCTGACAAAACAATAAATCAATTACAGGCCTGGTAAGGGCTGAGTTGGTGTGAACACTATCAACTGCTTTTTTCCCACTGAAACAGAAGACAGTGGTTCTATGACCCCAGAATCAACTCTCACCTAAAAGCTGCCTTATAAATCACACCTTTCTAAGGACTTTTCTAAAAAAGTCCCTGTGTACAAGTTCTAAGGGCAAAGGGTTTTCTTTACAACCTTATCACCTTATCTTTGTTTTTTCCCAGGCTTCTTGATAGACCTGTCGTAAGTTACATTTCACTGTAATAAACCAAAAATACATTTTAACAGAAAGGTGGAAAAATAAAGCTGTAAAGCAGCACATAATGCCAGATCCAGCTCAGATAAAGATCATTTTTTTTTACTATTGCCTGTAAATAAAACTGGCTCTCAGGTTGGACTCCCTGCTCAATTAGCTTCCCAAGGCCTTTACTGCACCAGTGGCTCTTCCAGCAGCTCTGCCCTCCTTGCTACAGCCCTCAAGTTCAAGAGCAGACTGGCTCTGATGGTATTTATCAGAAAAACTGTAAATGCCTCAGCATTCACTGCCCTTTTTGATAATCCAGGTTCAGTTTGGAGAGATATTGCAACACACAGCTCTTCTGCAGTCTGCACAAGAGAGCAGGTTTAACCACAGGCATGTTCTGCTGCAGACCAGCCTTCCGCACCAGTTCTTGTGAGATTGCACCACTTCTGTATGAAGAGTTTATTTAAATATTTAAAAATACAAGCCTATTACTGCTTTACTAGTGTACTTCCTATTCCTGCTGAGCATTTCCTACTTCTCCTTCTGCAGGGCACTCTGCAGTGAGATTAACTCACAGGCAACACCTGTTCTACTTTTTGCTTTTTTTTTTTTCTTTTTATCGTAGGAACATTTCAGTTTGCTGTCAAATTAACTCACAGCTTAACAAGCAGAAGAAAAACAGAAAACCTTCAAGGCTCATTTAGTCTGATTATACAGAACTTCACACAACCAACACACTTTGCAGGTCTCTGTGTCCTCAGATCAAGTCCCAGATGCTCTCCTTGTCCTTCTCACCCCATGCTGTTACAAAAACTCAGGGTAATGTTACTACAGGGTAAGGTGTGGATGGAAAAAGCAGGACAGAGGCTGTGAGTACTTTTTCCCTGTTACACAGCACAATGTGTCACAAACAAGCCTAACTCAACATGCCCCAAGACTCACTGCTGGCCCCAGCTGATGTGAGAATTTTAAGGTTTACGTGGTGATTTCATGAGGAACAAAGTGGTACCAGTGGTGCTGCCAACACTGCTTTTCTCTTCCTCCTCTATTCAGCAGGAAAGATTTTTAAACAAAGCTATTCACACTACCAACTGCAAGCTCCTGTCCTTCATGTTTAAGGCAAAAAACTCAACAGTGCAGAACTGCAAGGAAATCATAGAATACGTTGAGTTGGAAAGTACCCATCAGGATCATCAAGTCCAACTCCTGGCCCTGCAAAGGACACCCCACCAAAGATCTAATCTGGAGGCCACGTCCATGCCCACCCAGGAGTGAGGGGGCTCTGCTTGCCTTTATTGCTATAAAGAAGTCAGGTTTTTCCTGTAGACTTTTATTTCTGAAGTGGGTCTCACACTGCCAGGCTGGCAACTGGAAGGCTCGGGCTATCAGTGAGTACAGAGTGGAGAGCAAAAGCAGAGTCTGTGAAAGTTTCCATCCTTCCACCTACAGTCCCATCACCTCCCCAGGCTGCTGCACCCCAAAAAGGCCTCAGCCACACTTGCACATGTCCTGCCCTGATGCAAAAAGGGAGCAAGGCTGGATGCACAAAGGGTGTCCCAGGAGGATAAGCTGTTCCACTTGCTAAGCTCAAGTTATCACCACTCAGTCCATTGTGAAACTTTCCATATAAAATTGCACTTGCTCCTGAGAAGTCCCTCTTGTTAAAACTGCTCTTTAACTCTTCCAGTTCAACTCTTACTCGCACAGGAGACTTTTCTCCCACTCAGGAAGCTGCTCTGCTGGCAGTAGCTTTCCCTCTGAGTCATTTCTGAGCTGAGCCATGGCCCAGGAGGGGTTGCAAAGGTCACTACTATTGTGGGTTGTTTCTTTCTGATAAAACAGAATTCCCTGGGTGCTGTAGGGTCACCACAGCACTTTCAAAGCACAGCTTTAAGGGCCTCTGGTCCACTCCAAATGACAACTTGAGTCATTATATTCTGGTGACTTGTTTGCTCCCTCATTTAATATTTAGGTCTCTTTTCCAGGCATATTGCACTTGTTCATGTGTGCTTCCCTGAACAGTGGAAAGTCACCAGCTTACAAATGATTTGCCTCAAGAGAAGTTGGGAAAGTTCATTTAGTTAATATCTGTAAAGCTACTATAAAATTTCAAGCGGCTATCATTGGCATCATTGTCCCTAATTATGTAATGTTAGATACATTCCAAGATAACACCCCTTTTTCAATGCCCATTTCTAGATTTAGCAGGAGAGAAGAGACACCCTCTGGCATGTTTGAAGGATAATCCAATTCCACCCCCGAGACACACACCAGTGGCACATGAACGTTCTGCAACTTGGAATTAAATTCACAATAAGAGGGAGATAAGCTCTTTAACAGATGCGCCCTTACGTTTCAGAAGACAATGTTTGCTCTCCTACATCTTTGAGGAACTGTCTCCTAGAAAACCATACAAAAATTAAATCCCAACTGTAAAATTTCATAAGATTCAAAGAAACCAACCAGTTTGTAGAAAGGAGATGAATCTTTACGCTTTTCTAGGCATTCACACAGTGATGTCTTTGGGCTTCCACTGTATTTCCTATAAAATTCACATTATGTCACCTCCACTATATTATGCAGAGCTTTTTAACCAAGTTTAAAAAAAAACAAGCCCTGTGCTTCATGAGAGACTGCAGCCACCCCCGTATCTGTGCTTAGTTTCTACCTCTTAATTAGGACAAGATGAACAAATCTAAGAGAGGGGAAGCAGGTCTGAGGAAGGAGATGTTACTGCATCCAAACCAGAACCTTATCCTGCACTCCAGTGACAAATCTGTGCTGTGGACCAGTGGGTGCTTAATCAAGTCAAGCCCAGCACCATCCCTGGAGGGCAGACAGGGTCCAGCTCTGAAACACAGCTCACCCACTCACAGGGAAAGAGGGAATCATGCTGGGATACAGGCAAGATCCCTGCACCGCCGGGAGGAATAGCAGAGGAGACACGAGAGTAAGGTAAGCCCTGGAATCACCTATTACATTTTCTAACTAACAATGATGCTGTGAACAAATTCTTCACGTACATTTGGCTTCATAGATGTCAGGGGGAAAAAAAAGCCCTAAAAATCTCAAGGCTTTGAAATGATCAAGGCAGTGGGTGCACAGAGTACCCACTGGAAGGTGCCTCCAATGGACCCGTCACGGAGCCACTGGCACCACTGCACTGTTGGATAAACCCCTCACAGCCACACACCTGCCCTTCCTGCCCCAGAAAACAGACTCCAGGCTCTGCAAGCGCTAATGAGGTCATCAGCATTAAAGAAATGATCTGGGATCTCACTCCCCTTTCCCAGCAGTTCCCACTGAATGGAAGCAGGAGGCTGCATCCACATTGTTCATAAAGGCGCGTAAACAATAGGTTCAGATGTGGAAGCTGGATGAGTCACCGTGTTCCTGATTCCATCCCTGTAACAGGATCCAAATGCAGAACAAGGACCAGCTAACTTAGGGAGTGGACCAGTTAGCTGATGACAATTACTCTTGGCAGGACCCAAACAATCCTGAAATAACAATGAGTTTAAGCATGTACAGTATCCTTATAAAGAGCAAATCTACCAAGGCAATACTGGTGCCTTGTATAAAGATCTTAAGCTTTTCAAGGATCCCTTTGTGAGTTTTCCAATGCTGTTTACCAAACAATATAACCCAGGAATGTCAGTACTGAAGAGTCTTCCACTAAGATTTGTATGCTCCCAGTCAACCAGTTTAACTGAATATGGTTACATAACAGCAACATGTAATAAAGTTCTCAGGAAAAAAAACTGAACTCAAAATGTAGAAAATGTAACTATTTCACTCTTCACTTCATTATTAACTCATAAAATAATTTATTTACTGTATCTTTAAACAGTGAGAAAACTTGTCAAATCACTATTGCAGAACAAAAATGTAGCAATTTGAAACACTTTCAAATCGTTAGAGCAGATTAAAATTCTTCTCATGGTTTGTAGCTTAGTATTCAAGGGGAGATAATTTCTTCCAGAGTGAAACTCAGCGGATGGAATTCAAGAATTTTAAGAATATTCAATAACCAAGTATTATAGAAAGTTACAATGCTAATTAACAAAAGCAAAAGCAAACAGAAAGATCAGTATCACGGAACAAGCAGAATACATACAGAGAAAGGAAAGAGTTCCCAGAGCTCCCTGTGATGCTGGTGAGAAACGTCTTCAAACAAGACAAGGTGGCCTCTGAATAAACTATCAGGTTTTGCTTCATAGTTGCTGATAAAATCCAAAATAAGGCTGCAAAAACATTAGCTTCTGCTGAGGGCTGCTTACTCACTACAGAGCGTCAAACACACCTTCTTCCCACACTTCAAACGCAGATGCTGCCTCCTAATGAAGCACTTGCTGCAAGGGGGGAACACCGTTATACAAGAACCAGGAGGCTATTTCTTGCTGCAGAAACATAACTGGGGTTTGACTCAGAGAAACGCAGCAGTGCCTGGGAGCTGAGGGTTGCAGCGAGAGAAACCATCCAAAAATAATTTGGCTGCTCAGGAAAAAAAAAAAAAGAAAGAAAAAAAATTCACAGGAAGCAACCTGAAGCATATGTCCCTGCTGAAAGAGGAATTTCCACCCATGGATTTACTAGATTACATAAACACAGACCTTCTGATCCAGCCCAGCAATAAATCACTGCAAGGCACTGAATCGAAGCTGACAGTAAAACTGGAGCAGGTTAATATCTGTTCAGGCTGAGAAAGGATGCTCTGATTTTAGCAGCTGTCATACCCTGAAAACCCACTGCATCAGTGACTGGGAACATATTTGCATTCACACGCTGAAAAAGCACAGATCTTGTAAAACATATTTAGGAACTGGGGAGACATGATACATATATTGACTAAATCTGCAGCCTTTTGGAGAACATCAGTCTTGAGGGGAATGCTATTCTTACCACCTGAGCAGTTGAACGTCATTCTCCTTGGAAGTAA
Source organism: Corapipo altera (assembly GCF_003945725.1). NCBI lineage: Eukaryota > Metazoa > Chordata > Aves > Passeriformes > Pipridae > Corapipo > Corapipo altera. The sequence continues at coordinate 1,924,554 of NW_020884889.1, forward strand.
AATTCCTTGGCAAATTTTCAAAGATTAGGGCTCAAAGATCTTTCATATCTTTAAATTTCATCACAACCCAGTGGCTGCTGAGTTATCTTAAAAACCTTTTGCTCCCAATCTGAACAGGAAAGAAAAAAATTCCTCCTATTTACCATTTTGTGGATCCATGTTGCTCTCCCTGTAAACAGCGGATTCCTCAGTTCCCACACACCAGTACATTCTGGGTCCAGTTGTGAAGGTCCAACAGACAAACTTTCCACAGCACTTCAAACTGAACAATGTTGTCAAAGCTGAACGATCTCCATGGTGTACATGCAGGAGCAGAGACTGCTAGTAAGCACCATCCTGAAGAAACATGATTTATTCTGTTTAAAAATAAACAACAAAACAGATTAACCATTGTAGTATAGAAATTGCTCATTCCCCTGCATTCTAACACAGTTGTCTAAATATTGTTTTGCAGAAATGCACTTATCCTATAAATACAATTATTTGCATAATAGCTTTGTTAAGAGCATAATGTGAATTAGCAGAGGGGACTAACAATTTCTCCACTACAGAAAGATAATGTTCTTCATTTTTCACCACCAAAGCAGCTCAGTCTTTGGGCAGAGGACGTGGGGGTGGGCAGGGGTCACAGCTACAGTTTCAGATTCTCCCCAAGCTGATGTAAAGGCAGAGCATTGAAACCATGCAGAGCAGCTGGAAAAATCCTAAATGCAACCTCAAAACCTCTCCCATCCACAAAGACAACCACGGCTCTTGTAAGACTGTGAGAAATACTGCTGTGGTTACTGAGACAATCCTCTGTAGGAATGAAAAGAGGGCGAAGAGAAACACACCATCTCCTGTCCCCTCTGCCCAGTCCTTTTAGAGAGTTCTCCCTGGAAGCATCAGGCTTCTTCAAACAGATTCAGGGAGGCAGATCAGGCCCTTAGGAGCTCTTAAAGGTTGGTTTCTTCTGAACTGTCTGGCACAACAGCCAGCAGAAAACTACACAGCTCAGTCTTCCCAGGCAATTCCAACTCCCTCCCTCTTCAGAGCTGCACACCTGCCTTTTAACTTCTTTTACACAGAGGTTAAAACTACGGGTGACTTTGCAGTGTGTGCCAGACCAGCATCAGCATCCCCTCATTTTCTGCTTTCAGTTTCAGTCAGTAAATGCCTCTCGGATGTAAAATGATGCCCCTCAACTGACTCTTACTGGTTCGTCTCATGTCTGGTGTGTGATGCTGAAGTTTTGATTTGAGGCTCTAATTTGGCAAAGCTCATGACCCATCTCCTGCTTTAACCAGCAAGGCCCAAGATCATCCCTAACTCTCCCTGAGCAGAGCTGGTTTCCTAAGTTGGGATCAAAAGCCAAAGAGAGTACAAAAATATGCTGATCCATCACCATTCTTTGTGAAGCTTTCTGTTCTCCCTTCTTACACTGGATTTTAACCATTAGCTAACAACACTAAAAATCACTGCATCCTACAGCAGTTGTTTCTAAGCAAATATTTTAGTTTTAGGTGTACTTAGAGGAAAACAGCTTCTGATGACCCTGACTGTGGTGCCTGGCAGCAGGAACCAAAACTCACACCCCTGTGCCCCACAGTCTGGGCACTGGGTGCTGCAGGAGGCTGAGATGGAGGTGATCCTTAATTCCAGATCCAAGCCCAAAAACTGGTGAATTGGGCAATGTTGGTGGACTGGATTCTGCCCTGTAACATGCCGAGTTCCCACTGGAATCAGCTTGGCTCCTGGGCTGAGCTTCCCTCAGCCACTCTGGCAGGCACAGCTGCTGCGCTGGGATCACACATCTCTGCCATGCCAAGGGTGTGATGCCACAGGCAGAGGTGTCAGGGAGGCTCTCACACCTCCCAAAAGCTGTCCAGGTTGTCAACTCTGACCATGGAGGGGATGAGATGCTTCCAGCCGCTGCCTCCCCTGTGCCCTCGCTACAGACACACTGAGCAGCTCCAGTAAGAATAAACACTTCCCCCTGCACACACCAACAGACCAGCTCTCTTTAGCACCTGCTCAGTCTGAGGCATTTCCTTGCTCTACGATGGGGACGAACCATGTGCACTCACAGTAACTGTACAAGAAACACTGAACAGGGGTCAGCATAAACCATGGAGGCTTGAAAACCATCCTACTCCTGATTTTTAGCCTTCTACTCAGCTTATTCCCCAGGATGAAACTTTCCTTGTATAGAGTGAAAGGAAAAAAAAAAAACTTTCAGGAAAAATAGTGGTGTGGTTTTGACAATCAGTTCCCTCTAACTGTAAGTAGCTACATGTGTGTTACTGCCACACAGCGCCTGTGTAAGCAGGATTTCTGTATTTCAGGACCTTTGTGCATATAATACAAAAAAAAAACCCTGGAGAGTTTACCTTAAGCAAGGTCAACTCAACTGTAACACGTGCAAGCACCATGTTTTGATTTAGAGAGAAGGAATCTAAAAGCTCTGCAGAATCTCATTCAGAAGGAGAAGGACCACGCAGAATACACCTAAAGTGGGATTTACATCCATTTCACACACTTCCAGTTTCTCTCCCAAGAGCTGCTACTGGCAGCTGTCAGACAGTGCCCCAGCACATCTGACTGTGCCTGTACCATCACCTCCTCTCCCCTTCACCAGCCTGCCTGGTCTCACCCCATGTACTGCACTTAAACCCAGCCAGGCTCCCAGAAACACCGCGGTTTGCCCGAGATCACTTCCCAACTCATGAGAAATCTGCCAAAACTTCAGTTCTTCGCTCAAACCACCTGTTACTTTTTAAGAATCCCTCCTGTGATGGGAACAGCACGGATCTGAGAGGCCCAAGGGCACAGTCCAGGTGGGAATGCACAGACCCGCCTGCCCTCACACGGGGCAGGGTGACGGTGAACCTGGGGCTGAAGTGGCCGGGTCGGTGCCAGCACAGGGACCCCCTGCCCTCCTGGGGACCCCCTTCCCGCCGGGACCCGCATCCTTCATCCTTGGGTGAGCTCTGCGCAGCGACCCAGCCCCTTTCTCCCACACCACTCCCGACTGGGGAGAGCACAGGCGCTACGCCGCGATTCGGGGGGGTCTCACAAGCCTTTCCAGACACTTTCCAGTGGCCGAAGCGAGTCCCGGGTGAGCCCCGGGAGCGAGCGGTGCCCGCCGGGCCGGGCGGGGGGGCGGGGAGGGCGGACCGGCAGCGCCCGCCGCCGCCCTGCGCCTGCAAACTTCCCTCCCAACTTTCGTTTTCTTTCTAAAAAAGCTACTTTCCCCTTCCCTCCACCCCGCTCTCCACCTGAAACGCCCCGGCGAGCCCCAGCAGCCTCCCCTCGCCGCCGGGCAGGTGGCCGAGGGGGGCCGCGGTACCTCCAGCGTCCCGGGCCGGCGGTCGCTGCGCCGCTGCCGCCTCCTCCTCCTCCTTCTTTTTCTCCTCCTCCTCCTCCTCCGTCGCCCGCCCGCCCCGCTCCGCGGAGGGAGGCAGCAGGAAAGGGAGCGGGGCAGCGGCGCCTCCTCCGCCGCGGTGAGGGGCGAGTCCTGCGGGCCGGGCCCTCGCCTGCCCCCGCGGGCAGGGCTGGCCCGGAGCGCTGAGGGAGGGAGGGCACAGGGCGGCACCGGCCCCGACCCGCGCGCCCGCCCCCACACGGCCCCGCGGGCCCTGCCGAGTGGGGTTATTTTTTTAGGAAAAACCAGACTGGGAATTGCGGGGGCCGGAGCGGGACCCCCAAGCTCCGGCGTGGCCCTCCCGCCCCCCCGGCCGTGTGGCTGCCCGGGCACCGCTGCCCATCGTCCCGGCACGGCCCGGCCTTACCGGGCTGCTCCGAGATCTCCGGCTTCCAAAGTGGCTTCTTCCCCGGATCGCGCCGAGTTTGCTCCCCGTCGGAAGAGCAGAACGAGATTGTTCTCTGTCTTTGGAAGGAGTCAGCCGGGCTGCGCTCCAGCGCTGGGCTGGTGTGCGCAGTCCTTCCCCATCACTGACCCGTTCCTGTCCGGGAGCCTCTGACAAACCTGGAACTTTCCTGGACAAGCCTGGAATTTTCCCCACCCATTGGACCTACTAAGAAAAGACCATTTCTGCGTGCCTTTTGCTCTGCTACTCACAGGGATTCTGTAAATTAAACACAGAGGATGTTTTTTCTTCCCTGGTCTGTACTTAGCAATGGGTCTCTGATGGTCACTTAAGGATGGAAAAAGCCGTGCCCACTCACTGAATGACTGTGGCAGCCTGAGATATGCCTGGGATGCTTCTTTGAGTGATTATGGAGACACAGACAGGATAGGTTTCACTGGTGCTTTTACCTGTGTTCGGGTCCCCATCAATCAGTCTCAAGCTGCAGCCATAGACAGAGAGCGAGAACACATCTATACCATCATCTTTTAACACAGCTAAAAACAGCGTTAGCCTTTACACCTCTTAATCAGCCTGCTGTCTTTTATGCCTCACAGCCCAGCTCTTACCCAGACATTTCTTACAGCTTTTTTTTAGCACAATTGTTTGAAAATGCACTAAAATAACTTTTCCCTTTATTATGATGGAAACTCTAACTTCCCCAGGCAATAATTCATCCACACATTCAAGCTAACTTTTCCCTTTTTCCCTCCCCAAATCTCATCCCACTCTTCCTTAAGTATCCATTGATTGTGTCACTCACAGTAATTCCTTTGTATCTCCAGTCTTCCCCTTTCTGGAGTCTAAAAGCTTCTGAGCGATGCTGTTAGCAAGTGGAAAATTCAAGGAGTTTGGCTTGGCCTGTGTAGGGAGCTGAGAGGTATTTCTCACACATCAGATGGGAAGAGAATAGAAAGACAATGGAATGTTCTTGCTCTCTATCTACATCGCAGATGAGGGAAATAAGACAGGAATGGGAATGCATTTAGCAGAGTCACATTAGTGGTGGATGAGTCTCAAAGGGGTTTAGGAGCAGCCAGACCAAGGCAGGAAGCCCCATCTGTCTGCATGATCTCTTCAAATACTTCCATTTTGGGTCTCACCTCAGAAGGAAAAGAGGATCCATCTGATTTTGTGCTTGCCCCTGCCAGCTGCAGCTCGCTCTCCTCCTCCCTCCACTCACAGTAAACGGCACAACTCACACAAGTGGCTGTTTGCAGGGTGAGCTGCACACACACACTCCAGCTTTTATGTGCAGAGCACTGACCACACTTAGCACTTTACTCTTTTAAAACAGGCCAATTCTTCACAAATTGCAGAAATTAATCCAAGTCCAGATTCCCTCACAGTTTCCCAGTGAGATACTGAATCCTCAGACACACCCGTTTCACAAAGTTAAACATTTATTAGGAACAAGAACTATTACAAAAAAAGATACCCATAGTCTAAATATATACATGAGGTTTAAACATAGCATTTTCATGTACCTTTAGCTATAAAAATACATTAGATTAACTGTATCCTAATTTATAAATATAGTTTTTTTCTTTTAAAAAAACAACTAATATTTCATATGAAAGCCTTAACTGTGCAATGAAAGAAATATATATACCCTCTAAGGGGTTATTTTAGTTAGTGTCTAGTGTTATATAACTTAGAAAATTCAGTGTGTAGAGTCAAACCCTGATTTATACAATAAGAGATACATTGAAAAATGTAAAATTTTTAAAATACATGATTTTAAAAACATAATAAGGGAAAAAAAGTGAAATATATATCATACATATAAAGTCAGAATAGTAGGATTTAAAGAATTTTAGATGATTTCAGTTTCCACCACTGTTTATCAAAAATACATCAGAGATACATCAAGATAACCAGCCTTTTACTGTTTGCCTCATCTCCCTACTGTCTGGCTGCAGCCCGAGAAAACCCTCAGGTAGGCAAGAGTAAAATGTTTGTCTGAGAAGATGTTTGCACTCTAAGTGTTTTACAAAAATAAAAACTTATGTACAATGTTCCCATTTGGCCTTTCACAGGGAAGGGAGGACATTTTCCTCACTGGATGGGGAGATTTACCTGTCTCACATGCCATGGAAGGACAGGCACCTCGTTACAACTGTTGGAGGTATATCATGTAAGAAGTTAAGTGGTGTTGAAGTGCAATTTCAACGTTCACTAACTAATAAGGAAGTTTAGGCTCATGCAAACATTTTCCTTACTTATCACCACCCACCTTCCTTCCTCCTCCAAAAAAAGCTCCACTCATGCAACAGAACTTGTTACTGACTATCTCTGAGCAAAGGAAGGTACTGGTTAAATCCTTGCTTGCAGCAGAGAAGAGAGGTTAGACCTGCATTTCTGCTTCAAGCACTGACATCTGGAAAACTCCAGGCAGGAATCTTTATGGGCGCTCCCTGGAGATCTGTTGATATGCCATAAGGAACCTCCATGGGTTTGTTCTCAGAGGACAATCCCAGTGGGATCACCTGAACTTCCTAACAAGCTGTCACCACTAACTCCTGCACACTCACAGCTCCCGCAGACATGGGACTTGCCGTCCTTTTGCCAGTGGTTCTCCAGTAGAGTCAGGAGGAGGAGGAGGGAAAGCAGTGAACCCGGGAACTGAAGACAGTGTGTGTGACCTGTCATTAATCCCCTAATAATGTCTGGGCATGCAAAGGAGTTACTGCAGGAGGTACTAAGATATGAACTTGGTGTGACAGCCACTCCATGGACAGCTGTGAGCAAGAGACAATCCAACACAGTTGGTTGCTCAGTGAAGGATCAACTACTCCATGCTGGCTACGAGATGACAGCACTCACAGGGATAACCACTGCAAAGCTCTGGCACATTTAGGTCCAGCCATAGCTTAGCCATAGTAACTGGCTCGTACACCCACCTCTTTAGCACTTGGTGTGTGCTTGGGAGCACCTGCCTTTTCATACTGTACTCCCAGTATGTATTTTTAAGCTACATTCACACAGGATAAAGAAGCAGTGAGAGGAGCTTATAGTTTTATGCTCACAACAATAGCCCTGGCTCAAAAAACAAAGTGATGTTCACAAAGCCTGAAAGTTACAGAGAAAGAGAGAGCAGGACAGCTTCCTGCAGCTCTTCTGCTCTCTCCCCCAGGTCAGAAGGACTGGTGTGGGGTGTTTTCTGTGGGGTATCTGCCATGCTACATGCTCAGCATCCAACCTGGTGTCATCAAGGTAAGTACAGTGCAAAATCCTCCTGCAAAAAGTGCTGTAGTGAAGGTTTGAGATACAACTGTGACTCACTCGGAGCCAGAAGGGTCAGCAAGTCAGTGACTTGCATTTGCAGCATGTGTAGTGTGTGCACACCAAAACATCAGCTTCCAAGGACACTTGGAAGTCTAGTTCTGTTGGGTGAAATACTGGCCCCAAAGGAGTCCTCTAGGAAACTCCCACAAATCTCATTCAGGGCTAGAATATCACCAGTATGGAGAATGCATGTATCTTTAGAGAGACTAAGATAGCTCTTTCAAAGAGAATTTCGTTACAGATCCTTCCATGAAAGCTTGCACTCAGATTCCAAACTCCAGCTGCAATGTCCACACAAACTCCACCAACTCCAGCCAAGTTGTACTAACCCTACCACTCGAGTCCATCTATGCCAAGTGAAACCCAAATGCCTCTGAAGCTGTTTGCCAGCCCGTGCTAATGGTACCAGCAATCTCTCTAACATGCCAGCCATGTCCATGTCCTTCAGGGTACAGTTTGAAAGCAGATGTCCTGCAAACACCATGACTGACCATCATTTTAGCCACAGGTAGCAGGCAGACGAACGGCCAGGGAATTGCACAGTACGAGACTGTACTGCCACAGTACACAGTACTGCCAGTAGGGTCAGGAAAATCAGTTTTTGAAGAGCCAGTTGATAAAATGGAGTCCAGTAGATTCAGTGTTTCTAGAGGAATAAAGACAGGTGTTTCCATTTTCCTTCCTACCCCTCCCCTCCCCCTTGGTCTGAACACGTCCCCCATGTGTCACATTCAGAGTGTCAGCATTTTAGGCCTTCTGTTCTCATGGACTCTTCTGGGAGAGTTTGATGGTGACTGTTTTCACTTCAGTATACTCTGCCAAAGCATATTCACCACTGGAAAAGAAGAGAGAGGAGGGAGAGGGACAAACAGTTGTAGCATGTTAATGTGTACTTCCCTAAGAGAAGAGAGTTCTACATGTCTGCACTTTAACTTCTCATTGCCAGCTGCTGTAGAGACATCAGGCCATTAAAACCAGTTCTGAGCCGACTCAGACCAGCTATTGATTTGTCCCACCACTTCTAATAACTGCTAAGTGCACACAGGGACATACAACTACACCCTTTTGTAAAAGAAACATGGAATGCTTCTGGTCACTGTAACCCACGAGGTGACACCTTGTGACTCTGCCTAATGAAAACTGAGTGCTGCAATGAGCAGCCACAGAAGTCAGCCACATACATACAGTAATCAGTGCTTAGTCAGTAATTAAAGTTAATTTTTCACTGAAAGGAAGCTTCTATCTACAAGTTACCATGGCATTTGTTCCAGAAACATACTGATAAGAGAGCCCACCACTGCATTAAATGGTTGGTGGAAACTGGCTCTATTCCCATGCCTTGCCCAAGGGATAAAGCCCTGACATCCTTTAATTAGCCAGGCTGTCAGGCAAAGTAAACCATAAGGTCTCAATATATCTATGTCCCATTTGAGGATTCATTCATTTGCTGTGCTTAGCAAGTGAGGCACCTGAATGTCCCAGAGCAGCAGATCCACCAAGAACAGCTACTGGGAGTGGTTCCTGGATTTAAATCTGGCTTGTGAAAGAAAAAGTGCTTTAGATTCCTCTAAAGAGTCTGCTGAATGGTGTAAGAAAACCTGTCTCCCTCCTATACAAGAAAAAAATTAAGATTTAAGAAAATTTCTCAGCTCTACCTCTAACTCACGGGGTGACCTTGGTTTAAAAATTTCAGCTTTAGTAACTAATCAGAGCTGAAATGTCTGGTAGTCCCACTGCAACAGGTCAGGCTGGGGAAGAGGGACAGAGGATCCTTCTGTAATTTAGCAGCAAGTTTGGAAGGTGGGATGTAGAATGATTTTGGAGATCATTCATTCCCACTGGAAGAGGTCTGACTAGGAGCAATGATGCAACAGCCAAGGGAGGCCCAGATACCACCAGAAAATGAGAAGGTTTGGGGTAAATGCCAGTGTCCCCAGCCTAGGTGTCACACTTCTCCCTTGATTTAAAAACCTAACCACTATAGAAAAATGCTTCCAAGTGGACTTGCCTGAACTGGAGTTATTAAAAGCTTATAAAGCAGATGAAGGTACTCCTGAAGGAATGCTTTACATACACGCTGTACTGGCTTAGCACCTCCCACTGCAGCCTGCTGCAAGCCTGATAGTTTAAAAGCAAATTCAACAGTGTTTTCACAGTCACAATTGTTATTGCATTCACCACCCACACATAAACAAAATATTGAGTAAAACTTACAGTTCTCTGCCATTGCCTGACATTTTAAAGCCACCGAAAGGAGCCTGTGCATAGAGCGCGTTGTAACAGTTGATCCTGCAATAAAAACATCAATTTTTAAAAAGACAGTTCAATACCAAAGAGAAGCAAGATGATGACAACAACAACAATACAAAAAAGGGTTGAAATCTGTCAGGTTTTTTGTTATACAATTAGGTCACTTGCGAAATCAGATTTTAGCAATAAAATCTTATTTTGTTGCAGAAACACAAAACTTTTGAGTGGTACTCAGTCTGACCCACATCTCACTTCCTAGTCTCCAGTGGCAAAGACATTCATGCTAGAGTGGGAATTCAGTCCCTGTTCAGAGCTGTGATTAAAATAAATAGTCCAGCCTATTCCCTAGTTTATGAAGCACATTCTGAAATGAACATGTTTACTCCAAAAGCTGCCTAAACACCCACAACCAGGCCCAGCATCCGCTTCCAGGTATAGAAAAAGATTTGGACTGTATTAGACAATTGTGTTGCAGTAAAATGAAAGCACTGTGCCCATTTCTATAGACATGTGGGAGAAAAAGCTAATGCAGACACTTCCTCAGCACCTCAGTAAGATCAAATGACTGAAAAGGGACAGCTATGGCTTGTGCTCTAGGTCTGCAGCTCCATGTACAGCACGTGTATCCTTCAAAGCCCAACATCCCATTTTTACTTAAATATTTGAGGCAGATTCTTCACTCTTGAAATCAATCCTTTGTGTGCATCAAAATCAGACATCAGATCAAATTCCTATATTGAGTGGGAAAAAAAATCAGGATTCCATCTTTAAAATGATTCTAATATAAAATAAGGAATTCTGTAAGCAATAATAGCTGCTCTTTGTGACAGTGGTGTGTTGCCATCTACTGTCCACACTGGTTTGTGCAGCAAAGACCCAGCTGGTGGTGACTGAAGATCACGACATACACACACAGGATTTGAAACGCATCATGTCTGGTGGAATTTACTATAGCTCCCACATTTCCATGGTTGTTCAGACAAAGAACTACATCAACTGAAGGAAAAACCAATCCATTTCTCGACAGACTGTCTGGTCCTCACCACCTTATTTTGAGGAATGGATGTTGTTTCTGAGCAGCATAAAGAATTAAACAGGCTACTAATACAGCTCACGTCCAGCATTTATACGTGATTGTAAGTCATAAAGCCCTCTCCTCTCCCAAGAAACCAACTCCCAGCCCACACTCCATTCCCACACTGCTCACCAGACTGTTCCTGACTGCAGAGCTGAAGCCAGAGTTAAGGCTCTGTCCAGGTTCTTTGTGAACACCGCGGCCGTGAGTCCGTACTCGGTACTGTTGGCTCTCCTTATCACCTCTTCTATACTCTTGAACTTCATAATTGGCTGAACTGGTCCAAAAATCTGCATATATCAATTAAACTTTAGTACAGGAAAGCCTTTGGTAATCATGGTAATTCTGAAGTAATTGGAGTCAGATGCTTCGTTTGGATAATATATTTAAAATGTTACATCCTAGCCTTCTAGGAAGTCACTGATAGAGTCTCTTACAAACTACTAATGAAACTTCAAAAGGAAGCACAGTGATGTGCTATAGTAGTTAATGCATGCTAAGATCCAACAACTAATGCATCATTTCTAACAATCAAAACAAGCAGAGTTAGATCTGGACAAGTTTCAAATGCTTCATCCTTACTCCTTGACAACTCTCCTTTTGAACTCTAAAGTTGAGTGTACTCAATTAGCAATTAACATATTTCAAGGACTGCAAGTTTCCTTCCTTGATTTTAACTCTGGTTTTGTCACTGTTTATTTGCATGCACTGCATTTACCACGTCTGTGTTTGACCACAAACTTGGCTTCCCAGGCCTCACAGCACAATGAACCCCACTGAAGGTGAGATGGAGACTCACTTGTCACTTGGGCTACCTTTAGGGTCACAGAAGGGTTTCTAAATGTCTGGTTTGGGATATCCAGGTATTTAACTGGAGCCCGATCCTAGGCAAAGGGTGAACATGCATTTGCAACAAAACTGCAAATGAATGAAACTGGATAAGCTTCATGAATCATGACTTGGGATTTGGAGTCAGTTCATTAAGAAAACGCCTGTCATGGGATTTTCAGCTTTTTCCCTCTATTTTTAGAATGTAACTCATGCCCTGAGTGACTGATATCTTTCCCAGGTTCCTTAGAGATTCTGTGGCAGATCTGAGACATTTAAACATCCTGCCAGGAGTAAACAGCAAGCAGCCCCATAAAAAGCACTAGGCTAAACTATAAAATACAAGTGCCAGTTAGACTTTGGCAACTACTTCTTTTCCATTGGGGAACACGATGAAAAGTAGATTAACTTCTATTTCAAAGGAATATCACAGGATCTAATCACATGCAGCTTGTTCAACATTTCTGCAAATGAATAATGAAAGCCAGAGTATTAGATCTGCACTTTGCTGGCTTTAAGCATGTTTTCATATAGGAAAGAAATGGTCAGCCTCAGGGGATTTTGCCATGAGAATGGAATCTGGGATTGTTTGAGACACTAAGGCTACTTGAGAGAAGTTCTTCAGTGGCCATTCCTTCCCTCCTCACAAGCTGCAGGCCCCAGAGTTCTTTTCCCATAAAGCTTAACTGTCTCTAGAAAAACCTTCAAACTTTAGGACAAAGAATAAATAGAATTGCTCCATCCAGCCACAGTTTCTATTATTTTTATTCAGTTATTTATATTTTAAATCAAGGATTCAGACAGAAACCCCTCCATGACCATTACTACTAAAGTAGCATTTATCCAGGTAAGGCATGTGCTTGTATTTTGCATTATATCAAATTCTCCTGAAATGAGAACTAAAAACTCTAGAGTAGTGTTAACTACTGTGTTTGTATCTGGGTTTGTTCTTGTCCAGTGAGTACACTCACAGAGCTAATTCCCTTTTGGAAAACCAAAGAAAATGAGGGAAAGCAGCAAGGTATTAGGAAGGGATGGCAAACAGACACTTATAAATTGCATAAAAAATGATGCTAAAACATTTTGACAGTTTTTTCAGTTCTGCTTTTTCCCTTCTCCTCTTACAACTCACACACGGAGTCCAACCTGAAGCTCATCTTGCAGATACTTCATCAGTAGAACAGATTACTTCTACCCTCCTTTCAAGTTTTGACTTCAAACCACAATCATACCTCTTTCTTTCCCATTTACAGTGGTAAATGCAGATGAAATTCCAGTGACTTGTACTGTACCTCTTCTTTGGCGATTCGCATGTTGTCAGTGACCTCTGAAAACACTGTGGGTTTTATGAACAGGCCTCTGTCCTCAATGGCAAGACCCCCACACTCCAGCTTAGCCCCTTCTTTCTTCCCACTTTCTATCAGTTCCAGGATTTTATCAAACTGCTTTTGGTCAATCTGTCAGACACAAAAGGAAAAGAAACAGCAGTGCCTTTATTATCGTGGTTCCAGAGACCAAGCCAAGGAATGTGGCCCAGGGGCAGGTTTGCAGGGCACTGTCAAACCAGGTCAGTTAACACCTTAGTTTAGGATAGGACATCAGGCAACGAACAGGGTGAGAGACAGAACATGGGCACAGCCCTGAGCCACAGGAAACAGAAGGTGAAGTTGCATGTGATTGTGTAATCTGATCTAACAGTTTGCTGCCACACAGAGGGGTCTCCCCACTTTCCCTTCCTCTGTGTCCTGGATATGCACTCCCACAGCTCACCTCACTCGAGCTCTAGGATTTACAGACCTTCTTCAACCACTGATTTATCTCAGTAGCAGCATGAGAACAGCCTGAGATGGGCTTTGCTGGGCTCAGCAAGGGATCTGACTAACAGAATTGCTGCAAGGGAGGGAGAATCAGGGTATATAACCATTTGCTCCACTTGGCTGCAGTGTGCGGCTTCACCCCCAGTTCTCTGTCCCCAGCTGGAGGAACCCAGTGAGCTCTGCCTCCCTCTCCTTCCACACTCACACAATCTATGTACAGCCTCAAAGATAAGCCCTGTTAGTGGGGTGACTCCAGAACAACTGCTGCACTGAACCCTTGCTTTTAAAATCAGAATCTCTTTTCACAGATCTTGGAGACCAGTACTATCCCTGCATTTTTTGGTTCTCTGCACTGGGAGCCATATCCTCACTTTTAACTACCAGCCTGGTCTAACTACTCCTTACCCACACCAAAATATGGAATAATCTCAATTAGTAAGTGCTGTTGTTACCAGCCTTTAATTAGGGATTTCCATAGAGGTGAAAGGCCAGACCAGTGGCAGGACCACAAAGCTGCACCAGGACTTGGAGGAGACATCATGTACTTCACAAGCAATGGGTTCTGTGCTAGCATAAAACCCCCAGCACTTCTGGATCAGTACTGATCCTTCTTTGTGCTCCACAGCCATTGGTTTCAAACAGACCTGGCTATTGGCATGATGCATAATTTAGTGATGAAACACCTCATCACAGCATGATGGAGGTGGTAAAATTCTTACAGAGGTGTTTTAAAAGAGAAAAACTAACAAAAAGCTTGACAAATGTATTGAGGTTGTTAAATAAAGGACTCCACCCACTGGTTTGAGGTGCCCTGGCAGCCTGGGGGATTATTCTGAATGCCAGGTATCTCCAGATGCTTGTGCTAGTTCAATCCACCCCCCACTCCCCCCCAGCATCTGTTTTTATTTCAGCAGGGCCAGTTGCCAGTGGGGACTGTTTACATGGAGTGTTCCACACTTGACTCCTCCAGATTACAGACTATATCCTGTCCCTAGTTAATCCTGGCCACACACAATCCAAGTTTTCATGCTTCTAGACAAATATCAAAGCTGCAGGAGGGTGTCCTTGGGGTACTTCTGCTACACAGGGAAAACAGAGAACAGCACATCTGCTGCCACACAGATGTGTGTGTCTCTCATGCACTGTGGACAGCTTGTACCAAGTGCTTGTGTTCTCTCCAGTGTTAAGGTGCTGCCCAAGGACACACTTCATACATGCTACTGCACAAGGAAATGTGTGTCCTCATGTAGGATACAGTGTCACACAGTGAGCTTGGCAGGTGTCAGACACGTTGTCTATTTGCCTGGTTGCTTAGTTGCCAAGTGTAAATAATTTGAAAATATCTGCAAGTGCTTTCCATCCTGGCATGTCTGTGATCCAGACCAATCCAGTCCATCCACTTCACATCACAGAAAACAAAACAAGGATATTTATACAGCTGTAACTTGTTGCAAGGCAAACTACAGTTAGATGAAAAGACACTGGGGAAAGAAAACATTTGTAAAAATGACATGCAAGGGTGGAACTGTTTGTCATTGTAACTAGAGCTTGCAAGGCTTGTTTAAATTCTGTCCCCTACTCCACTATTATTTATGGTTCAAGCATTGACTTCTATTAAAAACACATGATCTGGTAAAGCAAATTCTACTATTTATTCATCTAATTCAATAGAGAAGGCAGCTTCTAAGGATGACTGCAATGCTGAAAATCTGAGAACCCCCAAATCTTCATCTCTTGCTTCATTTAAGTCAAGACCACAAGGAGAAGTTTTTCCTTTTCCAATTCTAGCATTTGTAATCCTGCAAAATAACCCACAACTGGGTCCAACAGTATTGGAAACAGACCCTTTCTACTTACATATTTTACTTTCACACTTTAATCCTGAGGTGCATGTATACAGTCAAAGGAAAATATTCACCATCTTATAAATCAAATGATATGTTTTAGGCTGAATAACTCCTGGCTAGCAATTGCCATGATTAGTGTTAATTTTATTCCTGTAGACTAGGTCTTACAGTCCACAAATCCCAGTATTTGGGGTTCTGAAACAGCAAAAGTAGTCTAGTCTTGTTCTAATCTAATCCCTGTTCTAGTCCACCAGGACATTAGTCTCATCTAATGCAGTCCGCTGTTCCCAGTTGTATAATGCCCTGGTTAACCAGTTTGCCATCTGTGCAGATTTACTTTATTGCTTCCTGTGATACAGCTCCCAGGAATCCAAAATTAAAAATTGCCCTTGGTCTGGATTTGGGGTTGGCACTCTGCTCAAACAGTCCTGATCACCCCGCAGGTTCCTTGTGGTGTCCTTTGAATTCCAGCCAGTCAGCACTGCCAGACACATGTGAGTTTTGGAGAGGTCTCATCAGAAGCATGCCTCATTTCTGTCTAAATTTAATACTGTTTAAAGCTGACCTAATTTTGATCAGAGCAGTACAGTTTATATCAGCATAACCCAATCCTGCAGCTGACAGTCTTTTCCCCACATCCATGCCACAAGCACCCATGCCAGCACACAGTAATGCACATCAGGGAACTGACCTGAGTAAAATCTTCCTTCCTCACTTCCAAAAAGGCTGCATTAGACCTGAATCAGCCTGTTCCCCAAACCAGTGCAGTGCAATGTAGGAACAAACAGCTGCACATGGGACCACTTTTCCAGGACTAGCTTACATCAACTTCTTGTGGAACAGGATTGTCATCACCTACAGATGATGTAGGACCAGAAAGATCATGGGCTACAAACCCTGTCAGCCTAAAGGTTGGCTCCAACTGTTGGCTTCTAAGTGACCATCCCAAGGTGGGATCTATGCAGCAGCATGTGGCCATTTTTGTAATGCTGTTGTGTATGTTCACCCTGACCCACACAAAAGGAGAATGAAAGCAACAGGCTGGATCTGAAGCATCTGATGGGGAGAGATGAAGAAGAGGAAGACAGATTATTTTTTCCTGGTGATTCTTCCCTTATCCATCAGTTCAAGATAAAAAAAATCCCTCACAGCCAAGCAGGTTACTTCAGGAACAGGGGAAGAAAATTGAACTGGAAACTTCACATTTGAACAGTAACTTGTGGGCAGGTGTGAATCTTTGCTGCTTTAGAAGGTATTTTAAGTCCTTGTGACACTGTATCATTTCTCTCCTCTGCTGAAGTTCCTGTGTGTGCCCACAGAATACGCTCCAGAGAGCAAGGAACCAGAGCTGAAGAGAAAGAGGTTGTTCCTTTGCACTGGCAACCACATAAAAGCTTTGGGATTTACAGTTTCTTCCCACTCTCTCAACACCTTCCCATCTTGGGCTTTGACAGTTGCATGCACAGGAGTTCAGGTGTGTGGGGGTGTGCTATCTCCCCTAGCTACAAGTGTAACAGGTAAGCCAGAGCAGGGAAAGAAGACAGATGGGCCATATTTCAAATCTGACCAGACAGTGCTGATTGGACTTACTGTTACCCTTGATTACAGCTCTGTATGCAAGGAGTCTCCCTTAAGCCACAGTGATCCCAGAGGATGATGCTGTGCCATAGTTGTGCCCTGAGGAGTGCTCTGGCAAGAGCTGGGAGCACAGACGAACTGAAATAAGCAGCCCAGTTCTATGTGTTCCAATCACTGCAGGGTGTTTCACTCTTTAAAACCTCACAATTACTTCCTGTGAATTTAGGGGCTGTTCTCATGAACTCAGTGGTCTCTGTTAGCACAGCCAGGTGAACATGGTCCTGATGGGACCAATAACTGCAGCTTGCTTACTGCTTCTGCTGGATAAGGTTTAGGATGATGTTATATTAAAAAAATACCAAACAACAAACAAACCCCCAAAGCTGGCAGCCCTTAACAGAAGGTAAGAGCAGACCTTGAAACAGCTTGAGGGTCAGCTCATCTCTGCAGACAAGTCTCAGCATGGGAGTATTTTTCTCAGACTTCTGAGCAGTTTGAAATCTCTTTCTAGGCAAGTTACAGGGCTGGATGCAGCCTCAGCATGAACAGGGGGTGTACATCATCTTATTCCCCATGCAGGAGAACATGCATGAATCATGTGCAGATTCAGGTTCAGATAAGGGGAAGCAGATGTCTCCAGAGCCATCTGAGGGATCCTACACAGCACCAAGGAAATTAAACTCATAGTGCAGTACTGAGAACAAGAGGCCTGGGCTAGAGATTTCTGGGAATTCTGCTTTATTTTTGGTAGCAAACAGTGGGCCTGTTAGAAGATCTGACCCAAGGATCACCTTCCTCCAGAGCTCTCCAGCACAGCTCAGATTGCGTCAAATGCAAAAACTAAGAGGAAGGCTCTGGAAGCATTGAGGAGGCCAGTCCTGACAGCAGCTTGGCATGGTTCTTCCTCCTAATTCAGCTGAAACTTCTCCAAAGGAAGGGAGCAGAGAAGGAAACTGAGGACTCGGGAGTCCCTGGGCTCTAACTACTTGTCATCACCAACACAGCCAAGGCCATTCAGCTGAACTCTTCTGAGCAGTGCTATGGCTCACCGCAACGTGCTTTGTGTTACTGGACCAGGAAGACAGCCCCTTCTTTAGAGTTGGATAAGAACTGAATTAAATACATTTGTGTTTTTTAAAAAAAAATTACAACATAACATTTCAACAGTTGTGATTAATTGATATTTAAAATGGAGAGGAAAAATAAAGCCGTGATACATTACTCACCCCTCGGCACTTCTGCTGGGACCGTATTCGTAAGGATAATATTTACACAAGGAAAATTAAACAAAACCACAACCAAAAACCAAACAATAAACTGTTCTCAGGCACACAGTTACCTGGGGCCCTTGTTCAGTTCTGGCATCAAAGGGGTCTCCAACGAGTCTCTTCTTGGCAAACTCCACGCTGCGCTTGACGAACTCCGGGTAGATCTGCTCCTCCACGAACACCCGCGAGGCCGCCGTGCAGCACTGCCCCTGGTTGAAGAACACGCCTTGGTGGGCACATTCCACTGCCAAGTCCACTGCAAGATGGCCCAGGAGGAGGGAGAAGTGTTACCACATGCATAGTTTCAACCCTTCCAGTGTTTCCTTTCTCTTTGGAAAAACTCCTCAAAAAAATGCTGACAGATGGTCCACACCCAGTGGAGGCACTCACAGGGCCTCCCACTGCCCCCAAACTAGATCTCTTATTGTATCCACCCCCTCTTCCTGCCTTTTGTCTCGAGGTCTAGTTTGCCATAGTTCCTGATGCCTTGTTCCACAAGGACTCACTGAAGGCACTGACCAGCTTTTCTTGCTGCGGGAATTCAAATGTGGATTCCTGGATACCATGCATTGATTCCTAAAGACTAGTTTCAGTAGTGATTACTCAGAGAGCAGCGTGCCAGCTTTGGTCAGGTCCTTGCAAGGCTCCCTATTAGCAACTGGCACAAATACCTCTGATTCCAACCTCTGCTGTGCTGAGCAGGAGAGTGGAGAATATTTTCCTGAAGCCCAGATACAATTTTGCAACTATTTTCGTGGTCACAGGTTAACAAAAATCTCC
Source organism: Corapipo altera (assembly GCF_003945725.1). Classification (NCBI taxonomy): domain Eukaryota; kingdom Metazoa; phylum Chordata; class Aves; order Passeriformes; family Pipridae; genus Corapipo; species Corapipo altera. The sequence goes on from NW_020884889.1 coordinate 1,943,133, forward strand.
TAGTGTAACAAAATCACAACAAAACTTGTTAAATGAGTCCTGCAGACCGCCAGGATAGAGGTGAAGGCTGGACTAGATCAGGTCCTACAAAACTCTCCTGTCACAGGAATGCCTGCACAGGGGCTGCTTTCCAGAAAACTGCTTTCCCCAGTGCTTGGCTCAGGCTCTGCAGCACTGCCAACCAAAAAGAAAGCACACAAACAGCAGAAATACAAATGCAAGATTTATCTGCAACTGCAGCCATCCCCAGAGAAGGCAACACTAGCCATGGGAACGATCCCTGCCCTGGGGAAGAGCTCCAGCGATGCAGAACTGTACCCTGCTCTAAGACAGAAGTTTTCTCCAGGCTTTGGGGTGGATGTGGTGGCAAACCCCAGCCCTGTGAGCTGCCAAAGGACAGCAGACACATAAACCCCACCACACTCAGCCTCTGACAGCAAACCCAGCAGTCCATACTCACAGTCTGCGTCTGCACACACGATGCAGGGGTTTTTCCCTCCCAGCTCTAATGTCACCCTTTTGAGGTTGCTTTTAGAAGCAGCTTCCTTGATCAGTTTTCCAACCTGCAGCAGTGAGACACAAAGAGGATATGAGTTTTTTCCCCTGAAAATCTCAACTCAGTGTGCCAAGTGTGATGCTGACAAGGGTGGAAGAGCCCAGCAGGAGGCTGAAGCAGGTAGAAGTCAAGGAGTCTGAGTTTCCTACTGCTGTGCTGTGTCAAAACCAGCTCCAGAATTAAGGTTTGGTTTAGGCAGATCTGAAAGGGTGAGCTATGTGGGAGAGCTACAGGATCTGTATCCTGAAGTTATCTGCTACTCAGAGCTGTAGAACAAGGCATTTCCCACCCAGTGCAACCCAGTGAGCAACACTGGCAGTCAACTGGCTCCAAGGGCTACAAGTTTTACTTTTAAAAATTGCAAATTCAAACTTCTTAAGAGTATATCTTGCCAAGTCAATGATAGGAACTCACTGTTCCTATCTGATAGCACTCCCACACCAAAAAGCCATGCAGTGACTGTGACATTTAGGAGAAAACTAATACTTTCTGACAGCTTAGGCTGAGCTGCTCCACACACAAGAGTAGCTGAGACATGTTCCATCCGAGGCAACACCTGAGGATGTCAACAGAGAAACTCCAACTAGCTCTGCCATGGCACTTTCAGCCCAAGAATCTGCTCTGACCACCTACTGGCATTTATCTGGCCACCCTCTCCTGAAGGGGAGGATTTACTCTGCTTCCAGAGTTTAGCCATCTAATTTTGTTAGAAACAGTAGGAATTAAAATTATTTGGAAGCTTTAGTTGTTAGAACAGGTTAATTTCTTAAGAGTGACCTTATATTTGAATTTGTTTCTATTATAACTGATTTTCTTGTATTTTACCTTTGCACACGGAAACCTTATTACTGCCTAAAAATACTGTTTCCCTGGAATGGAACTGTGAGCAAGGAAAGCATGGGGCAGCTGGCTGGCAGTTCACAGGTCTGTATTTCTCATGTAACTTTGTAACTCGAGCATGACTCTGAACTTAGCAGTACAGATCATCTCTAGTCACTCAGAGCTTAGTCCTGGAGACAGCAGAAATAAGTGATGCATCATAGCTTTGCGAGAGGCACTACTACAAGCTAGCTGGCCAAAGAGGAGTAAGTTAATAAAGTAAGAGAAAAGAAGAAATCTAGATGGGAAAATTCTCATGGAGTTTAAGATCAGTATTTCCAAGCTGGCACTGAGCCTGAGTTGGGGCTTAAAAACTAAGTCAAAATATATTTTGAATTAGCTTCACTTCCTGGCTCAGAAACAGTAGCATTGTGCTGCAAATACTGCAGAGATGCAGCTGAACTCACAGATGGGTGGAGGGGGAAGAGAACACTTCTAAATTACACATGCATTAGCAAAGAATCTGTCTCCCTCGGTGTTTCCTGCACACCCATGGATTAGGAGACAAGCACAGTGTCTACAGGAGTTTTTTTGCCTACAGGCTCCAGCAGCTGAGATTTTCCTTCTGCCACTAATCCACTGGATACTCCTTTTTCATTAAAAACCCAAACAGATCCATGTGGGCTGGATGAGTCTATAAGCTCCATTGTTTTCACACAGCCAGAGTCTCATCTGGGCTAAAAGTTTCTGATCTAGGATTTGGAGAGAAGCATGACACTGAGTAAACTCTGAGATTAGACCAACTATCAAGAGAGTAAAAGCTCATTGTGAGCTTTTACTTTATTGCATTTGTGTTTGTTCCCATGATCCCCGTACAGAAACAGAGGCTTAACACACCTTTTCCTATGGGATATGTACGGCAGTTTGAATGTACACAAAGCCACTAGATGGTAGTGTTGGTAAATGCAGCAGCTTTTGAGTGTTCAGAGATACCTTTACCGGCCAAGAACACCTTTCAAGGTAATTTGTCATCGTTATATATTCAGATTACACTCTGCAGTTACGAGGACAGACATAAGAATGGATGAACTCAGCAAATGCTCAACAAGAACAATGTTCCTCAAAGAAATAAAGAAGAGACTATATTTGCCTCAACTGCCTCCACTGGTGTCAGCATTTCCATTCTTTGGACACTGCCTCTCTTCAGGGGGTGTGGATATGCAAGAAACATCTAAAGCAGTCAGTGGAAAAACATTCACATTTCTAAGCAATCTTTTGTTTGAGAATTTTCAGCAGTGATTACTGGAGGCAATTTTTTTTGCATGTCTCAGCTGTGCTCAATTCCATGGACTTGGCCAGGCCGTGTGCACTTTCCCCCATGTAGGTACAGAAGAGGACGGCTGTAGGGGACTAAGAGTGCAGAGGTCTCACTTCCACCCCTCTAATAAACAAGTCAGATGTACCTATTTACAGGAAAAAACTGAATAGAAGGTGCTTTACTGTACAGGTCTCAGAAGAGGCTCAAATGTTAATCCCCTCCACGTCAGCAGAGGAAGCCTTGGGCACAGGGCCATGTTTTTGTTTAAGTCCTAAGTTCCTCAGAGGTAACTAAAGCCAAGGAAGAATTGCTCAGGGCTCTGACTGACATGTTTTCCAGTTGCAGGGCAGGACTGGCAGGAAAACCTGCTCAGAAGCTCCATCAGGTCAATGACATGGTGTTAAGTCACTGCCAGCCTGCCCCGTACACTGTCTTGTATCAGAGCACCTATTCAGTTCTGACAGAAATATGGTGGTTTGGCAAAACTCAGCTTACAGAGATGTGGGATTAGCACAAGGACCTGAATTAGACAAATACCAAACACTTCTGAGAAGTCCTGTCCCACGGAATGTGATGGAAAAAGGTGTTGGCTATACAGAAATCACCAACATCATCCAGTCCTATATGAATGACAGTTTAGAAGAAAATGCAAAGAGGAACAGCATGAGAAATCCATCACCTACCTTGGTTGATCCAGTAAAAGCAATTTTATCAATATTGTCATGGGTAGAAATTGCAGCTCCAGCTGTGGGGCCGTAGCCTGGCACAATGTTCACCACACCAGGAGGGAAACCCACCTGAAACAGAGGTTAAAGACAGCTCTGCAGAGATTTTGAGAGCACAGTTCGTTTCTCAGGGAGCTTGAATTAGTTGTACTGTACTCCTTGAAGCTCTTACCAGATACATCCCTGTTTTCCAGACTTTCCAGTAACATGGCTGGGTGCTACCAGCTGGAGTAGACGTGGGTGAAACTCACAGCCATGCTTAGGAAATGCCAAGTTTCAGTAAGAATTCTTGGAGAAATCCCAGTTTCAAGTCTAAAGAGAGTGAGTCTTTTGGCCAAACTTGGCCCCCAGCTACTGCAGAGCAGCTGGAGCCAAGGGGTAACTGAATGAAAGTTTGCTTTGAACAAAGGTTGACGTTTGTGGTTCTTCAGGGGCCAGAGGGATTAAGAAGTCAGTAAAACTTCACTAGATGATGGGGCTAATAAAACAGGAATACAAAAGCAGATGGTAACAGACTTATGCAAGTTTCCACCACATTTACAACCTAGATTAGCCAACTAGTAATTTTGCCAAAAGAGACAAATAGGAAAACTTTAGGTGAAATTCTAGTCCGAGGAGAACTGAGAGATTTACTGGAGTTTCAAGGATTATGCTCTTCTAGGTTAGTCCTTCCCTACTACTGATAGCACAAGGTTGTTTTTCCTGCAATTTCTAATGATGGAATTGCAGAGTGTAACACATTTGCTTTGTTTCTTACGACTTTTTAGCACAAAATCTCAATAAATGCAGTTTCTCCTTTTAAATAAAGCAGGAAGCAATTGCTCATGTACTATCTTGCAAAAAGTTATCCTCATAAGACCTTTTTTCCCCAGTTTTCCCTTCATAAATTGAAAGGGCAGTCTCATTTCTTCTCTAGATGTGACAATGACAAAAGTGCACTTAATAGAGTTTGTGTCTTGGCTAATGAGTTTTCAAGCAAACACTGCGTGTCAAACTGTGCAAGTAATGGTGTTTGGAGTAAGCAGCAAAGCCACAAGGAAGCAAAAAATTGGTTCAGGACATCCTGAGCCAAAAATTTTTTTCTGTTTTTCAGCAAAAATGAAAGCCAAAATATTTTGGTTGGCCTGAAATTATTTCATTGAACCCAACACGTAGCTTTACTTGTGTGGTAACATCTTCTGCATCCTTTTAAAGATGAAAACCAAAAAAGTTTAACTTATTCTTCTGAAAAACTGCAAAGAATTTAGCTAATTTTGGGTGGAGAAAGGAGCATCTCCAAATAAAATTATTCTGCTCTAATTACACTTCTGCCTTGAAGATCAACTGTGAGAAACAGCAAGCTTGGAATTCCAGCTCAAAACATTCATTTTACCAGAACCGAATGGGGTTTTTTGGGGGGAGGATGCTATGCCTGTGTTTGGGGAGCTGCATGTCAGAGTGAAGAAAGTGGTGTGGCAGGGCTCACTAAAAGCCATGACAACTGCACTCACCTTATGTGATCTTATTAAGTCAAGTAATTGTAGGAAATACTTAACTGGTATTATTTTTCCCCACTTCCTTTCCTGATGGAGAAGTCCTAAGTGTCAATTATCAACATATCCTTCTGTTTTCTCCCAGGCTAAGCCAAGAACAGACAAAATCATCAGCATCATTTGACTGAGCCTAACAAACAGACTTCCAGCTGAGAGAAAAAAGCATATCTACAACTCCTTTGGTTTTCCTCAGTGAGTCACATCCGTAGCTATAGGAAGCTGTTGTTCTGACCAGTGCTGGAAGGTTCTGTGCACTTCCCACCCCCTCTGTATGATGAACAGGGCACAACAGATCCTACCTGACAAGCCCTAAAGCAACATTTTTAAAACCCCAACCTACGATCTTCCCTTTATTTCAGTTGACTTTACAGGCCAGACATAGCTAAATTGTTCTATGAACCACAGAAATGACAAAGAATTGTTTCCCAGGACACTCTGTCTTGGTTGAATTATCCCACTTAAAAACAACAAACACAACACTGCTGTCTAATCACACTCTTTTTTGTCCCATTGTCTAATAAAACTGAGCTGTTGTTTTTCCCTCATTTGGGAGAAGGGAAGACAAGGAAGAGGAATAAAAGCACCATTTTTTCTCTCTGCAGCTTCCTGAGAAAAGAGAAAAACGTACAGGTTTTGTTATCTTTGCTCCCAGCCAGTCCCTGTCAGTCACAAAGGTCTTTGTGAAGAAACACTGAATACAGAGCTTGTTCTCACTTTCCCTTGTGAGGCTTTAATATCTTTAAAACCTAAAACTCTGGACTACCAATTCAAAAATTCTGCTTACAACCTTAAGAGAACCTCAACGGGGTGTTGAGATTTCCTCACCTCCTTGACCAGAGAGCCGATGTACAACGACGTGAGGGGAGTTTGTTCAGCTGGCTTGATAACCAGAGTGTTCCCACAGCACAGGGCTGGTGCCATCTTCCAAATCAGCATCAGCAAGGGGAAGTTCCACTGCAAGAACACAAGTCACTGGTCAGACCAGCCTGGCACAGTCACCTACTCGCTTCTACACAGTGTTTTCCCCACCTTCTCACAGCTCAGGGAGAAAAAGAACTGGGAGGAAAGCCATGAAGAGAAGTGTCTGCTTACAATGCTGTGTTTGCCTGGACTACAGAGTCTAACTTCCTTTATTTCCCCCTGAGATCCCTAATATTGCTGGCAGTCCTCACGCTAATCCTGTAAGTTGGACAAATTTCTGTATGATGTGACCTCATTCTTTACAGGAGTTTGATCACACTTTGTGTAGGATTTTGGCTGTTCACAGAAACTGTGTTGGAGGCAGTTTCCTGATGTATCACTTTTGCACAGCATCCGTATGTGGGGAATTGCAGGGTGCAACTACTCATTGAAAAAAACCCTCATTTTTCTCTGTTAGGCATTGGCTGAGTAGTCAGGAGTTATACAATATCATTCAGTTCCAGGTTTATAACTAGGAATCTGCAGTGGGTTGTTCAGTCATGGAAATCTAGGGGAGCTCTTATCCTCCCTTCAAATTGTAAATTGTTCCTTTCCAATTAGTTTTCTAATTTAGAATTAGGAACCAGTCCACATCAGTTTACTCTGTGCTAATCTCTTTCATGGTCATGTGTATTTGTAGATTTTGGAGTCTAAGCAAGAAGTGGAAAATGTAGCTCACAATGAATCTCAAAAAGGTCATTTGGCAGCAGAAAGGATTTCTTCATTAAAAATAATTAATGCTGCTTCAGGGATGATGGAAGCAGGCCAACAGTAAGGGGACTTCTTGTCAAGACTCAAGCCAAGAGTTTTAACTATCAACAAAGAAGACAAATATGTTAGGAATCCACAGATTCACACTTACAAAGAAATTAGCAGTGTAACTTTTAAGCAATGAGTTCTGTTCTAACCCAGCAGCCTGAGACAAAGCAGAATTTAGTCTCAAGTGCTATTCTTCAACATGCTTCACTCTTTTTCCCAGGTTTGTTCCATTTCAGTGATCTTTTCCAATGGCCGCATCCCATAATTTGCCCATTTGTCTTTTTCTCCTAAGCCTTCTTAGAGGCCTGACTTTGCATCTTGAGCCATTCACACCCACACTGCTTTTCTACGCTTTCAGAGCATGACATAACTCCATTAGGAGCTTTCTGCTGCAGAGTGGCTGGTGAAAGTAACAGTAAAGGACTCCAGGGCTGCCTCATGATATCACCTTGGGATAAAAATCAGCCATATGCTGCACTTTCTTAGAACTTCCCTTGCTAAGAACACTGGTTTAAATATAGTCAAGCCACAGGAAAAAGGGAGGACTGTTAATTGGTCTAGCGAGACATACAGAACAGTGACAGAATCTTTTTCAATCAAGTAGGATCATAGAAACCCACGGACTGTTGGTGTTACTGAGATCAAACTGGGAAAAAAAAACTGGAGAAGATTTGTTCTGAGTAAACTGAAGACAGATGTGGTTTTGTTGACCCCAATCATCCTTTTTACAAACACAGTGTTGAACTTGAGTCAAATTTAGTTCTGTACTTTCTATTGTATTTACTGCTGATCTAGGGTCAACCTGAGATCTTACAAATTCCACTGTGTTCCCAAATAGTGGCCTTCCAAAGCATCCTACATCATGTAGGTTTTTCAAAGGATAGTTTCCAAAGCACTGCTGAGTGCCAAAGGTGGACGAGTGTGACCTTTTAATTGATGATCAATGTGAGGAACCTGAGGTTTTGATCTTAAGTCATAAATTCTGCTCAAAGCAGTCACATTTCTTGCTCAGCCAGGAAAGCTGTGCAGAAGTTACCAAGACAAATGTCTGATAAATCCTACTGACCATCTCCCACTCTGCCTCACCCTCACATTGCCAAATAGACCATGTCCTCTTATCACTGGCAATTTAGATTCAATCCTGCTGAAAGAAAAAGCAGAATTTTCCCAGACATCTTTGGGAAGTGGTCTAGACCTGGTATTCCCAGGGTCCACATGCATTCAACACCCTACATGCATTTCTTTCAGTCTCTCCTTATCCCAAAGGTCAAAATCCTCTATGGACTCTTATTGATCCAAGTATCACATAATCACAGAATACCCTGAGTGGGAAGGGACTCATTAGGATCACCAAACTCCAACTCCTGGCCCTGCATAGGACAGCCCCAAGAATCCCACCATGGGCCTGAGACCATTGTCCACAGGCTTCCTGAACTCTGGCAGGCTTGGTGCTGTATCCAAACAGAGAATCTTGGTACAGCACCATTTACCTCATGACTTATAGGATACAACATTCAAAGCATTTTACAACCAGACAGGAACAAACTATGTCTTCCATGTAGCTGTAAAGTCTTCCTGGCTATCTGTTTAAAGAGAGCAAGCAACACATGGTAATACTGGAGGTATTCCAAGAACTAGCCACACTGTCCCCTCAGCAAAGAATGAGACCTCAAGGAAAAGAAAACTCTATTCAGTGAGATGTAATCCCAGAAAGCTCAGAGAACAGCCAGGCTTTATTAATAATGGATATGATTTAAAACTCAAAACTATGCATCAGCACGAGGCAGCAAAGAGCCAGCAGACGTAATGACGAGATGGGTGTCCCAGCAGTGAGAGAGTCAGAGAGCTCTGACTGGTCTCTGGTGACTGGTGTCAGCCTCAGAGAGGAACAGAGCGTCTGATTAGGAGACCCACCCTTCCACTGCAGGGGATTTCTGCTGCCAAGAGCAATTGGCATGGGGGTAAAAGAAGAAACTACATCAGGCCACTGAGATGGGAGTTCCCTGCAGAACAGCTGTGCTTAACCAGGGAGCAGGAGGCTGCAGTGTAGGATGGGAGTGCACATGGACTTTTCCAGTTCTGTGGGAGATGCAGGGCAGCATCACTGGTACTTACTGGGGTTATGGCTCCACAGACACCCATCGGCTCATGCCGGGTAAAACACACAAAATTTTCATCTGCAAGAGGAGAGGATAAAAAGACAACAAAACAGTCAAAATCCTCACCTGTACAGAAAATGTGTAAGACAATTGCACACTAACAGGCTGGGGACAGAACTAAACCTGTGTTAGACAAAGAACCCCATATTTGTTCCTCTTAACTCGTGCCTCTGGGACATCCCAGATGGATGAAGATGTCTCTGGGTAAAGGTCTTGTGTCAGCTCAGAAGCCAAACACTGCTCATGGTTACAGTGGAGTCTTTCAAAACCAGGGATTCAATTCCTTCTGCTAAATCCCTGCATTGAGGCTGAGGGGAGGATACCTCCCCACCACACGGAAGAGCAAGCACAAATTTCATTCAGGTTGTGTCTCACTGAAGGAAGCAAAGCACTTGCCTCCCTGAGGGGCAGTGTTTTTAAACCCATTTTGTACAGGAACCATGTACAGGAATTCAGTGTAACAGGAATTGCACTTCTGGTAAGAACTCTGGGACTAAAGTAATACCATTCATCTTAAAATACTGCTGCTACTCTTTCAAAAAGAAAGCAGGAAGGACATTTGCCTTTCAAATTCATTCTTGCTGAACACCCAGTTTTATTGGGAAGATCTGAGAGAGAACATGAACATTTCTAATGAGAGTTTTTGGGAGTGATCTCAAATCAGGACAAACGAGCAGTGACCAGGAAAGCAAAGTTTTACTCTACTCTGAATGAGGGTGACATCTCTGTTTATAAGGCTGACATGACTCCCTTTGCTGCCTGCAGAGACTGAACCAGTCAGCCCTTCAGAGTCCTTCTCCTGGTGACTAATTTTTGTCTGCAGTGTCTGTCCTTTTTACAGCCCCTGTGATCACCTGCACACAGGGACAAAAAAAGGCTGAATCTGAAAATACACCATGTTGCCACATGGATAATCATTGTCTTGATTTGTTCTCCCCAAAACCGTACTTGAACTTATATAGCTGAACCAAAGCCTTCTTTCTGTGTGACTGCTCTCACTCTGCAGCCTAGGAAACATTTTGAAAACCTCTTTTAAGTGTCAGAAAACTTGACAAGGTCCCCCAAAGAGCTCAGTGCTTTGACTCCTGAGAGGAGTCAACATCTCAGACCTCCTCTTCAATAAAAGTTAAGAAAAAGCACTACATGATCTCTCTGAACATCTGAGCCAGCAATACCATGGATGCAGGAACTTATCAGTGAGGTGGGAGACACTGGTGGATTCCACATCAACCCTCTGCCACATCCCTGTGGCACCTGCAATGGCACAAGCTCTGCTGCCTTCATACAATTCTCCCCAGAAAACTCTGTCCTTACACTCTCTGGCACCTTAATTTATTTCAGTGATCCCTACAAATAAATTACGCTATAACGTGTGGGGTGTTCTCTTTAAGAGTTAATCTGGATTCAAAACCAAAAAGGTTTCTCTGTCAAAAAAGCAGCAGAAGAGCTCATCCATTATTTTTCCTGAGATCCATACAGGCCTTGACATAGTTCTTCCATTAGTTTAAATATTGAAACACCTCTGCTTAAAATGCACCCTGGGATAGCAAGGAAGAGCAGGCTATTTTTGCAGGTTTTCAGAAGCCAGCCTTTCCATGGATCTCCCTCCCACCCCCTAAAGCCCAATCCCATCCCAGTTCTAAAACTGGGTCTGAAGGAACTCACAACTCACCCACTGGGATAGTTCTGCCCTGAATTTTATCAGCCCATCCAGCGTAATACCGAAGTGTTTTTATACAGCCTTCCAGGTCAATGAAATAAGCCTGAAGAAAAGGTTTTCCTGTGTCCATTGTTTCCAGAGTCTGAAAAAAAACAAGTTAAAAAGACAAATTAATGGTTTTTTTCTTGGGAGAAACCAAAAAAAAAAGCTTTTAGAGTAACTCTTTCTCAGCTTTATTTTGTCTTATTCTGAAGACACTGGGTGTTCTTCCCTCTTCTTATATTTAAGGAATGAGCTTGTAATATAAATTAGGCAGAAGGGAGACTAGACCAGATAACCCTGATCCATGCAGGAGTTGCTTTGTCCAGTGGCTGTGATGAAAGGTCACCTTCCAGAAGCCCCCAGAAGGTGAGTGTGGGTGGGATACAGGGGGTCTGGGGCACTGGTCAGAGACAAAGCCAGTCATGACTTCACCATAACTGACCCTCCAACGCAGATGTTCTGCATTCCAGATGGTGTCACTGAAATCAGTCAGATCCACTTGCCTTTTATGTGAAAAAAAAAAAAAAAATCTATTTTTTCTACTTCATAACCCTAAACCCAACCTCTGAAAAGCCTCTTTTGTCCAATGATAGAAAACACATTTTTTACAGAGTTCTGGTGAAGTAACCTCTGGGCTCAGATCTGTGCTGAGACCAAGGCAAGGCAGAAGTTGCTCCACTGAAGCTGCACCGGTGCTGAGCAGCTCTAAACAAGGTCCAGGCTCAGCCTGTGTCCTTTACACTGTTCTGGACATTAGCTCAGGGAATGCTTTGTTCTCCACACAGGTCATTAAATGGGATATTGGTACAAATGGCCAGCACATCCATAAAGGAAGTACTATCCCTTGGTAGATTGGAACATCTTTGTTTACACATGAAGTCATACCCTGTCATCTTCCACAGACATTAGGGTCCAAACAGCACTTGAACAGACATTCCCCTTGGAATGACTGGGATTGTTATCCACTGAATGTCTGCTAAAACAACTGATTTTTATAAGTCATTACTTAGCACACAGCCAAGGCAGCTAAGGGCTGGTGTTCTGCAGTGCAAACAGCAATGCCAAACAAGCCCTCCCAGACTAGAAAGACAGAGAAAGCTTGAAGTGAGTGCTCTGGTTATGGGAAAAGCAGGATCCTCTAAAGTCACATCAAAAAGTGAGCGAAAATGAACAGGGTTTATTCACACACACATTTTTTCCCACTTTTATTTGCTGGCCAGAACTGCCTTTAGATCCAAATAGTTTGGTTTTGTCCTGCTGAAACTGAAAGCTGTCATGTGGTTGAGAGAGACTGTGATGGGGAAAGAAACTCAGCTCAAAGCAGTCATGCAAGTACAGGCTCCTAAGCACATCCCACATGTGTAATTCCTACTGACCTCAGCAGGACCCTGGCTCAGGAACCTGCACCTCTAACAGCACAGAATGTCATAAATGCCATTCCCATGAAGATAAAAGTGCAGCACTGAACTGGAGAGTGCTCAGATCCAAGAGCTTGGGTATGGAGGGACAGCAGCCCTAAGCTGAGGATCTGGGAGTGCGATTTGGAAAGATGTGCAATGCCCACAGAGTCTAAAGGTTCCTACCAACTGCAGTGTGTTTTAGCTCAGGTTCTCATCCCCTTGTTCTGCACCAGCAGGACTCCTCCAGGACAAGATCATGGAACCATTAGCAATAGTTTTTCAGTGCAGATGTCCAAGTTAACACAGCTTTGCAGCTATAGACAGATTTTCCTGAGCCAGTACATTCAGTAGGGAAAGGAACAGTTCCCACTTACACACATTTTAAACTTTGGATGATATTCAGCAAGAGAAAAATTCTCTTTCCAGCTCCCCGTTTTAGGGGAAGGAATTTGCACAAGTGTTAAACTGGCCCTGCATTTTTGTAATAAAGACTGAGTCAGCTGTGGTGGTTTGGGGTTGTTTTGGTTGGTTGGTTTTGTTTTATTGTTTCAGTATGTTTTTCAAAAGATAAGAGCTGGAAGACAGCTATGAACATTAATGACTGTTAAGCTAAGGAAAAGCGTGTTTATTGCTTTGAAAATTTGAGTACTAATGTCTGTAATCACTTCAATAACTAGCTAAAGTTTTAAAGAAGTCAACTATATAAAGTCAACTTGCAGAAAGAGGAAGAAAGTCATGACTCCTACATGGACTCTTCTGCCCCTCATAAAAAGGAGAAAAAGAAAAATATTAGGTAGATGCAGATGCATCAGAGGGATAGAGCTGAATTATCAGCCAACTGTTGCTGGTCTATCAGTGCTCCCAGTACTTACTGCCAGGATGACTCTGTCTCGCTCCAGAAGATCAGCCAGTTTGTGCAGGAGTCGTCCTCTGCTTGGGGCACCCATCTGTCTCCATGGAGAGCCCCTCTGGAATGCTGCCTTGGCTGCCTCCACTGCATTATCCACGTCAGGCTACAGCACCACATACACAGGAAAACTTCAGGTTACAAGGAAGGAGCTGGACAGTGGCACAGAAACCCCACTCAGGCTGGTTCCTTATTGATGCTGCAATGGCTAAAACCAAGTTGTCCGACAAAACCACTCCCATTTTACTCCTGGATTTGAATCCAAGCCTGGAATATGTTTCAGGTTTGGTCTGGGCTCATAAACAATCTCGAGGTCAAAGTACTAATAGGGTCTTGCAAGGGCAATTTAATGTAACTGATTTGTTTATAAAATAATCCAGAATCGTGTTCCTGCCAATAGAGGATGTGACACTGGGGGAGTTGGAGAAACAAGCATGACAGGCCACTGGCCCACATGAATCAGCCTCCTCTAAACAAGTGTGGGCAGGAAAGTCCCCCAGTGAGATCAAGGTTTTATCCAGGGGAACAATCACAGCTCAGATTCCACCATTCAGTCCCCCTGGAACTCATGCCAATGGCAGTTAACACACTAAAAAGCTCCCTTAGATCCCAAAACACTTCCAGAACATCTCTACCAAGTGGGAAAGGTTTTGCTGTTCAGTACTATGACAAAGGCATTTCACCTACACACACTTGGTTCCATTCTCCCTTCATCTCCCTACAGCTTTAACATCCTCTCAACCAAATCTAACTCTGTTTACCCAAGTGACTACTCAAGTGGGCAGCAAGTTCCCTCTCTTTTCACAGCACCACCCCCCCAAAGCTTCATGCATTTGATCTGGCCACAATAGACCCTCAACTCCTCCCTTCATCTCACATACACTGATTAAAAAAGTGAAGCCAAAGGCAACCTCACAATCCAATGGAATCAACAGGAACATTGCCACCAGCATCCACAAGGCCAAGGCTGTAGCCCAAGCACACATAAAGCTTTGGACAGGCTCCTGCTGTATGTAATGTCTGGCACAGTCTGTGCCTCACTTCAGCTGATGGAGAACTTGCACCTCACTGCAATATATGGCTCAAAAGGTTGGGAAAGGAGCCTTGATTGTTCCTCACAGAACTTCACCAGTTGCTCTCACCTATGTCTAATGTCAGGTCTTGTCTGGACACAATTAGGAAAAAAGCCTCTGCACTGATCCAGCAAGGTCTGGCCACTCTCCCCTCATGGGGAGAGATGTGTGGTGCTCAACCAAGAAAAAATGTTATAGGGAGACACGCTGCCACCTCAAAAAGTTCTTGGTCAAAACAGCAAGTCATCATCCAAGGCAATGGTACCTTAGATTATAGTTGGCTCCTTTTCTTTACAAACACATTACACAGCTTTGAAATAGCCTGATTTATACTGAAGAAATCCACCCTTTTGGAAGAACACTGCTACAGAATTATTGGAGGAAACCTGTGCTGCTACAGAATGGCTCTGGTCTAGCAAAGGATGCTGGTAAGGCAGAGGTGGTGAGGAGCCACTGAGAGCAGACAGGCATGTCCTGCCTGGAGCCCATCACCCCCAGGCACAACAGGCCTTCAAAATTGCTCACTCCACTTGAGTTGATCTGGATTCAAACTGGCACATCATGAAAGCCAGAAGGCACCACCAGCCACTGCACACTCAAGTACTCCCCATCCTGCCTGCTGGAATGAAGGTTCAAGCTGAAAGGCGGCAATATTTTACGTGACAAAGCAGGCAAAGGAACATAAAAAGCCTGTCAGGTTTAAACAAGTCTTCCCTTAGCAGTAATTAATTAGTTCTGTACCAGTCTGGGTGTACTGACGTGCAGGGAACTGGGTCTGCAGTGGCACAATGCCTTTGGTACTGAGGGTCTTCCCTCCACCCTGGCACTCAGAGAACAGGGGTGAGATGGTTGTGTGGGCAGAGGACTGCAGTGCATGCCCAGATCTTCCCCATCTTCAAAACATGAGAGCACAAGTCCTGTTGCAATTCTTGCAGATGGTTGTCTTCATTCTTGTCTCTTTTCTCAGACACGCTGGGTACAAACAGCAGCTCGAGGACTGCAGTCACTGTCACACAAGCAAACAGGCTTTCCCTAAACACCCTCGGGGTAGCACCACCAAGCGAGATCCTGAGAGCCTGCACAGCCTCAATAGGGCTGAGAGACCAGCAAAAACAAGGAAATTCTTCAGGAAGGCCAAAATGCCATTCTTAATCCATCCTGTTATGACTAGGCATTAGGGGAGTCTGAATGGCATGTTCATTGCAGGCGTGTTGCAATAGGTAGGCACAAGGCGTGACAAAGGGACTCGTAATTGTCAAGGTGCCAGGAACACATTGTGGTGCACAAAACCACAGAAAAAGGAGATCCTGTGCATCCTGGTGCTCAGTCTGGATCTATAACACATTGAATATTACACAAAAAGCTCCACTGAGAGAATATTAAGACTGCAAAGTCAAGCACTGCAACCCTGGAAGTGCCTGCAAACCTTCATACCCACCTTGGTGTTTGCATTATGATACAACTCCCAGTTACACAACCACATACCTTTCCCCCCTGGATAAAAATCACACTGTTCTTTGTTCTAAGCTACCTCCTCCACTTCCATTTTCCACCTCAAGTCCTGCTTATCGCTGCTCCCTTTTTCTCCCCTGCCCTTTTTTCCTCTCTCCTGTGTCTTCCTCACAGTGAAGATCCAGTGGCTCTGAGTGGGAAAAACACCTGCAAGAAAGCCTCAGTCTGCTTCAGTCCCAGAGTGCTTCACTGTGGTCACTAAGGAGAACAAGGGTGGAGCACAGCCAGTGAAGACCATCTTTGTTCAATTCAACTACAACTCCTTCAAAAAGCCTCCACTGTGCACATCTTTGGAAAGGCACTTTTCTGACACAAGGCACAAGCATGTCACAGTTTCTCAGTTAGAAGAGGTTCCCTGATCTGCTCCCCTGCAAACACATTGCATTGCTCCAACTTCTGAACCTGAGTTCAAAACAGCCACAAAGAGCATCTTAACAGCCCCAAGTATCCAAAATCATTATTGAGGGCATTGGAGTCTGCTGGACTCTTACCTCAGCCTGCAAGTACAATCTGAGGGAGACAGGCTGACTGTGGACAAATCCCTCTCAAAACCCTTCAAAGATCCATGTGTGGCAGTGAACTGTTTAGAAGTGACCATGACAGACGCTCCACAACATCAAGTCTGCTCGACAGTCACAGCTGTGGACCTGTTGCCCATGCTCTGAGGCCACCAGCTGAGCTGGGCTCTCCTTTGAGGAAGGAGTACCTTTCCCCTGCCTTTGATGGATGTCAGCAAGCTGCTGGAAGGAAAAAGCCTGTCTCCAATTATTATTGGCAGCACCAAAGACATTAAAATGGCACAAGTATTCCTGTTTTTACATGGTAACATCAAGACAGAGTGGAAGTTCTGGGGCTTCACCACTCCCATGAGGCAGAAGTCTAATGAAGAAAGTTATTCCTTTTCTGTTATCAACCTGGCAAACAGTTGGACACTAAGACACTTTTTGGGAGGCAAAAAGCCTCCCAACATCCAGTGAAGACATCTGCCATTTTATTTCTAGGGCTTCTTTTTCCACACAGACTTTTCTTTATCCCTCAACTGTCCCATCAAGGACAATTCTGTAACTAAAGAACAAACAACAAAACTTTTCCTTCGAGGCTCATAAAGCATTGGCCAAGTTTCAACACCAGACTGAACTGTCATCACTGAGATATCAGCTGCCAAACTCCCACCCCTCACGTGCAGCCTAAACAAAACACTCTGCAAGGCCAGGGAGGGGCAGGTTTCTGTTGAGGGCTTGGAAAGTGGAGTTCTGCTCCCAGCCTGCTGTGAAGGCAGAGCCAAACCTGGCACAGCACAGCTGAAGCCAAAGCCAGTACCAGGAACTGATGTCCCTGGGGTGGCACTGAGCAGCACAACAAGTGTGGTGGCACTTACTGGAAAGCACCACCAAACACAACTCACCACTTCCTGAAGAGAGGTCAGCAGACTGGAGTTACATCCGGGGGGGGAAGTCCAACCAAGGCAAATGAAGCCTCAGAGGACTTAGCTTGACCATGTCCCACTGTCCTATGGCAAGTGTCACCAGAAGCCAAACAGCTATTTGGGGATTGTTCTCACCCATGACTGCTTTCTAAGTAATCCAGATCCAGGTCTAATCCCACTCAGTTCCTTGGAAAAACCTACTTACAGTAAACAATTATTGGGGTTTTTTTAAAAGCATGATATAAAGGGGTGGAAGAGGCTTTCAGTAACTAAACCAGAGTTACCCTACATTCTTTCCTGCAATTTCCATGTACCAAGGAGTCAGCCTCCCATGCTGAGTATCCAGGGACAGAAGAATCCACTGACTAACCCCAAGGAAAGGTTTACAGTGATTCTCCTGGAAGCTAAAAGCCCAATCCAGGCAGGGACAAACCTCAAAGAGGCAAGCTGCAAAACTGGCCTTTTAGTTCTGCATAACAATTTTCTTTAAGCCAGTAAGAGGCAGGTACGAAATGCTCCTCTGTAGGTGCTTGAGGAGACACTCAGGGAACAATAACAATGTCATGGTTTCTGCCTATCAAAATACAGTTGCATCAGAGTCAGCTTCAACTCCACTGTTTACATGCCACTGCAATTAAACACAGTTGAGTCCTACCCAGTCAGTATAAAGAAATTACACATAATGTTTGGTTCTGCCTGGATCTGTAATTGCCCTATGGATACACAAATCCCTCATGGCAATGAATCCTGGAGGCTGCTTCAGTGCCATCCAAAAAAAGCACAGCTACCTTACAACACTGCATTGCATTCCCAAGCAAGTTTGCTCCCATCTCCAGAAGGGTCAGGCTTTATACTCTACATAGAACAATACCAGAAAACACACTGCCCCTGCTCAGCTAGTCTCAGTCCGACTAGGAAAGGATCCCTGAGGCAGCTACCTCGCTGGAAATCAGGCATTGGGCCTCACAAGTGTTGGACAAGCTTAGGCACAAAGAAAAAGATCTCAGAGCAGGCAGAAATGGCCACACTGCCCACAGCAATGAGCTGCCAAAGCCTTGGTACAGCACAGCAGCTGAGTCATCTTTCCATGACACCCTGCAAGAAGCCACAGCTCTTGGGCCAGCCCTCTTCCATAGGTCAGACCAGTTGGTCCCTACGTTTTGGACAAAAAGTGTCACATTTGATTGTTCCTCACCTCAAATTGTTACAAATCCTCTTACAGCCCAGGTTGATCTACAGCAAACCAGGGCCAGTCAAGGACTGCTAGAGCTCTTGAGATACTGGTTTGGTTTTAACTGGGAGTTGCCACATTTGTGCAGGAGGCCAGAACCCACAATACCAGTTGGAAAAGCAGCACCACATCTCCAGCAGTAAGTGGTCAGTGTTTGCACGACTGACCTCAAATTCCTCCCAGTACTCAGGTTATTTGTTGACTATGTTTACAAAGAGACAAGTTTCAGTTCAGTGTGTCCAACATGCTGCTGTGCAGCTGATGTATAAACCACTCCCAACACAAGGCCCAAGTCCTGTCAGGGATGTGCATACACCATCATTACTATTTCCTCAGGTTGGCTGCTCCCTTCCAGTCCATGCCACAAGAATGATGCTCAATCTCATTCCTCTGACAGTGCTCAGCAGCCAGTTCCTACCAGGGAAAGTGCCTCTGACGAGTTGGACAGGATTGATCCCACCCAGCCCATGTAATTCTTGAGCAGCACATTCAGTGCCCCAGACCTTCAAATCAGTCTGACCAGATGGATGTTGTTGTTAAAAGCCAGTTTTTCCCCTGTGTGCTTCCCTACCAAAAGCAGTACTTTGGAAATTGTCTTCTGCACTGCTTTTCTAACAACACTCACCTTATCTCCTTCCTCAATGTCACAAATCTTCTCCAGCGTTGAAGGGTTGTAGGTGGGGAACTTCTTTCCACTTGTAGACTCGTGCCATTCATTGTTAATAAATATCTGAAGAGAGAGAGCAAGGGAAGTGGGATGGGCAGGAGAAAGAAAACACTGATGTAGACAAAAAAAAAACCAAAACAACACAAGTGCTTTTCAAAGGTCCCAAAGCTCTCCAATTTCCATCGGTGGCGAGTCAAGTGTGCTCAGTCTCTCTGCCATGGAGATTGTAATACAGAAGCATTTATCCAAACTTTGAGCACCCAGTTGGTTTTGAGCAAGAGGAAGTCAGAGGATGGGGCTCACACAACACACCACCATGATCTGGCAATGAGAAACAGGTGGGTTTTGAAATACATCTCCATGGGAACACCAAGCAGACACCAAGAGAAGCTTGCATGGTTCAAGCAAAAGGAGCCACTCGTTCCATGTCACTGCACAATATTCCTTGGCCGTTCGTATCCTCCCTGAGCTACTTCCACATCTTGCTCCCCCCTCTGGCAGCACCCAGAGGAGGGTGGGGACTGGCTCAGTTCTACCCCACCATGCCTTGTCACAGGCTGGATCAAGCCTCCCACGTCACTTGGAGTCATCTGTGACAAGATTTAAGTGTTTCAAAATATTGCATTTCCAGAGCAAGAACAAACAGTCCCAGCGTTGCGTAACTGAAAATGCATTAAATACTGGAGTGTTGTTACTCACTGTAAACAGAACATGAATACCTATATACAATTAATTGATTCAACATGCATCTTATCCACGCTGTGATCTAACTTGGCAGTGTTATATTTTATAAATATACTTCAAGTAAGATTAGATGAAGTAATCTTTATTAGTAGCCTGCTAGTGGCTGTAAGCTAGTACTTTTATTTGGAAGTCATCCACATTTGCAATCTTGTTTATGAGTCTCTACACACCACCAGGAGATTAATGTTGCATCTCTTACATGTGGAATTCCCACTGCTTTGGGTCATAATTTTCTTTCCTTGGGCAGTTTTTTCTTCCTGAAAGGGCTTTTTTCTTACCATTTCTGCACAAAGCACGCAAAATGTAACTGGTGTAGAAGCTGTACAGTTGGACCCACCTGTTTCACACAGGCCAAGAAAAAGACCATTTTGCCAAAGATGTTGCCAAGGGAAGTCACAAGAAAAGATACAATGTTAGAAATATTAACTCCAGTCTAAGACACCAGTGCTCCTGAACTACCTTTGTTATCCAAATGCTCCATTTTAACATTCACACATTTTAAATTCAGTTTTTCTTCGTTTCACTAATGAAGAAGGGTCACATTATAAATACAAGAGATATGACAGGAACTGTAAAATTAAAGCATCAGGTATATGCTCATAAACTGAGATTTGGGGAAGGACACTGTTTTTCCTTCGCATTCAACATGAATTCTGTGGGAAAATGATGTTCCTACAAGTAGTAAAACACGAGAGTGACAGGATCAGACTGTTTTAAATGTAACATATACACTGGCATCGTTCTGGGAATTGCACCACATATCCCGAGTCTTTGGTGCCAGGAGCTGAAATCAAATCGAATAATTTATCATCTGTTCATGCTGCATACCCAGGATTTGAGACAAGAAATTGTGGACAGATCACTTCCATCACACATCCATGACAAGCACTAAGCTGCTTTATAAGAAAGATCTTTGTTGAAAATTTTTTCCTCTCCCCCAACCCCGTAACTGGTAGAACCAAAAATAAAAATCTCCTCTAAGCAGAGGAAAACACGCTGTCAGCTGTAAACATCTGGTGAAACTCAGAGTTTGTACAAAACCCCTCGAAGTTTTATGAAAATTGACTGCTGCTCATTATTTACTCAGATGCACCAGCAGCATCAGATCAAACATCAAACTCCCACTTTTAATTTACATTGGTTTCCACTTTTAAGAGACTACCTTGTTACTTCCAGCACACAGAGTCTCCGGCAAAACTCTGCAGAACAAAACTGCATGTATTAAAACACACACGGCTGCAGGATAAGATCCCTAAGGAGTGTTTAAAAGTGTTCACAACAATAAAAATAACAAAAACCAGAACATTTGGATGTTTAAGAAGAACTCGAATGGCCGTGTCCATTTTGGACGCGGGAAAGAGCTGTTTGTGCAGCATTACGCCATTCTGCAATCAGCAGCTGCAGATCCAATTTGCTGCTAAACGACAAGTTTATCTCACAAATAAAGGGCAGATAAACTTGAGATGTTAAAAATTAATCTAGTCCAGTGATTACTACTAATTGCTAATCTGTTTCACTACTTCGGATGCATAATTCAAATCAACACCTCGCCGGACAAGCTATCGCTGTTTACTTCTTCTCACTGCAAGGGAATAACATTCAAATTCTTCCTTTTTTTTTTTTTTTAAATACTTAACACAAAAATGCAACAGTAACACACTCATTCAGCCCCTCCAGTTCTTTTAGTCCAGCCACAAAGTTGAAATTACGGCAGTTGAGGCTCCTCAGCACCATAACCAGCCGGGACATTTTCCTCACTGCACAAGGCAGAGGGTCAGGCTGCTGTGGAACAAAAAACGACCCAGCGAACGCAGAGCTACAGCTGCGATGGGAGCAGGGATTTCTGCAGCCCTGCTCAGCTCCACACCAGTCTCACCTCTGAGGGATGGAGTTATCGAGCTCAGGAGCCTTTGGTTTAATCCAAAAGGTCAGGAGCGACCATTTAATGGGAAGCTCAATGAAGAGTGGAGAGGTGAGGGTTTGTGTGGGCTCGATGCCCGACTCCTCATCCCACAAAGAGGCCATAGAGGAGCTCTGTTGGGACAGAGAGAGTCACCAACAAGACTCACATTAACACCACTTCTAGAGCTGCAGGATGGCTCCAATCTCATGGCAAAGCCCTTCCATAAGGCCCAGTCCTGCTGGACACTGGTCCTTCTCCAGGCTTGCCAGAACCCAAATCCACCCCTGGCACTAAGCCCCCTCCCAGCAGAGGAGAGCTGCAGACTGGGTCAAGGACAGTTGAACACAACTCCAACAAGCAGCTTCCTGAGGGATAAAACCCCCTCCTCACCCTGCCTGTGTTCACCCCATCCAAATCGGATTTCACTGAGCACCACTGCAGGGCTGGAGGCGTTCAAGAGTGGGATGGGATGGAAGATAGTGTCAGGCATCACAGGAGCACAGAGCACCTGGGGTAGCACAGCAGCTTCAGTGGGGCCATTTTATTTAAAAAAAAAAAAAAAAAAAAAAAAAAAAAAGGTTAGTTTTTGGGCTTTAGGGATTGGGGCAACTACTGCTCCATTGGAAATGCCACTGTCACCTGCTCGTTCAACCCCAAGCCCCCATAAACCTACTGCCTCAGGCACCGGGAGGAACAAAAGAATTTAAGAAAAACAACACCGAGGGTGAAAACTCTGTATTAAAAACCTAACACCTCGCCGCCACTGGGACTCCACCAAGCCCCGGTCCCGCCGCCCACCTCCCGACGGCCGGCGAGCGGGCTCACCTTGGTGTACTTCACCTCCAGGCTGCGCAGGGGCCGCGGCAGCGGCGGCGGCACTTTCCTGTCGGGCTGCCCGTTCTCCACGGCGCCGTTGAGGGCGGCCATGGCCGCGCCGTCGAGCCCGCGCGCCGTCTGCCCGCTGACAGTGCCCGCGCCGCCTTAAGAGCGCCGCGTGCACCGCCCGCCCGCCCCCCATTGGCCACCGCCCCCGCCCCGCGCCCCGCCCCGCCCCGGCCCCTCGCGCGGCCGCAGG
>NW_020884889.1:1966000-2052054 GCF_003945725.1 Corapipo altera
GCCGCCCCGCCGAGGCAGCGCGGCCGCCGCGCGGGGAACGGGGGCGCCCGCGGGCCGCGCCCGCGACAGCGGGAACCCCTCAGGGCTGTCAAAGGGCTCCCCTCAGGGTCCCTCAGGGCTGTCAAAGGGCTCCCCTCAGGGTCACTCACAGCTGTCAAAGGGCTCCCCTCAGAGTCGTCAAAGGGCTCCCCTCAGGGTCCCTCAGGGTTGTCAAAGGGCTTCCAAAGGGTTCCCCTTTGCTCCCCTCAGAGTCCCAAAGGGCTCCCTCGGGACTTCCAAAGGGCTCCCCTCAGCGTTTCCACAGGGTCCCAAAGGGCTCCTCAAAGGGCTTCCACAGGGCTTCCCTCACAGTCCCAAAGGGTTCCCCAAACAGCTTGCCACAGGGTCCTTTGTAGCTCCCCAAAAGGTTTCCAAAGGGTTTCCAAAGGGTCTGCAAGGGCTCCCCACAGGGCTTCTGCAGGGCTCTGACATTGCTCCCTCAGGAGCTCTCCACAGGATCTCTTGGGGCTTCCACAGGGCTCCTTTTGGGGAGCAGAGCAGCCACCGTGGCTTCTCCTAAAGTGTGGCAGCGGGATGGGTCTGGGGAGGAGGGGCCCTCTCTGCTGCCTTCGCGTCCCACTCAAACTCACCCAGAAGTCAGTCACGGGAGGACCGTTGTAGGGTCTCCATGGGAATACCACCACTCTCCCCAGGCACGGTGTTGGACTATCCAGACAGTTCTCCCCTAAGTTGTCATGTTACACCCTCTACCTCCAGAACAAGGGCCTTTCTCTGCTCTTCCTGGTGCCCTGACATCCTCACCCCAACCTGGTACACCCCATCCTTCACACAGAGCCTCTGGAGAGATTTCTAGGGCTGATAGGAAGAGAAGAACATTACATCAAATGTCTGACGCGCAGCATCTGACAGCAAATCCTCCACATCCTGCGCATGTACAGGAGTCTGGGACCAGTTTGACCACCCCAGTCTGACTACCCCAGTCGAAGGACTTCAGCCCGCCAGGGCAGGACCAGGTCCTTCCACAGAAATGTCTTACACTGATAACCAACATATTTGTGTCCCACCCAGCCAATCTCCAGTGTGGTGTTCATAGTAGCATACTTGGAACGTCGAGAAAGATGCTGTCTTTCGAGAAGTCCTACAGGATATGGAACATGTCTGAAGTGACAGATCTAGGCTCTGCGCCTGAACAAGTTCATCATGTATTGCTTAACTTCATTCTGAATAAAATATGTGTAAGTCTCTGCAGGCTGGGGGCCAGGACACTAGGAGCACCCTTACACCCCCACACACATGGAAGATAATACAACATATTTTCCATATAACAAGTGGCAAGATGCCAGAAGTTATCTTACAAAATGTTTCACAGAATCGGTAATCCCCAGCAATAGTCAGCACTTTGCTGTTAGAATACTCAAAAATACTCGGCACTTCCAAAGGCAGATAGCCCGTGATATCACAGTGGCGTAGAGCTAGTGCTGATTCAGAAGGGAACATACCCTGCTGAATCAAACCCTGCTCCCTGCAGCGCGATGTCCTTGGAGGTCGTCTGCCCAGATTAAAACCTACCTGATGGTGATTGGTGCAGAAATGTTCCTTCCATTTTTAACTATTGCTGTTTCTCACAAAAGCATCAAAGAATCCCTTAAACAAATATCAACATGTTCCTAGCCCCAATGAAGAGGAGTTTGGATCCAAGCTATGCTTAGGTATAATCTATACGAGGTGACTGAGAGGATGTGCAAGTTGAAGTCTGAGATGGAAAATATTTCTCACTGTTATCTCTGGAAAAGATGTGCCCACTGATCCATTTTAGGGCTAGTGACAGTTGCCAGATTGGCAACAGAACTTCTTTGGGCCTCTAGTAATTCATCATTTCTATTTTTACCAGAATGTACCACAACCCTATAGGCAACAATTTGATAGTTCAAAGGAGCAAATCATTACAGAGGTGACACATTATTAATAGAATTTATCCATTTCTATCTGTATTTTGCCTACAGAAACCCTCAGCTGAAGTGGAAAATACTCTTGCAATTAGAAAACAAAATATCTAGATGAGGAGAAGGATGAATAAGAAGTTCCGGGACAAGCAGTGTCTAAAGAGTCATTCCAGTGGGTCGTCTCATGTGAAATGACCTTGTTTCTTATCTCTCATGAGGAAGATTTTATACAGGACTTTGCTGGGAAAACTATTGTTCCTTTGAGTCAATGTTGGTGCAGCATGAGATATATCTAAGGCAGAAATTCCATATACAGGGTTTGGGGATGTGTAAGACCTTTAAAAGGTTGTCCAAAGCTAACGAATGGTGAGTCAGTGACATATGAAAGAGCTGAAATAATAACCTTTAACTGATATATGTAGTGTGTGCAATGCTTCCACTAGTAGTGTCACAAGGAGAGTAATGAAATGTTTCATTGTCAAAGAGTTTTGTGGACACTGACTGGTCCCTTGTTAGGCAAACTCAATCCTGACATAAACAGGAACTCCATCAACCCCAGGAAAGATGTGTCTTTTGTCACTGGTGCTTATACCAGGTCCACAGAGGTAGAAATACTCACATCTCCAGACTACTGAGTGGGAGATGCCCTAAAAGCAACAACAGAGCCCTGATCAGAACAAATGCAAGACATTTCACACTCATTCCCATGCTCCTGGAGGGCCATGCCACCACTCAGATAGAAGCACTGAAAAAAATGGGGTTTACCTGAATTTGCAGCAGCTGATAAATGTGTCAGAAACAAGAGGAAAAACATCTGTTGATGAAAGGTCACATTACTTCTGAGTCACCATGTTGTGTTCTCCTGTTGCAGAGATCTCTGCAGTATGTGTCCTTAACCTGCTGAAGGGATGGTGATGGCTGTGAACTCCTTGGAGCTGTATCTCACATAAGTTCCTAAACTAAGTAAACAGGGTGTCCTCTTCCATCCAGAACAAAGATTGCCTTCCCTCTGTTGGATCAGACACATACACTCCTAAATCTGACGCCATTAACGAGACCCAACCACGGTTCCCTGTGTTGGTCTGTCTCTCTGTGCCAAGGGCAATTACAGGACGTGTTCTTGCATCTAACAAGCTGATCAGTTGACAATTCAATGATTTTTTTCCATCTAGACCTCAGCCTGTGCTTCCAATTGACCAGCAGTCCCTTTGCTGTGCAGAGCAGTTACCCTGGCGCAGAGCCAAAGCTTATCCTGCTTATTTTCCATATACCCCAAAGCCCATGCACACACAAACATAAATACGTGTGTGAAACAATATACTCTGAAAGGCTACTGAGGCTGTGCACTCCAGCATTCAACAGCCTGCAGTGTCCAGAGTTTGCCTGGTTTTCCTCATCCAGATGGACTGTAATTGAGTTATCCACACCCTTTTCCTACAGGCATCCCCCTCACTCCACATTGGCAATGGTTGCTGCTCCTGAGGGAGCAGCTCCCCCCATGATTTATTCTTCTCTTGTTTAACGTGCAGCGATGGGGCTTTTTACTGCCTGTTATTCAAATTGTGCTTTGGGCACAAAATTATTCATTTCCAAGTGGTTTTTCCATGGTGCTCATGACAGCAGTGTCTGAGTGTTTCACATGCACCATTTCCTTTTCCAGCAATTCTGAGAGGATGCTGACCCTGTATTATCAGTGAGGAAAGAAGACAGGCAGCGATGAATTAAAGAAAGGGTCTTCATAATTCTGGATTCTCCATGTGAGTCACCTGCAGCCCGAGAACTGTGATGACAGACACACAGAGCTCAGCTCCCACTGAGCTCAGCTCCAGCAGTCATTGTGCAACAAACTGGATCTAAAGATCTCCCACCTAAACACCCAGGCAAGGCAGAGCACGCAGGTGAGTGGGCATTGCTCTCCAGTGACTTTAATCTGGGAATTTTCTTAATTTTTATAAACCTAATATTCCTGTAACTGTTCTGTTTGTGGGTGGTTTTGTTGAGTTTGAGTTCATTTTTCTCAGCCAACTTAAAATTCATAAATTTCATCACTGTTGAGCAAATTTTCCACGATATGGGTTGGCAGCAGAATGGATCAGTTTGAATTGTGATATGACTGCCATTTTATGGGCTCCCTGGTAGCAGCAGTGACTGTTTAATTGATATGTAAAGGCAGTGAGATGTACTTTGCCAGTGCATTTTGATTTGCTTTGTTTTCCCAAATATTTTCTGGCTGCAAAATAGTGATAACTGAAGTGCTGCCTTCAGTTGTGAAAGACATCACACCAAATTCTATATCAAGACAACTCTGTGCAGTTTATCAAAGTATACACGTGCAATTCAAAAGGATTTGAATTCAGAGAGGTACCATGAAAAATAAAAATCAAAATAAAAATTAAAAAAATCAGACTGTTCAGACAATACTTTGTATGTATTACATGAGGAGTTTTTTTGAGTCAACCCAACCTTACTTGGGCTATTCTGATGCCTACAATCCCTCTCCACTGGTATTAGTGGAGGAGGATTGTAGGCATTGGGTATATACTGGAGTTTGAAGCAGCCTTACCCCGTGAACTCAGCACTCTCCAGGTATTTGCATTGCCCTTCTCGTGCCACGCAGGTTAAAGCTTCCATTTTAACACATCTGAGGCTAAAGAAGACTCTCTTTTCCTGTTCTTCTCCACCTCCACAAATCCTGTCAGTAAAGGTGAGGAGAAGTGATGTGAGACTCTGTGAGATGCGATTTGTGCAAACATTTGTAATCCTAAACATGACCTCATGATGCAAACCAGGACTTTGGCGGCTCAAGAGAAAACACAGCCTTTTTATGTATTGCACTGTAATTACTTCATGAAGCAAAATCCTCAGTCAAATTAATTTTCTTCATGCATATCATAGGTATTAAACTGTGGCTGTGCACAAGGACTGGCTTTTCCTTTAGCTTGCCTGGCTCCAAAAGTAAATTGGAAAAGTTAGTGGCAGGGAAATAACAAACAGCTGAACGTTTTGAAGCCTTTTGTATTAAAACAACATCTATTTCCTTTCGCCTTCACTTCTCCCTGCCAGGCCAAGCATTGGAAGACGAGGAGAGTGGGAGCAGGAACAGAAGCAAGTGCATGATAACCTACTAAGATAGTGTCTGTGCTGTGAAGTTCAAGGGCCTGTTTCCTTACAAACCACTCAGTGTGTCTGGCACCATGGAACTGATGGGAACCACTCCCTGCATTGATCCAGCCATGCAGACCTGAGGATTATTTGCCTACAAACAGCTATTGTTTGCAGGATTGGCAAATGAAAAAAAAACAAATATGCTTGTTTTCCCCACAGATCATGTTGCTTCCCACTTTCTCCTGATAACAGGCATCTGGGGCTGGTGCCCAGGTTGTCTAGGCAGGAATAGAGGAGCCTAAAATGTGCTTTCTTCTCCTGCTTCTTCCTCAGTGTCTCTGCTCTCACTCATCCTCGCATCTGTTCTGGGCCCAGTGCCCAACAGTTCTGCATTAACGCCTCAGTACACACAGGCTCGCACAGCTGAACAGTTTGCAATGCAACGTACCCGGGGCCGTCATGTCTTCCCGAATCAAGCTCCTGCAAACAATTTTTGTTTACGGGAAGAATCACTTGCCCTCATAATGCTACTTGTGAGCTGTGCCCAGCTGACTCGAGCCACTCCAGGTCTTCCCAGAGAAACGGTTTTGCAGGGCACAGTCACGAATCTAGGAAACATGGAACAGAGCAGGTAAACAAACATCTTTAAAGATGATCCTGTCTCAGACCTTGATCCTGCAAACCCGCACGGGCTTAATGTTAAGCACATGAGCAGTCCCAGATGACTTCAACAGAGCTACTCGCGTTCTCACAGAGCAGAGTTTGCCAGATCAGAGTCTTTATGTCTAATTGCAAAATAAAAGGCAACTCTCCCAGTTCTATCAACTGTAATGAATTGCTATTAACAGCACAATTTAAAATAGCCGTGGGGCAGATCCCTGGCAGACCCACTGGGGATAAAGGGATGTGGACTTGTTGCAACAGAACCTGGAAATACTTTTTCTTGGACAAAGCCCTGTGCTAGTCATATGAAACACTAACACTGTGATGAGGTTGTTTTTGTAGGCTTCGACCTGTGCAAAGCTTTTTTTGTTGTTATTCTCTGCACAGTTCCTCCCTTTTCCACCTTCTGGGTTGAATTCTGCTGTTCGAACCAGAAGCTGGAAGCTCTGCTTGGGGGTACTTTCTCCAAGGATTTGATGATGTTCCAACGTCCAAAGGTACCTTTACAAGTCAAAGTGGGGAAAAAACAAACCACCGCCCCTGTCCACCAGGCTTCTTGGCACCAGGTCAGCATCCACGACCCTGGGCTGCGCGGGGTCCCATCCGTGTCCCCTCGGGTGAGCACAATAGGCGACATTGTGTCCCGTCGCTTCCACTAACGGCGAGGCGGGGGGACAGGCGAACCTGGGGGCACAGAGAGCAAAACCCACCCATGCCTGTTAATGAAGGGCCAGCCCCGGGCCCTCATTAGGAGCCCGCCGGGCCGTGCCCCGGCCCCGCCGCCCGCCAGTGCCGGGGCCGAGCGCGGAGCGGCCGCCGCGCTCAGCGGGCGCGGAAGGTGGCGCGGCCCCTCCGGGCTGGCGTTTGCACCTGGGGCTGCCGCGGTTTAATGGACTTTAACACATGCAAACAAGAGCTTTTGTGTGCGGGCACAAAGGCTGCCCCGGCGCGGGGCTCTCCCCAACACTGCCGCATTGTTTCCCCTCCGCTGCTTCTTGTCACCCTCCTTGTCAGAGTTTAATGAGGACAACGAGGTTTCGCAGGCTCATTTCGCACTTCAGCAACTTTCTAACACTTCCCTAACGAGGGAGAAGGGGCCGGAGCGATCGGGGGCGCAGGGGAGGAGCCGCCCCAGCAGAGACCCGCAGCCCCGGGGTCGGGGCAGGTGCGGCCGGGGTCGAGCCGGGATGCGGGACCGAGCGGGGATGCGGGGGCTCAGCCCCTTCCAGCCCATCTCCGGCATCTGGACGTGGCTCCATTTAAAAAACAAACGATTCGCCGAGCTTGAGCTCGGCCGGGGGTGTCCCCGGGGTGCTCGGAGGAGCAGCGATGCTGCCGGGGGGGCGGTGGCCGCTGGCACCGTGGTGGCAGCGACAGGGACCGGCCCCGTGGCTCGGAGCGAGGCGCTTCCCCGGAGCAGGAAGTTTTCCCGGGAGCAGGTAGCATTCCCCGGGCTCTCCGGGGATCTGCAGTTTTCTCACCTCCCGCCGTCCCTGCCGAAGCCGAGCATCCCTCCCAGAGGCCAGGAGGGACCGGGGTGGATGCTCGGCTCCTCTGCCCGCATCCCGGGGCAGTTTCTCCCCAGCCCGAGCGTGCGTTCTCCCGGCACCGCTCGGCGCGTTCCGCTGCTCCGGGCCAGGACGGGGGGTCGCGGGGACCGACGGGCGGGAGATGCCGAGCGGGGTCGACAAAGCCGCCCAAAGTCCGCATTTGCACCGTTTGAAGCCCTCGAGGTGCTGTAACCGCTTTGGGCTTTGGGGGAGTACCCCACCCACCCACCCAAACGCAACCATCCCCCCTGGGAAGGCTTTATTTCCCCCTCTCCAGCCAGCCAGCGGTCCCAGGCAGACCGTAGCTGCGGTTTTCGATGGAGATTTCGGGGAGGATTTGCCTTTAGCCTTTGAAAATCCTCGTCTCTGCCTCCTGTTCCCACGACCGAAATCTCCCCTGCGCTTTTTTCCTTACTTCCCTCTCCTGCGCGTGTGAGAACTTCGGAAAGCTCGAGAAGTCGTTTAATGCAAAGGGATTTTAAAACACAGAAGTATGCGGTGAAAGAAAAAAAAACCAACAACACCCCAACCGCTTAATTAGATACTTACCGAAGGAGCCATTAGAGCCTGCTGGGTATAACACGGTTTATAAGTTTTCTGGCCACAAAGAAATTCAGTAATTACTATTTTTTCCTCCCTTACAATGGGATGGGTTAAGGACAGAGTGTGATAAACTTAACTCTGTTCCCGGGTTTTTTGCAGATTAGCCTTTGGCATTCGCTGGTAAATACCAAGTGAATAGAGACTGTGTGACCACAGTCCCTTGAATTAGGGACAAACATTTCCTCTGTGCATTTTAAATAATGCTACCGCCAAATATTTTGTTACCAGAGATCATTATCCTTTTGAATGAAAACTCGAGGAGTAAAGGCATTGGTTTTGTCTTTGCTGGTGTGGAACAGACTATATGATATCTAGAACAGCAACAAGCTTTCACAAATTGCTATATGATTTCTACTGCCAGGTTCTGTGATATTGGATACGACATAAAAATAAAAAAGCCGGGCAGATAGACACAGAAACTCACAGAAACCACCTGTATATTTTGTTTCAAAGGGAAATCTCAGCTATTGTCTTACTGGCTCTGGTTCTGTTAGGCCTTGGATCTGCTTAATCTTTAAAGCTATTCAAACAAATTGAATGATACAAGGCAAGGCTTCTATAATTAATCCGGATTCTTGAATTTTGATACAAACTTTTATGTAACCGAGAAGTTTCTCCCTTTTCCTTGCAAAGACACTAAATAGACACTAAGTCCTTCTGTCAAGAGTGCTACCACAAAAAAAGTTAAAAGGAACAAACCTGGAAATTTTCCCTTTGCGAGGAAGAAAGAGATGCAAACATAAAGTCATGGGAGAGCTCGTAGTGGTGCCTGGACAGAGACCAGGGTTTAAAGTGGCCCCTACGCTACAAACCGCAGGAACAGGGACACAGAAATGGTGGTTTGTCCCAGGCAAAGCTTCTGCAAGGATGTTAATTTGCCTGTTTATCTGAACCTCACAGGGACTCAGCGCTGGCACTCAAAGGTCTCATTTGAACCTTCTGAGATGTTTGTTCTTTCGCTGCTCCAGTCCAAAGAAAACGGAAAGGATGCCACAGGGTACGGAAGAACTCGTGACGTCCACGCTGAACTGCCACTGTGGATGATGAAGCTCCAGCTGTGGTCTGCTCCTTCTCACGTTATGCAATTTTCTCTTGGTATTTGGCAGAACTGCCTCAGAACAGATACTTAGCAGAGCTGTGCATCCTGCAATGAGGCATTGCTGAAATCCCCCAATGTATGACTCCCTTGTAGGAGTCAAAATTTTATCTGGATTATGAGGAAAGGAAGAATTATGTTGTGGGTTTGGGGGTTTTGGGGGTTTTTTGTTGTTTGGTTTTTTTATTTGGGCTGCCTGGCCTGTGACTTCAGTGGAAAATCAATACACTGAGAAAGATCTGTAGATCTGGACCTGCTAAATAACTCACAGGTTGCAGATACAGTTCCCCCTGAGGCCCCTGGTAAAACCCTCACAGACCCAGGATGGACTCAGCTGGTGCCAGCAGCTTCCAGCTTACCCCATGGAAGATCCACTGACAGCCTCTCCTTTCTGACTCTCAAGTTTTCCTCACCCTCTCCAGGTTTTTCTTTTTGTCATGTAAATGCAGCAGAAGAATTAAAAACTTTTTATTTTGAAGTTGATATCTATGGAAGTGATGGTTTATACAGTGCAGTGTATGGAAAAGCACCCTCTGCCTTCAGGGAATTACCTGATGGGCCAAACAAATTGGGTTTCCTTGAGCTTCTGAGCAGTTGTGGGTCTGACTGTCTTTTCACGGACACAAACAGAAGTGGTGCTGACTGTATGGACAGAGCAGAAAGCTGCACCCAGGGTCACATCAGCTGCTGTGCAATCTTGTCCTCGGTCATATCAGTTGATTCCCTCTCTGCTGGATGTCCTACCCCTCATGTCAGGCAACAGTTCCGCCTTGTACTCACCGAGGTGTAGTTTCAAACCCTGTGCCCAGGACACCAGTGCTCTGAGTCAGCCCTTCACCCCTCACATTACCAGCTTCTCCAGAAAGGTGACATCCAAGTCTTGTTCTCCATTCCCCACAGAGGTGTCACAATTCTTGAGGTTGTCTAAAGGCCATTTGGAATGAGGCTGTTCCTTTTAGGATGGAAAAAGAAGGAAAATACAGACCAGACTAGTTTCCCCAGTCCCCACGGAAGAGGGGAACCACCCAGAGTTACCCACTCCATGGCTCAACAGGATGTTTTTTGGGTGCCAGCAGCTCCCAGATGCTGCTGCCGATCCCGATGCCAATGCCACTGGCTCTTGTCACAGCTGCTCAGTGCGCCGGCCCGGAGAGGCCACTGCTGATAACACTCTCCAGGTGTTCAACCTGAGAACAAAGGCCCTTTTCAGTGGCTGCTGAGAAGGAAGAAGCCTCCTTGCTGGATGGAAAATGGCTTTCCTGCATGGCAATATTTGGTTACAGTACGATCTGTTACTTCAGAAGAAGCCCCGCAGAAGGGAAGGTAATTTGACTCGGGCATATAAAAAACCATTGTGGGGGCTCTTGTCTGCCTCCTTCCTCTCCCCAAAGAACTGAAACAACGTTGAGCTGTGATGTTTCATCTGAGCAAAGTAAAAGTGGAGTCTGGGATCATAATGTCCTGCTATGCCCATTGACATCAGGGTGAGCTGGTTCATCATCCTGGAGAAACCAGGCTCCCTGCAGAGTCCCAGTCACTTACCTGGCTGTTTAGCACAGAAATCAGTGTCTTCTGAGCACAAAACTGAGCTGAGAAAATCTATGTGCTGGTCAGAGTACAGGCCAGGGGAGGCTTTCCCTCAATCCATGGACCTGAGTTTCAGTGCATGTGTTGGAACATCTTAATCAAACATTTCCACAGCAAAACTCGCACTGTTTGCACAGGAATACCTGGAAGATAAATTGGTCCTGAGGGTGAGGGTGAGGAGGTGGGTCTGTGTGTATTTGGGTTTATTTCCCAATGAGAGTAGCCTTGGTCAATGCACTCTGTGTGCTCTGGCACTGGAGGGATTTCCATGAGGTGGTGTGCGACCACCGACCGCAGCCGTCTAGAGGTGGCGCATTCCCCCTTTCCCACACAACCAGCTGCCAAGGGAAGGAGCATCCCTTGTACAAGCACTGCCGTGATGTTGTCCATATATTTTCAAAACCAGTGGTCCCAGCACCAGCTGAAGGCTTTCGTGCTCTCCTACAGCCCTCCGGGGTTATAATCGCCATGAGATAATCCCAGGATGTTCCTTCACCATGTTCAGCCTGCCCCTACATTATCCCCACACCCTATAAGCTGTTCTTCACACAGTAGGGAGGTGGTGCCCTCTGATATGCAGGAGGTGACTTATCTGAAATTATTTTGCGTGCTTCCTTCAGATAGAAGTGAGAAGGATAATCCAAGGAAACACTGAGGAGGCATTTCCCATCTCTGAAAGAAAACCAGAGGAATGCTGTGCTCGCCCCAAATGCATGTGTTTAATGGAAGAACAAGAACATGAAACTTTTAAAATATCTGCCATTCTTACATAAATTATCTATACATAAAGCTGAACATCTCCTTTTAATTAAGCAGAAGGACAGTAGCTTAGACATTGCACTTTTAAATCAAGTAGTACTATTTCCTATTAAAAAAATAGGCTTCCTTAATTCTTCCAGTGCACTAGCTAACATCTATACAAACAATGGGATTTGGCTGACTACAGTTAAATATATTTGATTACTTCCCTTTTATCTAGTTCTAGGTTTACTGTACTTTTCCTTGGATGGCAAATAAGAAGCTCTTTTCTTCTAAGTGACAGCAGGGAAAAGAATCAGGTTGCTAATTTACCTGAGACCCAGGAGTGTGTAATGATAGATGTGTGCTGGAAACTACAGAGTGGGCTTTCTAATTTTGGGGGGAGGAGAGAGGGAAAGCGTGAGATTCGTTAATCTTTCAAATTGATGTTGCCTTTGCTGATGGACTTTCGTGGTTGTAATTACACACACATCAGGAAACAAATGCAGTGAGGAGGAGAGCTGACAGGAAGCTGGGATCTAAGGAAATGTGCCATACAGGAAACAATTAAAATGGGAAATCACCGTTCTCCAGGCAAACAAGGATACAATGTACTCATGGGTACTCACGGGATCTCTCTCAAAGCAAAGGTTACACTTACCTGTAGTGGTCTAAGAACACATATATGGTCCAGGAGCAGCTTGGTTAAATAATCAGAAATCCCTGTGTGGATGTTCAGACCTACAGACCTGCAGGACACCAGAGCTTCCAAGAGCACGTGTCACCTGGGTCCTTCCACAGAGCCTCTCCATCAAAGTCTTCTTGGAGAGATGTGAAGGAAAGGGGCAGGTGGGGAGGGAGAAGGGAGTATGGATTGCAGGCAGGTAAGAAGGTTGCACCTATGGTTTAGGTTCTTTTCAAAATTAGTTTTCTGCCCAAGAGAAAGCAAAACCCAGTGCATGCCCACATTCCCACAATGGCCAGATAAAATGGGCTAAAGCATGAACAGCTTTGGGTGAAAAGTTATTCTCTAGATGGGAAAAGGAATCTGAGCCCAAGTTAACTTTGCAGTGAAGATCTGCTGTCAGTCTGACTTAGGAAATGTTTATTTCCTCCTCTCCTGGAATTCCTTTGCCTTCTGGAATCCTGTGAGCAGGTCAAGTTCAAGCCAGGCTTTCCCCTGGAGAGGCACATTCACACCAGTCAGGAGAGGAGCTGTGCTGGAGAGTGAGGATGAGTCACAACATAGGTGAGTGCCAGGGACAGTTCAGGTGATCTGAAGCAAAATCATATAATTTTAAAAAATATTTTAATATTCTAATAAATGATACCTTCTTTTTGTTCCCTAGAAGATTCAACCTACTGGTTCTTCCCCAGTTCTACTTTAACTTGTTCAGATATAAAGTTGGTTATACAGAAAAGCAGAAAGATGCCATAATTCCCTGTAGGCATGTTTGTGTGTATTCTGCATTTCCAGCAGGCCCTAAAACATCTACAGGATCACCAAGCAAGCAGCTTTTGTCTGTCTTTGTTGTTTCATAGAAAAAAAAAATCCTATCATGACTTTCAAGTAGAAAAAAAAATTAGAGAAATAATAACATGACCCAACTGCGAAAATATTTTTTTTCATGAACTATACCAATGAATTGGAAATGCAAGTAGTAAAATGAATTGCCAAAAGTATCAAATATATGCTTTCAATAACTTTTTTTTTTTTTGTTACCTAGTAAAATATTTTCCTGGAGAAGGGTTGTTAAACCCCTTGGTGCAATATAAAGGTGCAGTGATGTATTGTCTCAGAAGTGGTTTAATGGAGTTTTGGGGTTCCATTTTTTTGTACATATTTTCAACACACGCAGTGCGTGATCAATTTGGATTTATAAAATGCTCTATATTTCTTTTTAAGCAATGATCTTAACTTTTAAAGAATGCTGCTTAGTTGGGAGAGCATGTGTGTGTGTTTGCATTTTGGCAAGGCAGCAAATCACATACGATATTTATGTCATTTGAGAAAAGTATTTTGTGCATTTGCCAAAACCAGCCCTTTCTAAGAACCTAAAGGTATTTGATCTGCCCTAAAACACAGTTTTAGAGGAGGATTAGGTGTGCAGGAGCAGTGAGCAGAGGGAAGGCCTGTCCGATCTTTGTGGTGTGAAAGGGCAAGATTTTAGACAAATAAGCCAGATCCTGTTTCAGTTCAACCTCTTTGACTCTGTTTTTGCGAAAATCAGTTTCAGACTTACCTGTGACTTTTCTGTCAATGAGCTGGACTTTTGCAACGAGTTTAGTGATCCACTGTGGCACCAGGTAGAAGAAGTCTGATCCCAGCTCTCCTGCCACAGTTCCTGTGAACAGTCCAGGGAGGTCAATTATTAAATGTGCAGAGCAATGATGGCAAAAGGATGGTGTCTTTTGTTACACCAGTGAATCCCCCTCGGGACTGACCCTCTTCAGCCGTTTAACTGGGCAAAACCAACCAGCAGCTGAGTGTGTGGAGACGGGGAAAATGTGGGGGTTGTACGATCATGATTTAACTGTGCCCTGGTCGCTGTGACTCCTGCTTCCTTTATCACAGAATCATGCAATATGCTGAGTTAGAAGGGACTCACAAAGATCATCGAAGTTCTACTCCTTACCACTGATATGACAAGGATCAGGATCTGTCCTTGGTCACCTGATATCAGCTGCTGCTGGTTTGTTTCAGAAGTGAAAGCCCAGTGCCCTGCTCACACCCCAGCTGGCTGTGCAGACCCACTGCACTGACATCTTTGTGCCAAATCCAACGATATAACCTTTCATCCAGAGAATTTCTCCATTCCCCCTCCCTTCTTTTTTTGCTTTATCTCTTCCTTCTATCTTCAGCCTGTCGGGACTTTCACATACCTGCAGCTGACAGCTAAGAGATCAGGAACTTTGATGTTGTAAGGGATATTTTATCTCGGGTAATTCTCACCAATTCCTACCTTATTGTGTAGGATATCCAAGGACTCCGAGAGTGAGCAACGCCTTTGTCTGGTAAGATCAGAGCAATTTGCAAGCTTTTCTGGGAACAAGGTCCAATAAAGGGACTTTAGAGATATAATCTGTCAACCCCATTGAGCAGCACTGTGACAGCAGCCTCAGGATTACTGACAGTTTAAGCATCACCTAGGACAGGACAAGGCTGGGGGTTCGAAGCTACTTGCAGTAAGACTGTTTGCTGAGGAAGCAAAGGAAAGCCTTTATACCCAAATTCACCAAGCTTTTATCTGGTTTCTCCCTCACACAAACAACAGACC
Source organism: Corapipo altera (assembly GCF_003945725.1). Lineage (NCBI taxonomy): Eukaryota > Metazoa > Chordata > Aves > Passeriformes > Pipridae > Corapipo > Corapipo altera. The sequence goes on from NW_020884889.1 coordinate 1,980,564, forward strand.
CTGCAGGGAGCTGCTGCTTTTTGGTAGGAGTCTGGGGGGGGGGTGAAAACACTCTTGGAGGTGCAACCACCTCTAATTCACAAAGTTGACCTGATTTGGGGGTTCTAATTTCGAAGGGTCACCTGGTAGAGCCAATCCTGAGCCTGCAGCCACTGGGAAGAGGGTGAACTGCCACTCCAGTGCCTCAGACTGGTGAGTTTGTCACCTGTGCTGCGTGGTTTTGGCATCACATGCAGCTGTGAGGACATGTAAAGCCTTTTCTGTTGCCAACCCTGTGGTAAGCACCCTGTGGGGCAGTGGTAGCAAGGGTTGTGATGCTCTGAGCTCAATTCCTTTAAACCTCCTCACTCCTGATGAGTCACACTGAGCTGGTAGAGGTTTTACCTGGGATCAGCCATTCATCATTTCTTCAAGCAGCTGTGGCATGGAGGTCCCCAGGAAATGTCTGATGGGAAATGCTCAGCAGTCTGTCCTCTGTTGCCTTCACTACACACCAGCTGGCTCACTTCAGCGGGTTTCACTGTCATGTTTCCTCACCATATTTGATTTTCGAGGAGTTTCACCATTACCCAACATATTTCTGAACCATTATTTTCCCTTTCTGGGTAAACATTTGCTTATTTTATTTGGGAGGACTTATTTTTCAGCAAACACCCAGGCCTTACATCTTTATGAACATATTAGCAAAGACCCCAGCTCACCTTCAGTGGCCACAGCTTGATCTCTCCCAGCAGTAATTTTGGGATAACACCTTTCTGCAGAGGCAAGGAACAGTCCTGGATCCATCCACTCCAGTCTCTATCCCTACCCTTGTTTCCTTAGTCATCAAGCTGATGTTAATTTGCACTCCTGGTGGGTGTTGAAGCTTCCTGAGTAATTGATCTCTGCTGATTGATAATCAGACATGTCAGTGTCTGAGCGCCAACTTGCAATCAAGCCTTGGATTGCTCCCCAAGTTCCTTTTCTCTTGCTGTTCACTTAAACCCTTCTCATCCTTCACACCATGTTCTCTTCCCTCCTCAAGGGTGTTGCTATTCATTCAGCATTTTGAAGCCAACACTTTGTGACCTTGGGGTAGAAATCCTGTGGCTCAGTGGCAGCTCCACAGAACGACGTGTAGCCCAAAGACGGATGATCTCAGCAGTGTGGTTTTGTTGGGTTTCCAACAAAATTATGAACTCTGTACAAAAGAGGAAGCAATTTGCAGGTAACCCCTTTCCAGCCCCTCTATTACACCTGTCAAAAATGCTTTTGCTGATGGCAGAAGAGCCTCACCCAGCAGAGCTGTGCCAACAGCAGCAGCAACAGGCTGTGAGCAGGGCAGGCAAATATCCATCCCTCCAGCTGGAGCAAAGGGGCTGCCAGCAGCTGGACACCAGAGGAGAGGATGCTGTGACTGCTGGCAGAGGCTGAGGCTGCTCCTGAGGTTGCACCCAGGATTGCATGGGAGCAAATTTCACCATTTCAGTGTCTCTCCCTTCCCTAGGCCAGTTTATTCCTGTAACAGGTGTCCTGGGGAAAGCAGATGGCAGGAGGCAGCAGGAAGCAGCTGTGGGTGGTATAAGAGGACAATCCTGCCAGCCCACGCTGGGCATGGATCTCGTGGATCTCAGCTCCTGCCACCGAGGGCAGAGCAGTGCTGGGCCCCAGGAGTGAGGCCCTGGCCATGCCTCCGAGCACCCGACACCTCACAGGAGGCCCTTGCAACAGCTCCAGCGCGTTTCCTCAGTAATGAATTCCGACTTGTTTTCCCAAATCTCCTCATAATGACTCAGTCTGAATCTAATGATGCAATCCTGAAGGGAATCATTAGCTCCCAGCTAGGAGGGTCGGCCACTCTCCAGCTCCAGCCCACGTGGCTGCTGACTGGGGTGTTGTGTCGTGCAGCTCTACATACCCGGCCCGGCGCGTGCCAGCTCCTGGGTGGACGTTCTTTCTAGGGATACCTCACCCCATCCATCCCATCACGGCTCATGCCAGTGCTTCCCTCCCAGTCACCAGGTTTGGGATGGAAAGGGACACTGTGTTTTCAGTCAGGTGAGATCACAGTGGTGGTGTTACCTCCTTGCTGAGCTGGCGTTTGCAGTTCAGCCCCTCTTATCAATCCCTGCAGCTCGAGGACCAGATGGAGAAGTGACTTGGGGAGAGATTTGCAGAGCAAACACCCTTTCTGCTGCCTGTTACTCACGTGGACAGAAAATCTGACCAAATCTCAGCAGAAAAAAACCAAAACAAACCAGAATTTTCCAGCCACCACTGGTATCGTGTCTACACTGGGTGACACACAAGAGGCATTGCCACGCCAGATCCAGTCCCAAATTAAAAGATCTCCCACCAACAGCCTTTCCCACAACAGTCTGAAGCAAACTGTGCATGGGCTGCTGAAATGCCACTAATTCCACTTTCCACTCCAAACTCCATGACCCTGCTGAGGCAGAAGCCTGTCAGTGACAGCTTTACTGAGGGTCACACACTGATGTCATTTGTACATTTGTTCACTGAAGTTTGATTTTCCAGCTTGTGCTGCGATTCCAGCACAGGGTGTAAAATGATTTACTGTAGAGAGACAGTGGTGAGGCCAAGAGTAAACTCCAGGTATTGTTAGTCCCAGGATACTATGACAACCAAAGAGTGTTGGAAAACACTCCCTGCCACTGCCACACACTTCTATTTATCAACAAAACCAGATTTACTTTGTTTTAGTCTTAGCAAGACACTGTTTCACTGGAGACCACTTAAAATGAGATTTATCTTCCTTGGAATAACTACAGACTCTTGCATTTGTAATTCATTCCCCTCCTATTTCTAATCTCATTTCTATTGAATGCATTGTTTTTCTTTCCATTATTTATAAAATGAGATCATTAAAATGAATATTGGAATCAACAGGTTTGGGGCAGAAAGAGACTTCCCTGCAGACACATCCCAAACAGAATTCCTTGGATTGCTGCAGAGCCTTTCTCAGCTAAATGGCAGAGAAGAGCTAGTTTTATGCCACAATTCATACCTCTGTTTTGACATTTTGGGGGGTCCCCTACTCTGCTCCCAACCCAAGCAGTTACAAACCTCTTTCAAGTTCTTTAAAAGCAGCCATTTTTCATCTCGAGTGGGATGGTGAAGCAGCTCCTGATGGAAAGAACTGGGAGGTCCTCAAGGATGCTTTGTAACGCAGGTTGTTATGTGACCCTTGGGAATACACCAGTAGGTTCTGGATGCAAAGAAGAGATTTGTGGAGAAGGGCTTTAAGGGAATTCTTTTCTTCATTAAACTTCTACATTTAAAAATATAGGAAAAAAGGAGCAAATTCTGATCTAAAAATAAAGGAGAAGAAAGAGCAATTATCATCTAACCAGGCTTAAATCTGGAGTAAATCCACTGCAAACTACAGCTTTACTCTGGATTAGTACTGGTATAAATTAGTCTAAGAGCTGCAAATCTCATCTCTCTCCTCATTCCCAAAAGACACAGCCGTGAAGGTCTAAGCATCTACAGTTATGTATTGCATGAAATATTTTCTGGCTGGGAAAATCTCATGGAACAATGATCAGGAACAAGATGGTGCAAATAATTAGTTCAATTGAAAGTAAAGGCACACTACTAAAAATAAAGAGATGAAAGTGGCTTTCCCTTTGCCAGTTTTAATACAAGCAATATTAGTAGCAGCTGCATTTCAACCCATTTTGCAGATAACTGTGAGGGGCATTCTGGAAGCTAAACAGTTTAATTGCACAGGCTACCCTTTAATTTAGGGTGGTGAGAACGATATGAAAGACTCATTAAATTGGGGCATTAACCATGGCAGAAAATAAAGTAGTTTCTTTGTTGGAGAAGATCTCACTGCCCTCCAATCACTACAGTAAATTGTTCCTGGGAACGGCGGCGGGGTAGGATGGGGAGATAGAGACACGTTGAGATAGAGGGAAGCGAATGAAAAATAATTGGTACAGTGCTCTGAAGATTGTATGTCACTGCAGACAGTTATTTAATAACTCTCCAATTATTGCTGCCAGCTGGGGTATATTAAGACACTGCAAGAAGTCAGGCCAAAATCCCCCAGGCATGACCGCTGACCCGGCCCTGTGCTTCCTTCCTCCCCGAGGATGAGGAGGTGGCACACTGAGGGCAGGCTGTGGCTGCTGGGCAGCCCAGGGGGTGTGCTCCCCTTTTCTCAAGGGATCACAGAGCTTTTCCCACCCCTCTTGCCCCCAGCTCTAAAGATGAGGTGGTATAAAGCCAGTTTGGGTTCTCCTTCCCACGGGACACAGGACGTCTCTGGGCAAGCGTTTCCTTCAGCTTAAGCGTAATTAAGTGTGGTGTGATGGGCAGTTCATTTAGCAGCAGCTCTGGTTTGAGCCAAGAGCATCTCCCTGCTGCCCCTGGAGCTGGCTCAGCTCTCACAGCTCTGGGCTTGTACTTACAAAGTCTGGGCAAGGTCCATCCTCTGTGGCTGGGGGACAGGAGCTCTCTGAACCATCTTGCCTTGTTTCTCCTCTCAGCAGGGATTTGTTATTTGGAATGTTTTCCTTTCTTTGATTTCACTGTCCCCACTTTCTACCCACTGCAAAAACTCCACGTCACCCAATTCATCAATTTATTGGGTAATATCGAGTTGTAGAATCACTGAGTGGCTTAAGTTGGGAGAGACCTTAAAGATCATCTCATTTCAACTCCTCTGCCCCAGGCAGAGACACCTTCTACTAGACCAGGAGCTCATGAACAAACCACAGGTCACCGCCAGATCAGAGACTGTGGCTGGTGGCCAACTCATATCAGAGAGGGCCAAAAGGAAGAGCCAAAAGCACTTCAAGCTTGCAGTGAGAGTCCAGTGGCCACTGTGACAGTGAAGCAGCCAGAGGGACACTGGGGACCCACCAGGCATTTCTGCAGTGAGCTTCACAACCTTAGGGGCTGTCACTGAAGTTCTGAAGACCAGAGCCCCATGATTACACAGCCTTTCCATTCACTTAAGCACAACCTCAAATCCAACAGCCACCAAGATCTCTCTCTCAGAACCACAGAAAAAAGCTCGACATTGTGAACCTCAAGGGCTCAAAAGCCCAGCTGGAAACTGAGAGCCCAAAATACACTGTCTGAGACCTGCTGCTGTTGGGCATCACCAACACCACAGCTTCACACAGGGCAGGTGACACCAGCCCAGTGGGGACAACTGGTGGGGCAGTCCCCAGGCCCTGGATGCCAGTCCCAAGGTGGGTGTGATGACAGAGTCACCTCGCCCTTATTTCCCAACAAACAAAGCCCTTTTTAACGACTCCTTCCCCAAGCTCAGGATTGGGTCCATAAAACAGAAACTGCACTTCAATACCAAATGAAAAACATGACTCACAGACTGTAATTCCTTTCTGCAAATACCAGAGGAGAATATTTCATTTGGCAAACAATCGAGCCTTACAGTTTAGAGCCCTTAATGTGATTAGGGACAGGTTCTGCAACACATTTGTAACTCCAGGTGATTTTGCTATATCTTTTTGGACTGTGACCAGACACAAAAATGCCCTTTTGCTAGATTTGGATCCAACTAAAATTGAGGAGAATCAGATGTCGGTAAGACCTTTACAGTTTGATCTTTACCCAGGGGTATCACAACACGTTTCAGCTACGGGCTGTGTGGAGCATCTTTGCAATCTCAGGCTCTTGTTTGCATTAAGCCCATACCTCCTCTGATGAGTGATAACTCTTCTATAGCTCATCTTCTGTAAATGAGCACGTGCTTCTCCTCTGAGTTACTGTGATGTACTTATGGGGAGGGAGAGTACAAATACTTCCACTGCCTCTGTAGACACTACTTTGCTTCCTTTAAATCTTTGAGCACCCTGGTCTAGTGGAAGGTGTCCACTGTGGCAGAGGGTTTGGAACTGGGTGATCTTTAAGGTTCCTTCCAACCCAAACCATTCTGTGATTCTGTGATTCCACAGTTCCTAAAGTGCTTCAGAAATACCAATCATGCTTAAAATGAGCTGAGACCAGGTACCCCCTCCAATTACAAGAGCCCAACATTCAATCCAAAAAGCAAAAGCCCCAGCGTTTTGCAGGATCAAACCCCTTCTGGGATATTTTCCAATCTCACACTTTGTCTCTGCCAGTGTTTCTGCCTCAGCTACCAAAGGTTGGGCTGCAAACAAATTAAATTAAGAGCAAAATCTACAGGGGAAGGAGGTGGAAGGACAGCTCAGCAGAGAAAACCGACATTGTTCTGTACGTGCAGCTGAGAAACAAAAACAAGCCTGACCTTTACACTGTTGATAAGAAGAAAATCCCAAGTTTCTTGTTCGTGAGGACTCGTGCACTGGCTTCACCAGCACTGGTGGTCGAGCTGTCCATCGCCTTCCCCACGTCTCACCAGGAATTTTTTGTGGAAGGAACGGCCATTGCTCAACCAGAAACTGGATCAACTCCTTAACCTCAACCAGCACAGTGGTAAGACGACAGTATGGAATATTTATGGCATGAAATTAAAAAAGAAAGAAGAAAAAAAAAGAAAATACACATCCTAACAGATTTATCATCTCCTAAGAGGAGGAAAATTGGGCTAAGGACAAACCCACATCCTTGCACCAAGAGGGTAGGTCAAAGAAAAGTCAGCAATGGAAAAACCAGAGCAGGCCTGTGCACATGAAAGCCTTGCTGCCACTAAATGGCCATCACAGCCATGATACAAGGTGAAGCAATATGCTTGAAGTGTTTTATGATGTTGTTGATCTCTCTGACCCCGATAGCTCTGCTTTAGTAACACTGAGGGAAGGGGAGCTGGGGTGGGACACCTGAGGTGGTGCTTCGTTGGGTGGCAGTGGCAGCCTGGGTATCCCATAACCTCGAGCCCTTCACATCCCTCAGGAACAGGAGAAGGTCTAATGGCAGGAATCTGAAGTCAGCAGCATTCAAATCAGACAGGAGACATCTGGTTTTGAATGAGGGCAGCCAACCACTGGAACATGTCTGGAAGGAATGCAGGGGATGCCTCTGCACTTGCTGTCTTCAAAGCAAAGAGGGAATTTCTCTTCTGGAGAGATGTGATCCAGCTATGGGTTACCAAGGCTGGGGGTTGGAAGTGTCTTGGTCAGAGTGAATGATGGACATCTGTAAGTGTCCAGCGTGTGCTGTGGCAGTACTGGAGCACAATCTCACTGAACAGGTCTATGTATGAAAACACACACGTGTGCAGCCACATGTGGAAATCCTGGGGGAGTTACAGAAACCCTGGCACCAGCAGCAGGCAGAGACAAGCACAGCAGCACTTGAGCAAATCTAAATAAACCAAGAATTTCAGGATTTTGTCCTTGGGTGCTTTTCCAGGTTTTTCGTGTTTTTTTTTTAAATGCCATGGCACAAACATTAAGGCCAAAACAACCCATCTGCCCTTTGCCCACTTTCACAACCCGGGCACGAGGCCAGACTGCGAAGTGGGACTGGCCAGGATGTGGTTTGGTGCTGTGGCTGTGCCAAGGTGATGGCAACTGGGACCCCAAGGGCCAGGCTGGATCCTCCATTAGCACCATCCCCTTCCCTTCCTCACATAGGGCTGGAATTCTGGCCATGTAGGTCCCTGAGCAGTCTCACCCTGGGTCAGAGGGGTGACAGACCTCTGGATCAGCAAATCCCAACTACAGCAACTGCAGCACTGGCCATGAGCACAGCCAGGCATGAGCTACCTCTGCAGGGCATTCCCAGCCCCATCCCTTGGTCCCTATTCCAGCCACCTTCCTCCTGCCAGCACCAAGACTTGTCCAGCCACACAATAAGCTGAAAACCCATCTGGTTTTGCGTGCAAGGATATCCCAGCTGTATTTGGAGTTTCCCAAGATGGTTTGCCACCTGGGAACAGGGAGCTGTCACACACAGAGGGTTTCTCAGCGCACAGGCACAAGATCAGTTATGGACAAAATGCTGCTTTTTTATAATTATTCTTCCCATTCCTATTCCCCTCCCCCTTTTTTAAAACTATATTCAAAAAAAGCATTAGTGTTGTCCCTCTGTACCATCTGCAGTTGTCAGGGTACTCAGCTGGGATGCAAAAAGTGAAGATCCAATTCCACCCTCCAGCCAAGGGAGGTTCTTTCAGCTTCTGTCAAAGCTATATCTGAATGCAACAGGCATGAGAAAAAATAATAATAAAAAATATCATGATTCAGTAAGTTAGAAAGTAACACACAAAAAACCCCCAGATCCTGTGACCTTATGGTCATTCCCAGGAAAAAATAACTGGAACAAGCTCGAAGCAGCTGCAGTGGCTGGTTTCACTTCATCCCTGGGGCTGGATTCCCTCAGATCCCTTACAAATGCTCAGGGAACCTTCTAGCTTCTCTCTGTACTGGGGACTGGTTAAAGTCTCACAGTTCAAAACAGCAATGGAGTGAATCCAGGCATGGTCTGCAACAAGAATATGAATATCTCGGAAGGAAAACAAAAGCTCATCTTCCCCTGGTTTGCTCTTTCAAAGGTTTCTTGAAACTTTCTGACATTCTTAACTGGTGTAAATCACATAGCTCCCCATAAGCCAAGAAATGGGCAACTGTAACTGAGGATACTGAACCAGTTCTAAGGAGAAAAGAATCTTCTGTTCAGTACCATAAAAATAGTGATATAAACCCCCCAAACGATCTGTTTTAAAATGTATTCAATAGTTCTTGGACTGTAGTGGGCAAGAAGCTGGACTGTTTTTCCTGCCAAGAAAGAAAAAATTTCAACTTTTTCAAATATTTGCAACACCAGATGCCCCAGTAAAAATTTTCAGTCCATTTAAAAAAGCCCTTATTTCTTAAAAAACTGTTTTGCACAGAAAACATACCAGATGTAACCAATACTTGAGGCACTGCACAAGGACCACACGCTCCCAGCTCAGCCCCTGGGCAGGACACCCAGCAGTGCAGGGATGGACAGGATCAGATGGATGTGAATAGGGAGCTTGGAGAGATGTGCTGAACCTGGAGCAAATCCTGCTGGGTGCTCAACATCCTCAGCTTGCTCTGGGAGTGACCCTGGGAAGTGCTGGAGGTTGGTAACAAATATTGGGAGAGTCTGTTCCAGAGGGAGCAAGGAAAATCTGAAGGACTTGGCTGCATGGAGATATATGGAGCAGCTGCCACATCTTCAATCACCCCTGACATCTTTTATTGCCCTGGCAATTGAAAGGTTATTTGCTGAGAGCCTGTGGAGGGAGATAAAGATGACAGAGCACCAGAGCTTGGTCCCATCTGTGGGACATCCTTCACTTTGAACCACTCCTGGCATCTTTCAAAGGGATTGGCCTCCTAAGGACAAAAACACACAACACAAACATTTCAGATGTGGAAGGAGAAAGGAAGCAAACATCCCTAAAGGTGAAGGTCCATGTTTGTGTCAAACCAACCAACTTCACAATCAGTGAAATCATAAATTTTGTCGGGGGGGGGGGGGGGGGGGGATGTGGGTGCATGGACACAGCAGGGAGGGTGAGTGACAGGAGCAGCTCTCCTTGCACTGAGCTAACAATTCAAGTTTTAATTACTGAAAGGTATCCCTAAAGGAGGTGATCAGAACAACAGGCTAATCACACAGAGTCCTTTTATTGGTTTCAGAGCACCACTTCACTTCTCAGTGGCCTGCAATTAGAAGAATCATGGAATGTGTTCTACGCCTTGTCATGGGCAGGGACACCTTCCAATATCCCAGGTTGCTCCAAGCCCCGTCCAATCTGGCCTTAGACACTTTCAGGGATGGGGTAGCCACAGCTTCTCTGGGCAACCTGTGCCAGGGCCTCACCATGCTGAGAATCAAGAAATAATTACCATCAGCATCGACCCTGCAAACTAAATACAGAGTGAGAGCTTGGGCTCCCCTCCAGCACAGGGCTGCTCATGTGAGAGTGTGTCTGTGGCTGCAGCCTCCCCCCTCAGAGCCATCTGATGGAGGGTGAGGATGGAGGTTACACACAGCCTCCCACAAGAGACAGGCTTCAAGGAGGTGTTTTATGAGCTTTTTCCACAGCTTGGACCCTCTGAGAAGCTTCCAGGTGCACTTTCCCATTGCTCCCTTGGTCCCATGGCCGCAGGGGCTCGTACGTGGGTGTATGAGGGGGGTGACAAGTAGCAGAGGCGGCTGCTAACCTGAGAAATTCTTCCTCTGACACAGCCATTCACCAGAGCCCGAATAAAAACTGCTAGGGGTCACAAGGGAATCCCTGGATAATGCAAATAACAGCACCAACAGAGAGCTGCAAGCACTGCTAATTCCTCCTGCAGGATGCCCACAGGTGGTCACCACCCACCTGCCCAAGGGGAGGCTAAAATCTGCCTAAAACCTTCCACCTCCCCTCCCCAGTCCCCACCAGCTTCTGCCTTGCAGAACCATTAATTAGTAAGCTTCTCACCACTGACGTGGCATTTAAAGGGACACCGTCACGTAATATCTGTTTCCAATCACCAATTTGGGAAGAATAAGGCTTTATATACCTTGAGGCCCCAGGAGGAATGGGGTGGTGATGATGATGATCCTTTAAACAGCAGCAGATGTCAAGACCCGGAGGAATCATTTTTCTTCCAAGGAAGGAAGCGGTGATGAAACAAAGGCACCTTCATTGAGCAGAACCTGCATTTCCTCCCATCACATGGGCTCTGTTGAGCCAGAGCAAGGGAAGAGCTCAGGACACCCCTCAAACCCAAAGTGGCTGTGCTAGCCATGCTGTGGGACGTCCCCAGCTGAGCAGCAGAAGGGAACCAGCTCCTGGAGCACCATAACCCTCACTTCATCTGAGCATCTTCACTCCAAGACACCTTCAGCCAGGACACACACAAACCCACCTCGTCCAGGTCTTAGCAGAGCCCACATGGGCACTTCCCTGGATTTAACACAGGATTTACCTCAAGCTGATGCTTCAGTGGAGAAAAACCACCACAGAAATGTAATACTGGGTTTCTCCAGCATGACCAAGATAGATTTTCAAGGGCATCTCTGTAGGAGGTCAATGCTTAAAATCTGGATCCTGGCTCAGAGCAGTTGGGCACTTGTCTCCCAGTGCTGTTGGCCTGGTCCATCTTTACCCCATGGCTCAAACCAGGTGCCACCCCCTTTTCACAGCCAGAGCAGAGGGTTCCTTGGCTTAGCAGAAGCAGCTGTGGGTATTTCCTCTAGGACATCAGTGAAGGTGGGTTTAATCATCCTGATCATCTCAAAACTGGAGAAGCATCTCAGCAGAAGGAAAAAGAAACCAGATCACAGCCTGAGTTGACAACCTCTTTTCTTCTTCCCCAGGGAAAACCCACTACCTTCATCCAGCAGCAGAAGCAGGGCAGAGAGTATGTGAGCTCAGAGCAACCAGAGGCACAGCCCATGCTCTGAAGCCAAAGCCTTGAGTTCATTTAAGTAACCCTGGGCTGGAATATCTGCTCCTGGAGCCCAGGACACAGAGCTGGGCTCTGCCTGCATCTGCCTTCACCCCTTTGTGGTGTCCTACAGCACCTCTCTGGTCCCAAGTGATTTCCAACTCCATTCTAGCAGAATCAGGGCACAGCCTGTGTTCCTCCCCCACCCTCACAGTACTATAATCAAAATGCTTTTTGTTTTGCTGGAGCTTCACTTTGAGTCTATGACTCCAAACTTATCCTTCTGGGATTGGATTTCGAACCCAATTCTATGTTGGAAACCACTAATTTTGTTAGTACCAATGTGGTAGGACTCTGCTTTTGGGCAGAGGAAAACTGCTTATTTCCATTATTTTTAATAAAAAATATTCAAGAACAATTCAACAGATTTCATCCCTAGTGGCTCTCAACCCCAGCTCTTGTTTCGACTCAAGTACAATCCTAAAACTTGACCCTCTATTCAGCCTCAAACCCCAAACCTTTCCACAGGCTCTGGATGGAAAGTTACTGACCCTGTATCTGAGCCAATTTTCAAAAACAAAAATAACTTGCCTGATGAAATTTCTGTAGAAAAAAATAAATACACACACATACACACACACACACACACACACACACACAAGCACACCATATATACCAGAAGGGATTAAATCCTCATGTTGCAAGAATTTAATTTAAAAAAGCCAAGACATTGTAGGAATGCAAAAATATCACCTCAGCCTGGTAACCTTTGGCTTAGGCATGCACTTCCACAGCTAACAAACGGGAATGTTTCCTCTCCAGCGCTGGGAGGACCGGTGCCACTCAGGAATGCCTGGCTTCAGCCCAGTTAGAAAAGGAAACCAGCAACCCTTTACTAGTGGGGCCTCTGCGGGCTCCTGGAGGCAGCCTCTCATCCCACGGGCTCGTTATGATTCCCGCTTTCTCCATCACGCTCCGAGTGCCCCGTTCCCAAAGGTGCTGCTAAGGAGGACCAAAGAAGGGCCTCTGCAAAATGACACCACGTATTTTCCCACTGCAAATCCAGATTATTATTGGTTTTCTTTGTCCTCTGGAGGTAATGCACAATTTTCACCCACACCCAGAGCTCCAGGGTGTTACAAGTAGATCCGTGTCCACTGCTGTCACCTCCCCGTGTGAACACCATCGGGAAGAACACACCGGTGTCTCCAGTCAAGTTCGTTCAACCCAGAGAGAAACACCCCTTGGGAAATACCCAGTACCTGCACAGGGGCAAGAAAAAGTTCATTTCACACCAAGGTTAAGCGTTTTTTAATAGGACTCTGTGCATTAGCAGAATTCCTGGCACGTCCGAGCCTTGTTTAAAAGGTGGACGGGAAACTCTCTGCTGATCTCAAGTTAATCACAACAACCAAGGGACTGACCTGCAGGAAACAATCCTCTAGGTACTGACGTTACCCAAATAAAGCCAGCAGTTTCTCTGGTTTATTGGCTGTATTTTTCCCCCCAGCAGACTTAATTTATGGTAATTACTAGGAACTATGGATTAAATTAATAAAAAGGAAATTATTAAGGTTTCCTGACCCAGAGGCCAAAGGTAAATAAAAAGAAACAAACTTCTCTAGATGGAAATGCTTCCCTGCTGCTTTTGGGACCAGCAGAGAAGTCTTTCAGTGCAGCACGAGAGAGGACAGGATTTTGGGAAGGAGCTGTCTCATCCTGGATGTTGGGATTCTGGGGAGGACCATCCCATCCACCAGCCCGGGGAGCCCTGAACTATCATGGCACAACTATTCCCTGGCAGTGGACTGGGTAGGGGACTGAGCTATGTACAGTGTACACAGCACAGTCATGTTAGCAAAGAAATAGAGATCTCTGTTGGATGGGAAGAGACTATAAAAATAACACACTGCAGAAATCCAGCTTAATTCAAATTACACCAAAGTCCAGGGTCTTGTTCTACATCCAGCTCTGATCAGAAGGGGTAATTCTCACCTGCCTAGTCAGAACACATTTATTACTGCTTATAATCCTTACATGCATTTCATACTTTAAATTACCATTCTGAATGTTCTTACACTGTTGCAGAGTCAGACTGTTGGCATTTGCCAGACCTGGCCTTGCCACTCCATAAATACGGACCGTGTTCACCAGAGGCAGAGCAGGGTGTGCAGATGGGGAGGACAGAGGAAATGGCTCCTGCTCTGCTTTCCCTGCAGGATCAGTGCAGAACAAAGACACCAAGTTCTGCTCTCAGCAGCAGCCCCGGAGCTCATCACCCTCTCCCCTACGAAGGCCCTCCACATGTGCAGTGAGCACTTCCAGCTTCATGAGCCTTGTCCAGCACAAAGTCTGTCAATGGCACAACCTGAAACCCATCTCATGCTCTGCAATCAAGCTGTGCAAACAAGCTCATCCAGTGTGGCCAATTCCATAACAAGAAGTTTCACAATTTTTAATACCACATATATCTATCTTTAAAATAGATACGTGTAATATATATTAAAAAAAAATAGGCTTTGATACAACGTTCAAAAGAACACCTGAAATCACCTCCCTCCCCGCACGGATCAAGTAAACGCAGCACGCAGCTGAACTTGTATTTAAATACACCCTGACTGTGTTTAAGAAAGAACTACTACAAGCTTGAATCCTGAGAAAGGCAGCAAAAACCTCCTGGAAGCAGCTCTGTCAGGGCAGGCACGAAGGAGCGTAACCAACATTTACAGTGGGCAATTGTTATAGTGAAAACAAACCTGGCAGATTAGATGTCACTGGGGAGGGATATCAGCGTCTGATCTAGGTAAGGACGGGGCACGGGGGTACCTGGAGCCTTGTCAAACTCAATGCTCTTATGTAGTAGGTTGAATAACAGAACAATGTTTACATTTCCCCCTGTGCCCTAAGTAGTTTGGAAGTTGGACACCTGAAAAGCCTGAGTGGTTTTCAAAGCTGCGCCAGTGTCGGGTCTTGATCACCAAAGCCTTGACGGTTCCTTACCAGTATCCAAGAAAATAAAACTAGAAAAAGCAAAATTACCTCAAGTTATTGCTGCTTCTGAACATGGACATCCAGTAAAAACAGCATAAATGATGGAAAATCCAGGAGGTCTCTCACACTGGGGGCACACCAGCCACGTGCATGGTGAACACAGCAACTCAAAACACAACCAGCCAGCTGAGAACCTGATGAATTCCAGCCAAGAGGGAGTTTTCTTGAGCTTTTTCCATATTAACACATTGAAACTTCATATTGAAAGTTCTCTACATATACAAACAGAATGGACTGCAGTTCATGGCAAAAACCATAAACTGAACTGTGTAGGAAGGAAACATCCCACGTGCATTGGAGAGCAATAAATGCTGTATAACAAAAGCACAAGAATCATGGAATTATAGAATATCCTGAGTTGGGAGGGACCCACAAGGTTCATTAAGCCCAACTCCTTGCTCTTCACAGGACAACCTGTCCCAGAAATACTGGGTGGAGGAATTAAAAACTTTAGATCTCTAACCAAGAGGATGAGAGGTTGTGACTGGATTTGTGCCACGGTCCAGTGAAAGATGGGGTGACTTGTGTGATACATTTATCATTCCTCCTTACTGCTGCACACTCTACAAAGCAGGTGACCTTCTTCCATACTCTTTAGCTCCAAGTTCACTTTGATCCTCACAGAACAGGCACCTGGGATGCCCACAACCTTGTGTCAAGAGCAATGGTCCCCCCCAAACCTCCCT
The DNA here is from genome assembly GCF_003945725.1 of Corapipo altera. Taxonomy (NCBI): domain Eukaryota; kingdom Metazoa; phylum Chordata; class Aves; order Passeriformes; family Pipridae; genus Corapipo; species Corapipo altera. Next base: position 1,995,616 of record NW_020884889.1, read on the forward strand.
AAATGATGAGGTTTCCTTAGGCAGAACCCACTGAGGTCAAGGCAGAAAGGAGAATTTTTCCTCTAGGAACTGATTTCATGCTCACCTGTCTGCTGTGGACACCAGAGATGTCAGAGCCCTGAACTTATCCCACTGCACCATCAAGGTGAACTCTCCACGTGTTGTGCCTCCAGGTTCATTTGATGTGATTTAACAAGGTCTCCTCCAGCCTTGGTCACCACAAGACTCAGGCAGTTCTTCACCCTCATTTCCAACACAGCTGTGCTGAAGGTGGTCACAAATGCTGTGGCACAGATGCTTCAGGTGCTCCAACAGCTATTGAACAGCCACAGTTTTCATCATTGTCAAATTCGGGTGACAAAATCATGGTGTAAAATTCCATTTTGCTATTACTGCCAGCCTGGATCCCAACACGCTTCAGAAGCCAAATTAGTGGTTCCAAAATTCAGCTTCATCACTCTCTTCTAAACTCATGTGCTCTCCAGAAAAGTGAGTCCCACTCCAGCTTGAATTGGACCATTTCATCTCATCCCAGGGTCAGATGACTGTCAGTCCATCAAACGCTTCTTTGAAAACTGATTTCTTGCAGATGACCATGATTGCTATAAAACAGTATTTAAAAACATTTTAATATATGAAAAGAACTTTCCTCTCCTCTTATATCAACCACATGTTTGAGAAGGGGCCTGGGGTTTACCACTGCGTGGTGAGAAAAATAGCAGAAAAGGAGAAAGGATAATGGGGTGATAATGACTGGAAATGTATGGATTGAATTTGGGCTCCATTTAAATACAAGAGGACAATTTGCAACTCGGTGGTGTAGGAAAACACAGAGAAATGTTTGTGGCTCAAGTGTGTATTTGAATATAGAAAAATCTTTTGTGGCAAACTATATTTCTTTTAGCACAGACAAGCTCTGACCAAGCTGCCAGCTGCTGAAGTTGTGGTACTCACCCAGCCCAAGCAGATGGGCTCTGTCTGCTTGGGAATTCCTCAGGAGAATCCCTATTTTGGCACTACCACTGTAGGTTGGGGACTGTTTGCAACACCATCCCATTGCACACCACATCCAGGAACAAAACTGCACCTCCACCTTGTGCCTCCAAACTCCTCCCTCTGTTTGACCTATCCCTAGGTGATATCTTAACTTGGCAGTAATTAGTAAAAGAGCCAACATGAAACTACACTTCAACCAGGAAATTCAATGGAATAATTTAATTGTTGGCCTAGGTGATGCAGTTGGAGTAGATGATCACTGTAGGTCCCATTCAGCTAAAAATATTCTACTCTATCCTACTGAAAGAAACCATAGAGGAATCAAGTCTGGTCCCACTTGGCTCAGGTTATCAGTGTCTTCTTGTCCTTGGAAGGCTCAGGTGTTTCTCCTGTTTTTATGGTGCTGCATTTTCAGGAGTTTGGTGACAACACTTAAACCTCAGTTGTAGTCACTGCCAGACTTCCATGAATCAGATAATTTTCATAAACAGTTTGTTGCTTGCTCTACTGGAGGCAGGCATTAAAAACCATAAAATATTTTACAAAAAATTGGCTGAAAGTGAATTGTGACTTCAGGGCTTCTGCTTTGTGATCCCTTCCAAGGAGGGTCATTTTAAAGAGAGTTCACTTTGAGTAGGTCCTCATTAAGGACTGAATTTGTAATTCTCCGTGAAAACCGAGCCACAGGAAAGTAATTATAGTCGAAAAGTCACTCTCCAGAGTGCCCAGAGAAGCTGTGGCTGCCCCAGCCCTGGAAGTGTTCAAGGCCAGGTTGGACAGGACTCTGAGCAACCTGACCTGGTGGGTGGCACTGGACTCACTTTCCTTTTTCTCCTTGGTGTGTCCTGTTCTTCCGAAAAAAAATGTGCAGAACAGGGAACAGACCAAGCACAAAAGTACAGAGGTTTGTAAAAACATTCTTCCCTATTAAGCAACTGGGCTGATTTTCCCTGTGTAAAAGACGAAGCAGACTGACCAAAACATTTACCTGGACGTCTCCACTCCTGATAGAAACCCTCAATTGCCTTTGTCACTTTAGCACATGAACACGAGGCCAAATGAAACACATGTTTACAGCTATAATGAGGATTAGCTTTGCACTAAAAAAGTTGAACTACAGTCAAAATTAGATGGTGACATGGGTATTTGCCAACAGCATTAAATGAGAAATAACAGAGTATGAGGTTTCTGGAATGAATAGAAAATGTATTGTTTAGAGACCTTTTTGGCCAAGTATCAACATATGCCAATACTTAAGACTTCTTGTTCTTATTTACTTACCCCAACAATAAAACAATTGTTGTTTTGTGCCAACAGCCTGACAGACTGGTCCTGTACCTTAGGAAATACAGATTGGATATTATTTCTCTCGTATCAGCTTCAAACTACTTTAAAAAAAAAAAAAAAAAGAGAGAGAGATGCAAAATAATTGAGTCCAGAGGAGAGGAAATAAGTGAAGGAGGTAATCGATTTTAATAACATATAGCATCAACACACATTAAGAAAATACATAAAACAGAGGGGGGGAAAAAGTATTTTCCCATCTCAGAAGACCTGGCAGTGTTTGAAGGTTCATCCAGCCCCAGGCAAGGTTTATCAGTGAAGCCTCAACAACAGCAATGGTTGATCTTCACCCAGCGCCCTGCTCAGTGTGAGCCCTGAGCAGTGAGGTAACCACCCTCATTCCCACTACAAAAACAAGCAAACTGATGAACTAAAAGCCCAGGAAATGCTCTCCAAACCAGAGAAATGTGTTTGCAGCTGAAACATTCAGTCTCTTTCCTGGTCTAACCACTCTCTCCGTGGTGTCGCCCACTGCCAGGCCACCCCTGTGCTCAGAACCAACCACTCCTTGCAGGATTTCCCACCTGGGAATGTGCCTCTGCCCTCCTGCAGTAACACCACAGCTGGAATAGATAGAGATCCATACCAGAGCTTGGTGTGGACACCTTTCTTCCAAGGTCAAAGAGGGGGGGTCTCTGCACTGGGATCTGGGCACACTCCCAGCTCATTAACGCCTGTGGCAGGAAAAGCACGAGCAGAGAAGGTATCTACAATGTCTGTAGTGTCCATACATGAACGTAACATGTCTCCAGGGGTTGTGTACATTCACCTCCTCCTTTACATCATGCCATCCTTTAACAAAACATAAATAAAGGTATCAACTGTCTACCACCTGCCCTCTGGATATCCTGCGAAGGTTTTTGCTCTGGGAACATGAAGCAACACATGTCAGTATTAACTTTTCTGCCTTTTTTATATGGCTATAAACAGATCCGTTGATTTTCCCCACTCCTCCCACTTTTTAATTTTGCAAAAATAAATGCTTTCCTGGACAGTCAGAAATCATTACTGAGACAGAGCACAGCTCCCCTTGTCCTGCCCACAAGAATCGTAGAGCCATTTAGGTCGGAGAATATCATAGAATCATAGAATTTTTAAGGTTGGAAAAAGTCTTTAAGACCTAATCCAACCAGTCCCCCAGCACTGCCAAGTCCATCACTAACCCAGTGTCCCCAAGTACCACATCTGCATGACTTTTAAATCCCTCCAGGGATGGTAACTCCACCACTGCCCTGGGAAGGCTGTTCTGATGCTGGCCAACCCTTTTGGTGAAAGAAATTTTCCCAATAACCAACCTAAGCCAACCCTGGCACAACTTGAGGCCGTTTCCCCTGGTCCTGTCCTTCATTCCCTGTGAGCAGAGCCTGACCCCACCTTGCTACAACCTCCTGTCAGGGAGTTGTAGAGAGCAAGAAGGTCCCCCCTGAGCCTCCTTTTCTCCAGGCTGAGCCCCCCCAGCTCCCTCAGCTGCTCCTCATCAGATTTGTGCTCCAGACCCTTCCCCAGCTTTGTCGCCCTTCTTTGGACACGTTCCAGCCCCTCAGTGTCTCGGGTAACACACAGTTAAACAAGAGGTGAAAAGAAGCCACTGTGTCCTCCAAGAGCTGTTCTCCTCCCACACACTCACATCCTCCTTGGCTTCCACCTCGGCAGCCTCCAGAAGCCCCCGGCTTAATCCCGTTTCGTTCACATTGGGTCAGAGCACAAGCTTCCCAAAAATGTAACCGCCTGGAAAACCCAGTATCCCTGCAGCTGGGTCTCCAGGAGGGGTTTTCACACACCCCCTGGTTTTGCAGCAGGGGACGAGGACATGGGACCGGAGGAGATGGTTACACAGCGTCTCTTCCTGCTCCATTAACTCAGAGAGTCCAGAGCAAAGCTCCCCGTCTGCACAGCCCGTGAGTCACCTCAGGGCTTGGGCAGTTTACTCTATATATTAGTCAACAGTAACAAACAATGCAAATCCCCAGACGTTAAAAAGCCTTGTAAATTTTTTTCAATTTTTTTTTTTTTTTTTAATTCCCTCCCCCAAAAATTTGGCCACAGATCTCTAATTATAATTTTCTGGAGATTTAAAAAAAATAAATTAATTGTGGTTTCTATAAACATGAGGATAAATTACTACATGTAAATATTGGTTCTCAACAGTTACTAATGCCTCTCAGGGGGCTGTTTTTATTTTACTGAGACAGAAAAACGAAGTTGTAAAAGATTTTCTTTGTCCCTTTTGCTCATCATGGAGAGGAGTGGGGTTTGAAAAGATTTCTTGTATTCACCACCGAATGCTTTCTAGCTGATGACTTTTGACAGCATTATTAAGTAAATTGAAGGGAAAGATTGATTTCCAAGATGATGCATTGTAAAGTCATGAGAAACAAAACTGAAGCTTTTATTCCAGAAATGAAGAGGCAGAAAATGCAAGGAAGACACTAAGACAGACACTGTACCACCCACCAGTTCCCCTTTTAAAGCTTCCAAGCTGACTGGCAGACAGAGCAATAGTGAGGAAATTATAAGAGTTGTGGGGTTTGGGTTTGGATGAGCAACACGATGTGTGTGAGCATCCCTGAGGCTGATCCAGACTGTACGAGCTGCTTGGATCCAACTCTTGGGTTACAAGATTTACAAGGACATGCTGAGGTATAACATATTTACAGCTTCTCATTGGGTAAAAAAAAAAATGCCCTGAGAGCATCATCTCTTCCAATATTGCCCTGTTACAGCTCTGGATTATCAGTCCAGATATGGATGAGGGAGAAATTAGAAAGCCAGAGGAGAACAGACCTGAGCAAACCTTCCCTGGCCTGAAGCAGCAGCGTGGGGTTGTACAGCTGCAGTTACACCTCACAGAGTCTGACCTCTCAAAGCTAAAGACAAAAAAAAGTCACGAAAAAGGGCAAATCATGATCCAGGCTCTGAAAATATCACAAATGTGTCACCACAGCTGAAATACCACTACTAATCCTCTGCCTCCTCCGACACAACCATTGGGGGGAAGTGTTTCTGTACCAAGGCTTGTGGCAGGTCTCCTGAGACCATATCATAGGTGGGAGCCCAGGTGAGATGCAGGTACAAGACACTCCCTCCTCAAACAACCCCTCCCCTCTTGATGCACAATATCCCATTGCCCCTTCAGCACAGCTCTGTGCGTGGCCACACTCTGAATCAACCTGAGGCATTGCTCTCACTCCAAAATACAAAAAAAACCCCAAACAACTTATGTTTTGGGTTTTTTTAGTGCCAGATAAGTTCCCTGATCGTGGCCACAATGTCATGTACAACTGAGGAGCAGAGACTGCAGCCTGGTAGCAGGAGCAGACAGAGACAGGAGGAGGAGGCATCAGCACAACAAGCTGGAAGAACCACCAAACTGGACAAGAAATGAGAGCCAAGACAGAGGGATCTGGAGCAGAAGCCCTGTGAGGGAGAAGGTACTCTGGGTTCTTTAAATGAGGTCATTGATCAAACCCAAAGTTTCTCAAGCAGGGAAAACACAGACCCTTTGGGTGAGCAACCACATCAGGGCAGGAGGTGTTTGCCCATGGAAACCCATCCACAGAGCCCCAACACCGTCAGGGAAAGCCCTAAGCAGGTCAGGGAAAGAGACCATGTTGCTTCAAACCAGTGACATTTTGAATTTGGCTCTTGTGCAAAGGCTGCAGCTTCACTGCCTTGTAATGAGTTTGCCTGGCCCCAAGAAACCACAGCCCTTGCTGGGACAGAGCAATGAACACGGAGAGGCAGAGCCCAGTGACGGAGCTGACAGGGAACCTCCTGTTGCTCGATCCCAAGCAGAGCCACAGCCCCGAGCTACCCTGCCCCTTCCACCAGCCCATGGTGTGCTGAGCGTTCTCCAGACAGACACAGGGAGATGTGGTTCCCACCCAAAACAGCTTCCAGGCTCCAGCTGGGCAGAACACAGGGAGAGCACACCCCACGTACACAGCTATGCTAACCATGCATTCACAGACATGTCCCAGTAACAGAGCCCAAAAACTGCTCCCAAGTTACTCATCTTGCATGTCAAGCCAGTCCTCATGGTTTCCATAGGCATAGGGGAGAGGTGGGTGTCTTACTTGGTTTCATAACAGCGCTGCACGCTGGTGTGCAATAAATAAAGATGAAATGGAAATAATCCAACCCACTCCTCTTTGAGCACTGTTCAAGGAAAATATTGCAGCTAGAGACCATAAGCAGACCCAATAAATTTGTTCCCCCCTCAATCCCCCGCCCTGTTCCCCTTTTGTTATTAGGGTGTGACTAAAACATCACATTTGCAGCATCAACTTTAGGTCTTAATTAGGGATTCTTGCTGCAAGCTCAAGGGATATTTTAAAATCACATTAAAAATATCATAGGAAGGCGCAGCAGACACTCAGACACGATGCAAACCTGTGAGTTGGGCTGCATGAAACATGCAGTTGTGGTCCTAGGATTTTTCCTGTATCTTCAGCCTTGGATTCCTCTGGTAGTGTATTATCCCCTGTGGATATTGTACCAAGGGAAGGCAGAGTGGATTTCATGGACTGCATGCAGCTGTCCCCAAAAATTTATATCCTAAGGACTGCTTGACTTTCTTGAGTCAAAAATGGAGAAAGTGGGGCTGTATGACAAGGAAAAACTTATTGCCTGGGCTGCTGCTTAAGACATCATTGTCTGGCTGTGCTTTCTACCCAGCACTCGCTTCAGACGACTGAACTTGACCTATCCACCCATCATAAATTAAATTCTTTGATCTCATCTGTAACAACACAGAGCCCTAACAACAATAGATCAAACTGCAGCAGGGACAATATGCTTATTCTTTACCAACTAAATTTTAATTAGTAAACAGGGCGGGGGAAGAATTCACCTTTGCAGAACAAAAAGGGAATGAGAAAGCATTTAGTACTTGAAAGAAATCGCTGATAAAAAGCAGAGGCATCTTTCAGAGCTCTACATCCTTACTCAGCTCCTCTGAAAAACCACATCATCCCCAAACCATTAAAACCAGGATGGATTTCACATTGTAAGGAACCGCCGTGAAAGCGAACATCAAAAGGAGCCGGGGAGGAGGAAGCAGATCAGGTGGGACAGAAAGGACACGATGCCTTTTATCCACTGTTCACACGGAACCATGTGGATGATTATCCGTCTGTATCCGTGTTTGGGCTGCCTGGTCCCTGTGGTTGGTACAGCAAAGGCACAGTCAAGGCTCCCCCACCTCGAGGGGTGTTCAGTGTTTGCAGAGCAGCCTGGAAGAACCGCACGGCTCCCGCCGTTTGCTTTCTGTTTGCACAGGGTGGGTTTATTATCACAGGGATCCTCGTGGGTTCCCCTTTACACCAAACAGCTTCAGGCAGCTCGTGATTTCCAGGTGAGCCTGTCTGCTTTTGGCAGCCTGGCTCCTTCCAGGCAAGCATAAATACATAGTCCAAGTTTTCCCATCAGCAGTGGCACTTGTCAAGGTAGGGATTTCCTCTGGCTGTGCACCTCAGGTCACTTTATACCAAAGTAGAAGCAAATCCCAAGCAAACCTTCTTTTGCTGGAGCACCCATGATGTTTCTTCCTTTCCTGCTCCCTGGTGGCTCATACAAAGGTACAGTGAGAGCTCAACTGGTCCCCTGGTGGGATGCCAGACTGCACCTCTCACCTCACTCCAGCCCATGGCTCTCACAAAACCGGCAGGTATTTTGCAGACCCTGAGGTGCAGAAAGCCTCACTTAGGGAAAAAGAACATGGACTGCTGTAGATGACGTGCTCACATCAGGCTTGTTTCCTTGGGAAAGCAGCTAAACCCCCAACACGGTTTATTAAACCTGCCTGACACAGGAAGAACACAAGCCAAAACCAACCCAAGCTGTTCCTGCGGTGTCACCACATCCCAGGCAAACAAATCCAGACCACGAGTGGGAAGCAAGCCCATGGACAGGGACACTTCACCAAACCTCCCTGAGCACTGAACTGCCCGAGTTTAACCTCTGCAAATGCCTGTTGTGCCAGCAATGCCCTCACTGGAGCTTGGAAACAGCACCACACTCCATGTGTCCTCAGGCAGGTTTGATATGAAACCAAATTCCCGCTGAGCTGAGGCACTGGGATTTCATCAGCTGCAGGCGTCTGGTTGTAAACAGCTACTACCTTGAAAAAATAAAAACGGTCCAATTTTAATCAATAATTCAATTAAAAAAAGGAAACTTCCAAGCAATGAATAAATAAACCAACTGCAAAACCTTTTTCCAGCTGGTTGTCAGTGTTTTTGAGCTATTTTACTAACTGGTGGGACCAAAACCCTCCACGGTTTGTTTACCACTGAAATGCAGCCCCTCTGCAGTGCAAGGCTGTGGGAAAGGAAAAGAAAAATCTGGGTTTCAGCTGAAGTTATGGGATGAGTTTCACATAGGAAAAATCTTAATGAGTAAACTGGAATTCAGACTGGGCACTGGGGAAAATACTGGGGCTTATATCAAGTGTCAAGTGACCCTTAATGACTAGAGGCAGGTGAGCTGGTCTTGTTTTTGTGTCAGCTGCTGATTTCCAGGACAGAGGACACAAAGTGTGACACCCTGCAGGTCCTCTCTCCACTATGTCTGATGTGTGATGGGAACCAACACCCAGCCAGGCTCCAGGTACAGTTCCCAAACCGAAAACACTTAATTTTCTTTCTTTCTACACGTCCACTCTTGAAAAGATATTTCATTTTTACAAGACAGATCATACACAGACCAGTGACAGATTTCATTAAGAGGAGAAAGACAACTGAGAGCACAACTATGGCTCTTTTTTTTGGTGAGTTTTCAGTTTTCCCTTAGAAGTTAAAAAGTAAATAAATGGGGTAAAGTTTTCCCGTTGAAGTCTCCATGAGCACTGAGAAGATGAAACCCTGTCCACGCCAAATCAAATAAAGGAGTCAGAGTTTGTGTGGCACATGTACATACCCAGAAAGGACCTAGAAAGCAGCACCTCTCTGCCAGTTGTGCAGCCACAGCACCCAGGAATAACGTGAAAACAAATGAGCAAAATCCACCCAGAGCATGGGCAGGACCCGGTTTTTGGTTTGATCACAACTGGAAAGATGAAAAGGAGGAATCTGTCACCTCATGGATTTTCAAATTATGGTCACAACTTGCATCCATTAATTACTGATGCAGCTACAGTTGCTGGGCACTTTTGAGAACCAGCACTGGACACCTGGAAGGAGAAGGACTTGTTTCTCCTTCCCTTGCCACTACAGATGGTGCCGAGGCCACGCAGCCCAAGTCCATTTTGTTCCTCGTTGGAACAACAGATGGTGTTGCCACCTCCCACCACTCACTGCCTCGTCAAAGCCCTGTGTTGTGTGTGTGGTCCAGAGTTGGGTCATGCAACCAGCCAAAGCCCTCAACTCCATTTCCAGTTCACATCACTCTAATAGGCCCTCAGCTGGCCCGAGAAATTCCCAAACATCTCTTTCTACAAACAAGGAATTGGGTTTCCTTTGTCTTGCAATCAGGGGAGACAAATTCTCCCCTTAACCACAGCTTAATTTATTCCTTTTGGTTGCTATTGCTTCCACCTAGTGCAGCTGTCTAGACTGGGGTGGTGGTGGTTTGCTTTCCTTTTTTCCTTTCTAGTTGGGGATTTTTGGAAGCTGCCTTTGCTTCTTTCCGAAACAAGTTTATTTTTAGTGTCACTTTTTCCATTGGCAAAAGATATTATGGCTGAGAGAGCTGCTCTCAGAGGAACAGAGCTGTTTTCAGCATGAAATGGAAAAAATCTGCCTGGTTGGAGGCAGGAGCAGGAGGAAGCAGCCAACGTAACAGCGAGATGGTCCAAGCGAAGAGGGTCCCGCGCACGCCAACGGAGGTGCTGCCCTTGGGAAGAGCACAAGTCCCTTTCAAACCCAGAACTTCTTAATCAAGGAGGGTTATGGCATTTTCTGACATCCTCTTGCACTGATCTCCCCTTTGGATGCAGCTCCATGTGGGAGGATGCCAACATGACTTGCACCTGCCCGAGCCACGGCATTCTCAACTCTTCTCCTGTAGGCTTCCAAGAACAAGTAAATGCTTGTCAATGAGCCACCTGAGAGCTTTAAATGATGGATAACCTTGCCACAGGAACCTTCCACCAGCACTAAATGGTTCCCAGGTGATTTCTCAGGAAAGGGGATCACAGACATGGTTTAATTTTTTTTTTTTTTGCTTTGCTGTTTACTACCCTGTAGCCTCCTGGCTTCCTTCTCACTGTGCTGACCTTGCTTGCTCTTTCAGATTTCTCACACTTTTTCTCCAAAATATGGACCCCTCTGGTCTTCCCAGGATTTTCCTGGTGTGTTTTCAGAAAGCTTCAGCTGGGAAAGGGACGGCAGCGTTCAGCCCTGAGTCCCCTTCTCACCTGCAGTGCTTAATCCCACCACAGTCGTCCTCTGCTTAATTACCACTAGTTTACTACCTTGCAAAGGGTAAGGGTGTAAAAATCCAACATTTTTTTTGTAAAGGGAGAGGTGGACTTAAAATAATCGGATAAAAATAAGTCTGGTCTCTTATTTTTCCAGCACCACTTTTCAACATTCACAGCCCCCAGACCAAAGAGTTCCTGACACCAGCCTGGCTTCACTGAGCTCAACACACACCAAATACAGCAATACCAAGAGGGCTGAAGGAATGAAAGTAATATATGTTAAGGCAAACCCTGCAGGCTTTTAGATTAGGAATGAAGAGTTGGGGGAGGGCATTAAAACACACACACAAAAACCCAGAATTAAGCAAGCGAGACCATTCCAGTTGAGCTGTTTCAGCCATTGTCTTACAGCAACTTTAAACCCAATTGCTTCTTTTTAATGAGGTATTTTCTTCCTCCTAACCACCCAAATCTAATCCATGATGTTAGTCCAACTCAGAGAACTTAAAATCAGAACATTGGGGTCTTTCTTAATCCTCTTAACTTGCCAAAAGGTTTTCTGATCACACACCTCTTCCTTCCTACTTAAGACTGGTTTTTTTCCACCACCCTTTGTCTTCTGTTTACAGCTGTGAGAAATTAGGATCCAGGCAGTAAAATCTCTACATAACAAATGAGCATTTAGAGATGGCTTGCATGTTTCATCGAAGGAAACCAGGCATGTTTTCTTAATTATTTCATCAAATCATATGTATCTAACTGTTGCCTGGGCTCAGATACTCAGCATTTCTTGAAGGACATTCTTTAATCCACAGTCTTTCATTCTACTGAATAATTACCTCCAAAAGATAAACGTTCTCTCATGCTATGACCACTTGGCACCTCTCACATGATGTGGTAGGTCAGTAAATCTATTGTGGTGGGACAGGATCTCACATGAAACACAGGAATCCTCACCTTACAGTCCTTACAGGCCTTCCTGAAGCCCAGTATCTCAGGAGAGGATGCAGGGCTTGACCACTGCTGTGCTCTGGTCATCCCAGGGTGATGTCAGGGCTTCTCATATGAAGAAGCTGGAAAAGCTCTGATCCAGCACTGATTGATTCCAGGGCTTCCAACCACAGGTGTACAAATACATCCAACATCTGCCGTCCTCTCAGACTTGGATCTTCCATGATCCTGGCTAGACTGGCACAGGAGACTTAAACAACATTGGCCATCTAAAAGATGCTCTGCTGTGAAGAGCAGGAAGCCACACCAGAGAGAAAATTGCACATCAAGCTCTAAGAGGAACCCAATTCATGAAATTTAATGGCCAGTGAGGGTAGCAGGCATCCTCAGCATTACTCCAAGCCACTTCCAGTTTTCCCTAAAAACCTGTAAAGTGCTGGAGCTGCTGGCTGAACACTGGCTCCTGGACTCATTCCTTGCTGTTAAGACTGCACTGAACATCCCAAGCACAGCTGATGAGCCTTTCCCACCACATCAGCAACCCACACTGACGGCAGGAGCTGCTTTCCAGCTGAGCGGCCTGGAAGGTGCTGAACAATGCAGAGCCATGAGTAAGCAACTGTCCAAGGGACAGTCCCTGCCATGTCCCCATCCAAATTAGGTTTGAAAACAAAAGCAAAGAGAGACTTCCTTCCTGCCTCTCGTTGCTTTGGTCTTCTCAGAGATATGGGTTTTACTGAGTGGGCCACTGAGTTGAGATGAACTGGGAGCCAAGCAAAGGGCTTGAACCAGAACACGACCTGGCATCTGTCCCAAGTTCCTTTCGAGTTTGGTTAACATTCCCCACCCATCATTTTTCATGTGCATGTGCCACATCACTTCCTGGTTCTGATTTGCCTGCTGTTTGCCCCACGGGTAGGGTGTTACCCATCGAGACTCAAAAACCAGCAAGTAACCCCTCCTCCCCCTCCTCATAAACCCCACACCCATCTCTGAGGGATCCAAGCATCCCTAGCAGGAAGGAGTCCAAGAATTCTTTATGCACATAAGAATGTCCCCTTGCCACATCATAATCCTGTTTGCTACCAGTGCCACACACTGATGGTCTAGGTCAAACTCCAGATGTTAATAAACCTCAGTAACAACTGCTCAGAGAAAATGCAGATAATTGGTCTCCTACCTGCCATTAGGAGAAAGAAAACCCAACAAAATACACGACCAAAAAAAAGAAGTTCAGTTAAAAAAAAAAAAAGCATCTTGGTTGCTTTTAACATTCTTTTCTAAAAGCTAATTTTAGCTCTATGGCTGGAGCTTAAAGGCAGCTGCACATCTGGTGGGATCTGCCAACCTCCGTGGGTCCGGTCCACAGCACTTCTGTCCTCCTCTGCTGAAAGCAAAGGTTTGGGATGCAAAAACACAAAACACAGAGGGTTAATTAACGGGGAACTCAAGATGTTTCCCTGTGCTCCCTAAGCCTTGGACAAACTTGGATGTGGATGGCCTGGCTGTGGTCAGGTGCCGACTGTAAAACAGCTCCTTCTGTTTCTGTTGCCTGTGTTGCTCAGCTATAAAAGCATTAATACTTGGCTTGTTGTCACCATTTTTTTCACTGCCTTTGCTACTACCGTGCGTTGCACAAATGTGCTATACTTGGAAGAATCCATGAGCAGCAGGCAAAGACAGTGGTCTGGGATCTGGGCCGTGCTATCTGTAGGTGCAGTTCTCCTGCCTTTGAATCCCCGTCATTACCATATATGCCCTTCAAAAATAGTTTCCAGACAGATGTTTATATTTTGCCATTGCATTGGCCGGGGTTCTGAGAGGATCAGATATGGTCAAATTCTGCTGCTAGTGCAGATAATGCAAATCCCCCAAAGATAAGCGAGGTGAATTACCTGCATAAAGTCACAGAAATTACATGCCAAGCAAGAGTTTCACAATTAATCAGGAATCAGAGTCGTATGCACTAAACTCCAGGCAAACCCAAGCAATTGGCTAAGTTGTTGAACACTTATTTCCCAGGTTATTCCAGTCCTTGTTCACTTCCAGCCATGAGTGGTTCACATTATTATTTGCTTATCAAACCTGCTGCTCCACCACACACACAGCACTAACATGTGGTGACATCAGCATCCTGCAATGATATGGGCTGCAGAACACAGGTGAACCATCTTGGATGCATATTCCTATGTGGAAATCATCACATCCAAATACCTGAAACACAGCATCCACTTCACTACAGCTCTTGATTTCCACAGTGTGCAGAATAATTCTGCCCAGGGAGTGTCTTCCGCACAGTGGGAGCTTTGTGGGGCACCTGAAGGTGCAGTGAGCAGGTCAGAGCATCACCAGCTTTGGTGATCTTTCCCAGTATATCCACACAATGATCTAGAATTGCCATTAGCCTTTCTGGAGGTATTTTTAAAGCTTTTTAGGACAGAAAACAGGGTTCTGGAGGAGTGCTTCTGCAGGTTTGTTACCCGTGTCCCTCCAAGGAAGGTGGGTAAGACTGAATTTGTGAAGCTTCATGTACACCCTGCTCTCTGAGCAGCACTTCATCCAGGCTTTCTCTGCCTGCCCCCACCTCATTCACTGAGTTTGCATCCCTGTCTCATGGATATATATGGATGTACATACAATGAGCACCCACGGGCCGTACCACAGCCAAGGCTGCCCTGCTCTGACACTTGGGCTTTTACCTGATCTTCCCTACAACAAAACCCATTCCTTGGTGTCCCACCTTGTGCCCTTCAATCCATCCCAATAAACTTTCACGTTACATGCTGGGTTGTAACAGGCAGAGCTGTGAGCAGCACTTATCATGCTATTTACAGGGAGGAAATTCATAAAACATGTTCAAAACTTTACAGGGAGAGCAAGTCTTTCCAAAATAAATCAGGAGCACAGGCTGAGCTGTGCCAGAATCTCTTTGCTTCACGTAAGAAACAAGGTCTCTGCAGGGCTTCCTACCTGTGAGAAAGGAACAACTCGGAGCTGAGGATGCTGCGTGTTCCCTGCGCACACACCTTGGCCATTAGGACTGCCTCCAAACTTTGTATTTTAATTTAGTGTCTGTTTAGGTGAGACAGGCTCACCCTAAAGAGGAGAGTCAGATGCTGGAGCAGCCAATAACTTCATTTAGAAGGAGGAAGGAGGCAGCTGGAGAAGAGGGGGAGCGGATGTGTGAAGCCCCGGACCGGGCGGTTGTTACCCCAGCATTCTTCACCAATTGCCGTGGTCTGTATAATGTGGGTAGTTTGGAGTAGTTATGCAGTAAATATTTTTTCCCCAAGCACTTTTCATGCTCGAGTTTTAAGGTTTTCAGAGGGATTTTTTTATTTAAAAAGAAAAAATAATTTTTCTTTTTTTTTTGAAGGAAGATCAACGACTTAATGAAAAAAGCCTGAGATGCAAGAGCGAGGCTATCACTTCAAGAGTGCTTCCAGATTTACATAAATAACATTCCTGCTGCATAAACATCTTGGCAAAGGCAGAGCATCTAACCCCCCTCCTACTCCATTGGCCTCCACTAAATTCTGCAGAATATTAAAAACCCCTTGATGGTAACGTGTTCTCGGCCAGAAACAAATCATTAGTTTGGATGAGGGCATCAAACTGCATCTGCTCTGTTCCCTGAAGTTCCAAGTGCAAGAGATTTAGGAGGGAGGGGAGAGGATTTCTTTGATAGAAGGGTTTAGAAAAACGGCAATTGATAGAATTTTTAAGCAGATACAGAGATGAGGGGATGAGTCTTTTACAAAGACACATGGGAATGGTCAGGGATAATTAAACGTGGAGATGGGCTCAAGCTGTGGAGTTTGGAGGTGGATCTGAATGCTCAAGATATTTGGGTCAGAGCTTTTTTCTAACCACTGCACATGGCTGAGATGGTCCATTGATCAACTTTATCAAGAGTCAGGAAGGGGTAAATCTTCATCTCTAAGTGAAAAGAAGAAAAATAAATGGTAGGAAGAGGGGAGTTATGAAATACTGCAGGAGACTCTACTCAGCTGGAAGGGAGATGTGGTGAGAGAGCTTCCCTTTGTGCTGCAGGGCCATCTTAGCCCTTGGCATGGGGCAGCAGAGACTTGAGAGTGCTCTAACACAGGGCTCTAATGGTGCTGGATGTTGCCCTCTTTGCCAGAACTCCCTGTGAGAAGTCAGTGAAGAGGAATGGTACACATGGAGCCAGTTTTTAGTTCACCTCTGGGTTTTCTTGCACAGAAGGAATCAGTTTGGGGTCAGTTCTACTCTTTCTTGAAAGTACCACATGGCCAAAGCCACCCAAAGCAGCTCCTGCCCACCAAGGCAGCAGTGATTGATCCTACCAGAGGAGGAACTCTCCTTTACCAGCAGCATTAATGAAAATCAGGGGCAGTTGAGGGTCTTTTTTTCTTTTCAATCCAGCCTGTACCTCGTGTTTTTTCCTCTTCACGTTTCTGCCTCCTCAGAGGTTCTTCTTTAAGCCCAGGAGAACATCCTGCATGGATCTGTAGGATGATCTCCTGAAACTTACTGGTCTTAATCAAGCCTAATCTTCCATGACAGGACAGAACAGCCTGGACATCTATAAGATTTAGCACAGCTACTTTGAGCAGTGCTGTTATGTCCAAATTATGCAACCTAGGCTTTGATAGGCTTTGGGGATTTTCTCAATGGTTCCTTATGAGCCTGTTGGTGCCCCTCACATTTCAATGACCAAAATATGAACATTAAATGTATTTCCTTTCCCACAGCTGGATACTGTCCCATCTGTTCTGAGACAGCCAAAGTGTCAAGTAAGCCAGGCAAGGCAGACAATTTTTCATGCAAATCTGTTGACTTCAGGATTTTTAAATATATGTCTTTTTAATAACCCACAGATTATCTCACAAAAAAACCCCAGGTCATTTGCAAGAGTTCCTCCAGCAGTCCTTGGCATCGTTAGCCAACATTGCAATGCACATATATTATCCTCAGAGGAAAACCTGGCAAAAGGACAGAAAGAAATGCCATGTATAGTCACTCCAGTGGTTTAGCCTGGGATGTTGTATCTGACAGGCTCTGTATCTGTTGTATCTGCTCAGCCTGGATGATCCAGAGGGATGCACACAACCCCCAAACAACTGCACCCTCAAAGCACTTTCTAGCTGTGCAGCACAGGTAGAAGGGACAAAAAGCAGATTTAAAGTATTGCATCAGTCTGGGATCAGGATTCCATCACAGACATGGCCTCCTTCCCTGGCACCTTCAGCATCTCTGTGCCCTCCTGTACCAGGGTGGGCAAGTCCAGACAACTCTTCTGATAACACCACGTGGCTGGGAAGCTGCAGCAGCCACAGAATCAGGTCTCAAAAGGATTCACACAAAGCCAAGGAAATAACCTGCTGATCAGCCAATGTCACAGGTGGCCAGCTCAGTACAAGCACGAGCTCACAACTAATTTAATTCCAAAATCAACCAGTCTCTCAGCCAAGGAGCAGCCTCAGCTCAGAACACACTGCAACTCACTCACTCAACTGATCTCTTGGAACAAGGTGAACAAATGAAGCGACTCGTGCCCAGGAAACACCACACCACAGTGACACAAAAGAGCTTTTCTCACCTCTTGGTTTTCAAACCACCATTTAAATCCCCTTGCTTTTTAATGAGATGCTCTACAATCAAACAGGCTGGAAGAAACAGCTGGCAAAGCATCCTGTGATGAAAGCCTAAGATGTTAACTGCCTTCCTGCCATACTTCATATGGTAAATTTGCCATCAGTTAGGGATACCAGCCCTCCACCTGGCAGGAGAGGATGCTGCCAAGAGGAGGATGTTCACAGTGCCCTTTTCCCAGAAAAGCCTGCTCTGGTGGGCACCCAGAACACACCTGCTCTTACCTGGGGTCTGGGAAAAGACCAAACTGAGGAGAAACAGGAGATCAGGAGGAACCAAACCTAGCCCAGACAGCGTGCACCTCTCAACCTTTTAAAACTTACGTGGACATTTGACTTACCTAGGTGCAGGTCATTTCTCCACATTTACAGCCTGGTTTAACAGGGCCCAGAACTACACTGGGAAGCTCACACGGTGAGCTGGGACAGTGGGACACTTCCATCCTCTGGAATTACAGGAGGAATAGAGAACTTGCTTCACTGAGGACCTCCAGCTCTTCCAGCAGCTTTTCCTGGGGCAACTCTGCAATCACAGAGAAGGTGCCTGCAATTCTAGCACCAAAATTACCATGAAAGAGGCAGACATGGGCTATATGTGGAGCAAACAAGCCTCATGTAGACCCAAGGCACCGTCTTAAAAAGCAGGCCATCCCCTGTTCCCTAAAACATGTTTTTCAAGGGAATGGAGGAACCACAGGTCTCTGGATAACTTGGGAACTTCGCCACTTCCTCCAATTCCCTCCTTTTTAAAAAAAAAAAGAGAGAGAAAGAAATTAAAAAAAATCCAGCTTATTTTCTGAAACACACTTTAAAGAGCTGAGCTCCTAAACCCTGAGTGTGTGATGCAGAACAGCTGACTTTATGTAAGACTTGTTATTAGAAACAGCCCAGTGCTGAGCTGGGATTTCATGAGATGCACCTCGTTCAGATGCCCCACGAACGTCTGTCCGTCCCCACGGCCTGGCTGGGAGTGAGGAGTTTGCTGCCTTTCAGTGCCTGGGGCAGCTCCTGACTCAGAGATTCCTCCACGTTATTTTCCACGGGAGGAAGCAGGAGTTATTTTGCAGAGGGTCTGAGCAGACTAGATGCCAGCTTCTTGCTGGTAAATACCACTTCCAACCTCACTCGCAGGCTCCAACAGATGTTTCTGCTTTTCGGAGTAATGGAAATTTTATGGACCATTTTCTCCTCCTTCTCCTGTTCCCTAGGATGGAGCAGCAGCTCCAAAATGCCCTGAGAAACACAGTGGTCTCCTCCTAAAATGCACTTCAGAGCAGTGTCTCCAGTGGATCAGGGAAACAGTCAAACCACTCAGCTGTGGGTTGGGTTCATCTGGAGAACCAGACACCATCTCCCACCAGGCAGCTCCACAAAGGCTTCCCTCTCCAACAGCTTTCACTGGAAAAGCTCAAAATCCTCCTGAAGGGTGAGTTGGTGGCTCTCAAGCTGGGTAGAGAACTCAGGGGTATGCAGAAAAGCAGGTTAAAAAGATTTGGGAACTGTGGTGTTATTTTTCTGCCCTTGTTTTGGTCAACATTCCAAATTTCGCTCATTGCAGCAGGGGAAACTGAGGCACAGAAAATCATTCACTGCACTGAGTCAGAGCAGATCTGGGACTCAATCCTCACTTCCAAGGAACTGGTGTGTTCATCAGAAGACAGCACTTCCCCAAAACACAAACAGTGTGATGGGACAGACACAGGGAAAACCTTTGCCAATGTAGACAAAGTGTGGGATAACAGGGTCTGATGTACATCCTGAGAATCCCCATTTTTCCTGGCTTCGCCCTCATGTCTCTGGAATCAGCCAAGTGTGTGTGAACTCCACCATTCCCCCAGACTGCTCAAATCCTGTTGTAATGCTCCTTAAGCAAAAACCAAACAAAAACTTGGGGAATCCCATTGACTCACACCCCTTTTAATTATTATTTTTTTTAAGGGCCCAGGACTTAGTGAATGAGAATATTATCCCATGGGGATTGAGAATACAATGGAAACAGGAAACTTTCAAAAAGCATTTCTGTGGAGATATTATCTCAGTGCTGTAGGACACAAGATTTACTTAATTGCAGCCAAGGAAGTTTTAGATTACGCTTTGCAATGTCTGCACGAACGTCTCAGCTATCACAGGGAAGGCTCCTTCCATGGTTATTTCCTTTAAGATATGTGCTTTTCCCTGAACACCTTAACTGGAGGGGATTTGGTGATAATGCAAGTGGGCTTGGAATACTTCAAAGCCTTAAATGAGATTCAGGGCATCACAGCCCATGATAAAGAATATAAAATTGCTTTTTTAGCAGATGACATCCTGCTTTCTCTCAGTGAAACACAAGCCTCTATTCAATGCCTTGGAGAAGTTTGAGAGGTTAACAATCCCGTTTCTGGTTCTTTTTGTGTGCACAAATATGACCAAGACAGAGGCAATGCCTCCAGGCACCTCCCCAGCAAAATCCCTCTTGATTTTTCCATGCCAGCAGTCCCTCGAAGGATTCAAATCCATAAGAAGCCAAATCTCTCTTCACTTAAATAAACTTATAACAGTAAGTCTCCAACCCTTTTATGTGACACACATCATGATTTTCAAAGATGGTCTAACTCCCCATTATCTATGCTTGATTAGCTGCACTTACTGCAAATGGCCATCCTCCTGAGCACTTCATTTTCTGCAGGGTCCCCCAGTACTTGAGCCTTTAACAGCACTTGAACCTAATCCCACACCCCATCCCTCCAAAAAAACAGACAAAAAATGAGGAGAAAACTGAGTGGAATACTCAACAGTTTTACACATCCCTGGATGGGACCAACTTCACCCTAAGGAGCATCTAAGAATCCAAGTTCCTTGTACTGCAGGAATGGCAGAAGGTTTGTGTCCTAAGTTGTACCAGAGAAAGTGAAGAGATGTTTGTGTTTACTTTGTTTTGAAGCACAAAGCTGAGCACTTGTATCCCCTGAGTGTCCCTGGATCTATTATTACATCTGTTCTACCAGATTTTCCTGCAGCACTTCCTCTTATTTCCCAGGAACAATGAAAGCCACGAGCTCCATGCCAAGTGGCGAGTGTCCCACGACCTTCTCCAGCTAAGCAGCTTGAAGCTACTGAGAGGTTTCCACAGCTACTATGAAATGATGCAACCAATTATTTCCATGTGCTGACTTTCAAGGTATCAAAAGAAGAACCATCTTTCAAGTAACACCAGAAGAGTAAATGATGACTAATTTTTAACCCTCATTACTTCTTTCCTGATGTTTCTACAGCTTCTTCTGAAGACTTCTGTGCCTTTGAATGTGCCCTCACACCACAGTGAGGCTTGGATTGTCCCACAGAGACCTTAAAGATTACCAGGGTTATCTGGCACTGGTTAATCCCACGCTGAGCTGTGTCCAAAAAGACACTCTTCCAAGGAGCTGGAGCTCTGAGCTTGCTTTCAAAAGGTGGCACCACCAGAACCCAGCACCGGTGGTTCTGCAGCTGAACAGCCCTTTAAATAAATCTACAAACAGCCAGAAAAGTGTCTCTTTTCTTTCTAGGACCCAGCCCAGCAGGTTGTGGCTTTCACTGGCACTAAACTGGGGGCTCATGTTCACTTTAAGCTTGCCTTGTCTGCTGTCACATCCTCCCTTCTTCCAGCCAGCACCAGCTCTTGCACAGTTACTACAAGAAAACCAAGCTTAGTGCCCACCATCCCTCTGATGACCATGTGGGTGTTGTGTGGGTTTTAGTGCCAGCACCTCCACTTTGTCCACTTGAACTGCTCACAAAACACCACCTGAGGGACTGAAGTCACCATCTGCTCCTTGCAAACTCAACTTTCTGCAAAGTTATGCAAACAAGACTTTGAATGGAGAGCTAAGAAACAAATTCATTTTTCCAAGCCTCAAAATAAACAAAAATTTGTGGGTTTTTTTCCACGCTCCAAACCAAGATTCAAAAAGGATCCTCCTTCATCCATCATCCAGCTAATCCATCCCTGTTGCTAATGGGAGGAGGTATCTCCTTTGGG
Organism: Corapipo altera; assembly: GCF_003945725.1. Classification (NCBI taxonomy): domain Eukaryota; kingdom Metazoa; phylum Chordata; class Aves; order Passeriformes; family Pipridae; genus Corapipo; species Corapipo altera. The sequence continues at coordinate 2,016,905 of NW_020884889.1, forward strand.
AAAGGCTGCCCTCAGTTGGCACAGACAGTCATTCTATTATTTTAAGAATATTGCTTTTTTACTTATTTTTAAACTGAATCAGAAATACCTGGGTGTTCCTCAGGCTTTGCTGCCCTGGCTCATTGTTTCATGGCTTCTATGAACATCCCCAGTGGCTTTAGACCAGAAACAAGACACAAAGCTATTCCCCTCACTGCTGACCACCATTCCCCAAAAGTTACCTGCTTATTTAAGCCAATTCTGATAATTTCAGTGGACAACAAAACTTTTCAGTTTATGCAGCAACATAAGTTTGCTCCTAAAAACAAAGGACTTTCTAGAATACCAATCACTGAAATATCTCAACACTTGAGCACACAACATCACATCCATTATTAACATAACCATCATTTAGAGCTGCAATCAGAAATGGTAACAAAAATGTATCACAGTAGTTTTTCATCTGCAAATCATATGTATTTTTCCAAAATAAACAAAGTGTACTCTGCTCCCTCCCCCTTTTAGCTTCCCCTGCCACAGCCCCCACAACCAACCTCAAGCAGGGAAGAACAAGCCATAATGCAGAACAAAAACAAAATAAAATTGAAACCTGATAAGGCCACATTCTCAGGGAGAAGCCATGTGTGAGATATTTCTGCTTAATTATTTCAAGCAATGTATGGCCCCTTGGCTGTCACCAAGGTTGGCCCTGTCAGGCTAATATCATGTGGAACTATTGTGCAGGGAATCACTGGATACTTCAAGTACTTGAGACCCAGCTAATCAGCTCACGTTTCATATTCTTTTCCCAACTTTTACACTGAAATGGAGCCCGTGCTGGTTTGTGTCAAGCCCTTTTTCTTCTCTTACAGGTGTTAGAGAGATATTTGGGAGCAGAGATGTGACATTTATGGGTTTGCATGCACAGACACTGCTACTGGGTAAAAAGCAAGTTTTCAGTCTCACCAGACTGCCATAAAATGCAGTATGAAGTCAGATTGCAGATAAATAGTGATTGTTGATTATGGCTAAGGAAACAACTCAGCAGGAGGACATTCCAGTGCCCGGGTTTCAGCTGGTCATGCCTCAGTGCCTCCTGTATCTGGTTGAGAAGACAGGTGCTTTCAGTCCTAAATGATACAGGATATTGAAAAAGCATCCACTGATGATACTAGAAAGGGAGCTGTTTGCTTTCCAAATAGTTCCCCTTTGAGCTGAGCTGGGGTTTAATACCTAGAGGGAATAATGACATGATTTTTCCTCCATTACACAGTGGAGTAGATAATAGACATTGTTTAAGTAACCTGGTGTGTGATGTAACTCTGCTTCCATGAGACTTTCAGTGCTCTTCTCATGGAGAAGGCAAAGTGCCAAACTCAAAAGAGCCAGAACACCTTGATGTACAGAAAGCCTCCAAATAACTTTCTAAGTGCAGGAGCAGTAACAAAAAACCCCTAATGCCAAGAGAGAGCTCGTTAATGAGCTTTAATGTTTCTAAGAGAAGCAAATGAGAAAGGTAAGGGTAGGGGTGGTGTCCTGAGCAGGATGATACAGCAACAAATCACTTTATAGAAAAGAAGCAGCTGCACAGGGTAACAGCAAGGATGAAGTCCCACAAGTGAAAGCAGAAACTTCATGCAAGCAAGGAAATCTGGCAGCACTTTTAGATGGAGAAATGGAACAGCAGAATGAAGGCTTAGATGGCACAAAGACCCACCATAAGGAAAAAGGAAAACCCCAGATTGGTGCTCTCTGCAAAAGCTGGTTTCAGACAGCCCATTCTGGGTAGGAAACACTGGCAAAGGGAAGCGGGAAATGTGCAGTGTTTACAAACATGACGTGCAGAGGTGACGTGTGACCCAGCGGGGCGGAATGTCCCTCGCAGAAAGGGAGGGGTGGAAAAACGAAGAAATTCGGTAATTTAACTTCCTGGAATAATGCTTTTTTAAATCTCTTAACGAGGCATAGATCATGCCTTGTAAAATGTGGAAATAATGCCTGTGACAGTAAAAGGAACACGAACATCAGGCCCATTCTCCCTGTGAAGCTCCGGCAGCTCCGGAGCAGCTCCCGTCAGGCTGCACGCACTTGAGAACGAAGCCAAACGCAGCTGCCCTGGGTAAAAACTGCATCCTGTGTCGTATTTTCAAACCAAACACTTAAAGAGACTGCTGGTTTTGGATGTATTTCATTTCCTCTGCAGCACAGTGGCAGTACTGGCATTCCCAACTGATACAAACAAGGAATCACAGAATCACACAACAGTTTGGGTGGGAAGGAACCTTAGAGATCATCTTATTCCAAATCCCACTGCCATGGGCAGGGTCAGGTCAGGTTGCTCAAAGCCCCATCCAACTTCCCAAAGTCCCAGCTTCCAGGGATGGGACAAGCATAGCTTCTCTGGGCAACCTAAAATTAAAGATAATAAATGAATGTTGTAGCTAGAGAACAGAAGCATTTGTCAGGTAACGAGACTAAAGCTTAGCAAAAAGGGAAACCAAATCGAAGTTTAAGCAGCTGATTCAGCTCTGCCTGTGTCAGAGCATCCCTCCTGCAGGCACAAGCTCATGTGCAAGGGGAACATCCTCCATTATTTTCCAATTAGTGGAAAATTCAAGATGTGCAATCCTCAGTCTGTTTCCTTTCCAAAATAAAGTCTAAAAGTCTTCTGTCTGCTGAACCTTCCAGCTATTGGTCTTATTCTTACTGCTAGGAGCTGGAATATGATGATTACTTTGTCTTTTGAGACTTCTTCATCCCTTAAGTTGTGACTTTCAAACTTCTTAAATCACACAAATATTCCCATTAGAATGTTTATCTGAAACAAAGATGGATCAGTTGTTCCTTCACTTTGTTTTTAAGGCTTCTTTGACATACACTCATGTCTACCACTATCAGCTCAAGTGGTCATCCAGAGTGGACAGGACATCCAGGCACTTACATTCCAACCTTCACTCCTTGTTACATGTTCTGTTCTTGTTTACATCTCGAATGATGAAAATTCTACCCCAGCGTACATTGTGTTTGTTTATGAGGAACTGCTTCTGTCTGCATGAATTTCCCTGTAGAGGTTTAGAAGAGGTCCTCTCCTGCTGTAGCTGCTGAACTGCGAGGTTCAGAGTTCCAGATGAAACCACCCAAACCCATTAAACTTTAACTGAATCAAAACAAAACACCCCACTGGAACAGCAGCAGTAGCGCTTGAAGGAGCAGATGGAGCCCCCGGAGTCCAGAAAATATCTCAACCTTGCAACTTTAGCGGCTGACTGTATCTGATGGAGGGAAAAACAAACACAAAGAGCCAGGCATATTCCTCACCACAAGAGCTCGTTCCCAGTAGCTGCTCATGGATCCAGGGAAATTCCTGCAGGTCTTCTGTGCTTCCCATCCAAGCAAGTCCGTTCCTCACCTGAATGCAGCCAGATCCCAAAATAGCAACTGAAGCCACTTCTGGGGAGTCCTGTTTCTGTCCCTTTCCCCAAGAGCTGACCACTTTTTTCTGGCTAAAACCACCTCCTTTATCCCCAGTTCCCTCCTTTATTTGCTTGCTCAGAGGTTGAAGCACTGATTGCTCCACTGATTGCTCCTAATTTGGAAGCCCATTCCTTTAGCATCAACGTGCCCTTACCAAGCTGTGAGCAAAGCTCAAGTCTTGGCCTTTTCCATCCTCATCCACCGAGGATGGGACACTGTGGATGGTCCACATTCATAATATGGTTCATAAAAGTGAACACAAAGGCAATTAATCTTACCAACAGTGCAAAATCCCTCAGGGTATTTAAAACTGGAACCTACTGTGAAGTGTTGCAAGAACAGGCTGCCCAGGGCAGTGGTGGAGTCCCCATCCCTGGAGGGATTTAAAAGCTGTGTGGATGTGGCCCTTGGGGACAGGGATTAGGGGTGGCCTGGGTAGTGCTGGGTCAATGGGTGGATGTGATGATCTTAAAGGCCTTTTCCAACCTAAACGACTGTGTGATTCTATGAAAATAATACTGTGAATTCCATCTGCCTTTGAACCACAATGGTAACACAGAGTAACACACAAGGAGAAAACCATGACTGATGCCACACAGACAGCAGTGGCCATTGAATCAGCTATTGCCACCAAGAAGTCTTGCCACTACCCTGAGTAATACTTTAAAAACACTGGCACAATGTTCAACAGCTGGCACAACTGCAGAGAGAACAGAGAATCCAGCAAAATAAATGATGCTCCCCTGCTTTGTAAATCCACAGCTCACCCACGCCCCAAGCATGACATTCAGCTCTAGAATTGCCCTTCCCTACATCTCAGGAGTTTGTAATAAAACCAGAGAAGTGATAAAACCAGGCTGTATACCAAGAAAAGTGTATATGAATGACAACTGGAGGTGGAGCATGAAGATGAACCGAATGGAAAAGCTGAAGAGAAAAAACAATTCACTTTTTTCTGAAAACATCAAAAAATTAGGGGAAAACCAGCAAAAGAATCAGTCAGAAAAGGAAAGTATCTTTTCACGTACAACAGTCATTTGATTGTGAAACTCATTGTCATGGGATGTTTCAGATCCCACATGATAAGGGGATTTGCAGGGAGCAGTGGAAGTAGTGGGTGATGCTGCAGTGAGGGCTGGTAAAGCACTGGGATGGAGGTGCAACAGCCCAGCAAGAGCCATTCCCAGAAGGCATCAGAGAGGGGGATACCTGCCCTCTCCTTGTTTTCCTGTAAGTAACAGCCAGTAGCTATTGCCAAAGTGAGATGGGTCTACTAAGAATGAAAAAGAGAAACTACTGAGGAAGGAGCTTCTGGGAAGAGAACAGGATGTCCATGTCCCCTGAGCTTGATCCCAGCCCACTGCAGATAGAGCTTGAGACCAGAAAGCTCAGGGGCCTCTTACTCCTACAATCACCTCCCTTCCAATGGGAAAATGTACAAACTGCTGTGGATTTTCCAAGGCTCTTGGGAGACTCAGTCTCTGTGTTGCCCTGAGCAGCACAAAAGGGGGCTGCTGCCTCTTCTAGAGCCACTTTTGTCTATTAATCAATTTACAAGAACAAGGAGCATCCTTACAAGATGTGGCTTTTCCACCAGTATTTTGCTATTACATGTCCTTGCAGTCTGAAATCTGCACAGACTGACTCACTTGACACGTTTTCTTCCATTTTTCTCAATAGTGTGTAAGAATTCAAAAGAGCCCTATTTTAAAAACCATTAGCCCCATAATCAGGTGGTCTGGTTCTTGGCTTTCTACCTAACAGTAGTTCAGATTGTTCCAAAGGTGCTCTCCTGGAATTTAAACACCATGTACAGCCCTCCACTGCTTTTCAAAAGAGAGTTTTAAAAAAATGAAATATCTTAGATATTTTTGTCCCATTACAAGGTCATTAAACTGCACTAAGCCATTGCCTGACCTGAAGGATTACAGCTTCAGAGTTTTGCAAAAGACTTATTTTAAGCTCATAAAAATCAAGGTCCAGCCTTGCCACACTTTGTAGCTGCCAGAAGCCACCAGCCCTGCCAGTGACATGCCATGCCCTGCAGTTGTGCTCTTCATGGAGCCACCACACGGCAGGGCCTGCTCATCTACAGCTCCCAGAACATATTTATACATTCACTGTATGATTCCAGCCTTGTTTCCTACCTGCTGCCTGTTCCAGGGCAGCAGGAGCATTATTCACCTTGACTTTCTCCAAGTTTTTTGCCACGTCTCCTCGCTCCTCCTCAGAGTGTTGCTCTGCTCCATCCCCGCTCCTGCCTCCACCTTGTGTAACGGGAACATCACGTCATCCCATATTTCTGGATCCAAGTAAAAGCAAACCACATTTTCTAAGATCCCACATGACAACACAGCTAATTCAGTGATATTGGGGATGACGCACACGAGGTTGGAGGGGGCCAGGAGGTTCCATCTGCCAGGCAACTCCTCAGACTGACAAACAGCTGCTGCTTCAAAAGGAAGGTCTGAAAAGTTTTAGAGGGATCTGTTTTCTGCTGCACCTGCACTACCTAAATAATTCCATAAAAACAGCAGAAGCAGAACGTGTTACATGTACCTGCCATCCCCAGCCAAGCTGGGGTCTCATACCCACCACACCACTGGGATTCTCCCGTGTGCAGCTCCCCATCCTTTGGAACTGATTTGCTTTGATATTTAGAAGACCCTTAATATGGATCACGGGGTTTCACTTTCACAAAGGTATTGATTTCCCAGAAAACACAATATGGCTTGTATTTAGTCCCAATCATCTCTCCATCCTCCCTGACCACCCCTCCACACACTCACGTGCCTCCTCTGAGGAGACAACCTGTAAACACCAAGTCAAACCAGTCCATATCAGGATAATTAGACACTTACTGTTGATCAGCTGATCTTACAAGAATGAGAAAAGACCAGCTCCCATTTGCCAGACACGCTGAGCACAGACTGCTGTGAGCATGAGACACATCACAGGGTGTGGGGGAGCTTGTGTTTGTCTTTTAAAGATCCTCCCAAACACAGTTACCTGAGAGCAGCCTAGACAGGTGGGTCTATCTTAATACCCCAGTACTTTGATTTCAGAAACTGGATGAAGCATGCACAGCCCTGGTGTATTTTTGTTGTCCTGAGGATTTTGATGGAAAGTTGTTGGATGTTACTAAGGTTCATTTATGTTGACATTGTGTATTCTTTTTGCCTCTATAATTCAAATTTTTTTCTCAAGTTTCTTTAGCAGAGGAGCTCAAAGAAGCTTGCCCTTATGGGACTACCTGCTCCAGCAAGAGTGGTCCAGGTGTGTCTGCTCATGAGCATCCTTATCTCAGTCTGGAGCAGTTCCTCCACCCCTCTTCTCCCAAGGTATTAAACCTTGATGTGCAATTTCCTCACATTTACCAGAGTGAAATAATGTACAAATTTCTTGTCCAGCTTTTACTTCATTTTAAAGTTTAAAACCAAACAGCTGGCAAGTAAAATCCCTCTTGGTCTTGAATTGCCCACAACACCTAGAAAGTCTCTTGCTACTTTCCAGCCTCTCTCACAAGGAATCTGTCCATGTGTTATGACTGACTGTAGACATCAGACTCCACAGGAGGAAACTGAAACAAGTAACCAGAAATCATCTTCCCCACTATGCAAAATGCAGAAGTCACCTTTCCCAAAAGCTCAGTCTTCCTCCAAGCTACCTGTTGGACATGCAAGCTGTCTGCTGCTTCTTAACCTTCCCCTTCCTCATGGCACTTTTAGTTGTTTCAATACTTCCAGTTCATGAGTCTTCCTACAGAGTGGGAAAAAAAAAAAAAATCTAATTCTTGTTTAGAGCTCTTCAGTCCCAAAGTGACAAAGGTAAATGACTTAAATTTTTCCCACATCTTGGCCACCTCTCTCAGCCTCCCTCTCTTTCCTCTCCTGTAATTCTTACTGTGGCCTACAGAGGAGTTACCAGAAATCTTCATTTTGAGTCATATCTCGCTGTTACTCATCCTTAATCACATTACACCTAGACTACTGAAATATGTGTTTAAAATATTCCAGGAACTCTCCAGATCACTTAAGCACTCCGGGTCTGGAATCCTTTGGCCAGAAACATCTCATTTTCCAGGAAATGGATGATATCACCCCATTATCTGTCAGCTGCACTGCCCATCATCGCAGCCTTCACAGCTCTCTGCTGATTTAGTCTCCTCATCCACCCACTTCACTCCAACAGACGCAAGAAGTGACGACAGTCGGGATAAAATTCTGCCATTTTCAAGTATTTTGCTGAAGCCGTCAAAATATATCCTTACAGATTATCCTTTGCTTTCCCTGGGGCAGAGGAAGAGTGAGCACTGACCTCCTCTGGGACTCTGGAGAGGTTGTAGCTCCCCAGCCTGTTTGATTGATTGAGCAAATCCATCAATGAGCGTGGATTTTGCAAAGCTCCCACTTTCACCCCCATCACGAGGAGCTGATACAAGTCACAGGCACTTCCCACTACACAAACTCCACGCAGGGCTGATGCATCCAAGAAGTTTGTGCCAAGAAGGGCTTTGTTAAGTCACCACTCACTCCCGAAAATCCCGTTGTGAAAAAGGCAAAGACATGGGAACAGATCAGCGACAGCAGGAAATGGGGCTCCAACTTCTTATCTCAAAAGGTTATGGTTTTTTGGGAATAACCAACTAACTGGAGTTTATTCACACTGAATTCAGGACAACTAAACCACAGTATTACTCACAAGGAAGCCAGATGTTCTGGGCTTTTCTTACCTAGTAAGAGCAGCAGCAGCTGGATTCTTGCAAATACACAAAATGACAGGGAATAGTGGGAAAGCCTAATTTTTTTTTTTTAATTTGTAGGGGTTTTATCTCTACAGCAGTGTGTGTTTGTGGGTGTAGAGAAAAACATACCCTTTGACTAGGACATGAAAGTGTGACATGCTCAGACATCAGATCCTGAATTCTGGTTTTAGCAGAGATTAAATTAAAATACAGTAAAATATGATTGGTGTGGTAAGAGCAAAAGGAAGCATCAACAGGCAACCACATTGGGTCAGGGGGTCTGCTGCACCACCCCAGTGCCATCCTTCCAGCAAGGCAGGACAGCAGGAAAGTCTTGGGAAAGCCTTGGGGAAGGACTGGAATGGGATAATTCATTAAAAACCATATGCTGTGAGCACACAGTGATCACGTGCAGTGAGTCCCATCAGTCACTGCTGCAGTCCCTGAGAGCCAAGCACGTGGATCGGAACTACCTCCAGCACACATGGCAATGGGATCACCAGAGTGCTTCCTTACAAGTCCTGTTAAGACAACAGAACAACAACTATCAACAAACAGAGCATCACCACATTTCCCACCAGACCCAAGGCTCACATTAGGACAATCAACCCAGCAGCTGTTGTTAAGGAGAGCTTGCTTAAAACATTATTTCTGGGTGTATTGCATCCCTCAGTTGTTTGGTTGTTTTGTTTGGTTTTTTTTTTTGTTTCACCCTTTTGGACCAAATTCCTTACTTATGCTCCTACAGTCCACAGCTTATCCGGAAAGCTCCCCTGCCACTTGAAGCCAGCTGGTGTGACTGTGAGCAAAACACAATGACTCCTATTCTGGATCAGCTTTTACAGTCCCCACCCTGGAGGTCTTTCTCTGTTATCTCCAACTCTTTCTTACTTCTCTACAACATCTGGGAAGCTCTCCTGAGGCCCCAGAAATAAGCACTCGCTATACATCCTGTTTCTCCACCCCCCATGACATATTGTAATGAATACAGAAAACACATGCTCCAGTATAATTTGTTATCTCATGCAGAGCCATTAGCATCAGCTTCCTTCCCTGGATGGACTCAAGTCAAGCTCAGAGACAAGTTTTCCAGGTTGCACATGCCACATGTCTCCTTGTTCCTTCCTTCCCTCTCCTCCCATTAGGGACTATCCTTCCTGATTACCAAGCTCAAGGAAAAAAGAGCCAAACTTAGGAGATCCCCTGAGACACTGATCTGCCTGTCCTATAATGCAAAGCAGCTTATTAGAGTCATTTGAACAACTCAAAAGCCATATAAAACCAACACAGATTTCACTCATTCCCACCAGCACAACAGCACCTTGTGATTCCGGGTAATAAAAAGGTAACGGTGCCGACGGGACAGAGTTTGGAAGTTCTCCAGCCTGTCTCAGCTGAGGACCAGAGGGATTACTCAGGGCTCTCATAGCTTAGCACCAGACACTGCAGGTACGAGGGATGGGGGAGAAGGATGGAAATCACCTACTCTGCAAACTCAAGGGATAACTTCACGGTGAACCCAACAGATTCATATACTGTGCACAAGGAAACTGAGCTTTGACACGCTGGTCAACATGCTTCCTGTCCTCTTTTTTTTGCCAGAAGCTACAAAAACTGCTAATCTCTTCCAGTTCTAGCTCCAGTGGCTGCTGGCTCTCTCATGCAGGCAGAACAGGTTCAGTGCTTTCAGCTCTCGAGGTCAATAGATCAAGACAGTGGCCAGGACACACGACAACACAAGAGTTTCCAAAGCTGGGATATTCTCTGGCTCTTGTGAGCTGGTTTTATTGAGCACACAGGAAAAGCCTTCCTAATACAGGGAAGCTCCTGGTGAAATCAGAGTGGTTGGTAACTTCCTGCTTTCCTCTCTCATCCCCAAGTCTGAAGCCCACCAGGGGTGGTGGGAGACCCACTGACCTCCCCAGGCTTTGGCACAAAGTCTCAGCACAAAGGGCCGATGGGGATGGAGTTTTGGAAGCATGAAGGTGGCTAACAGATCCCAGGACACAACAAAGCACTTGGAGCATTTGCATACAAATGCTCTTTGCTTGCTTATTGCTTCATCTGCTGCTTGTAAGTCTTTTTAACACACCCTTTAATTTTGTTATTACAAAAAAGAGTGCATGCAAACAACTGCCTGAAGTGAACCCAAGAAGGGAATAATCCATTAAACCACTGTACTTATATTCAAAAAAGTGTTAGAAACCCCCCCTTTGAGGGGAAAAGGGGAAAACCCTTAGGATTCAGGGAACTGCTGCAAATACACAGCCCTGAGTTACATGAGCTGGAAGGTAGAATTCAAAATGCAAATGTTCATATTAAAACAAACTGCTAATTAAGAGCAGGCTCCATTATAGAGATTATACATCTTTAAAGACTCTACCAGACATGCACAAGTTCCAGGGAAATCCTCCCAGTCTGAACCCGTTTTGTCCTTCTTGTCCTCCCTGACCCTCGTGGCCATTACACAGCTCCAATGTTTAGTCTAGAAAATTCAGGGCCAGCCTTTGAGGGGAGCCATGAGAAAGGAGCAGCCGTGGCAGGGCCAAGTGACACTGTGCCCTGTCCCCTGCGCGGGCAAGGACCCCGTGAGCAGCTCCAGCAGAGATCCAGCCCCGATTCCCAGGCCTCCAACGGGCTCCTCTGTCTATTCAGCACCATGAGAGCCACAAAAATAATTCACTCAAAAAAATGCCAAAAGTGACCTTGTCTAAGGATTATCTGCAAAATCTCCCCCATCTCATTTTTAACGAAACAGAAGTATTTTCAATAGTAGCAATGTCAGGGTTTGGGCCAGATAAACAAGCTACAGAGAGTGAGTGCTGAGTTCCATGGATGCAGACTGGCATGAAATTAGGAAAAAAGTGCAGAAACGACCTGTCAGATTTTAACCCTGGAGAAATAAACTCCAATGTTGATGCAAGAAAAAAGTATTTCTCAAGGCATGGCCTCATATCATTCCCATTATTTGCCTTCCTATTGCCACCTGTTATTTTGAGAACTGTTTAAATAAAAGAGACACAGAACCAGACTATCATACGTGACATTATTTCTCTAGCACTAAAAATGGCTTTTAAAAATATACAGTTAATCCAGTGCAGAGCAACTTGATTTACTGAAATAACTTGACAGCCTGAGCTCTGAGAGATTTTACTAAACTTCAGAGATTACCTTGCTGTTGAACATTGGGTCCAGACCTCTGTACTCACACCCAAGACCAGGTGGACATCTTCTAAAGACACACTGGGTTGCTCTTCAGAACTTCTCTTTCAAGACAATCTACTGAAAGGGAAAAAATAAAGACTTGCCACATTATCCTGAGTTGTATTAACTAAGAAAAACTGTTGGTATCAGTAATAGCTCAGCAGAATGAGTTATGGAGAGCAAAGTCTGAATATCCAGTGCAACCCACAAAGAGTTGGGCAGCCTGAACTGTGTGACAGCAGCACACAACACCAGCACCAAAATGAGCAGCTCAGTGCCAAAGTTATCAGGGAAAGGGGATTTATTTAAAAATTGTATCTTGCACAACTAAAATGACAATGTGCCAATTGTTTTCTTCTGCACTGAATCACTTTCAAAAGAAATCACAGCCCGAGCCTACTCTTAATCTCATCTCTGTCTTTCATATTGCTTAACAAATAGGACTCGGCTTGAGACAATATTTTTTAATCACCTTTTTTAAAGCCTCTGATTACCCTACAGAAGATGAAAAATGCAGAAACAGCTTTTCCTTTCTAGCCCTCAGAGAAGGTGTTTTAGGATGGGAAGGGGAAGAAGAAAGCAGGGCTCAAACACCCATCAAGGTGCACACATGGAAACCCTGAGGCGTGAAGTGACTTCCCTTCGCACACTCATGGGTCCTCTTGGGGGAAAAAAAATCTGGCTGGATTTAAAGCCTTACATTAAGAAAACCCAAAGTTTTTCAGCTGAAGGAACCAGTATCTTTGCTCTACAATAGTAACAAAATGTCCCATAGTAAGAGAGCGTAGACAATGGAGGCTCTTTGGGGCAAGAACAGATTTACGCTGAATTCAGAACAACACTTGCAAACCTGGCGGTAACTTAAATGTTAACTTTTTGACAAGGGCAAGCAGAGTTTCTTCTGGCATAAAAAGCCCGGTGGTGCAATCAGTGATGGTCTGTTCAGGCAGATGCACCTACTCTACATTCATATCGTAGCTACAGAAGCGCTGCTCTTGGTTTCAGCACCACACACGTTTTCACATCATGCTGAGCACAGAGAACAGCCACTCTGCTCCTGAAACACAGGCAGCACAGGGCTGAACAGACACGTTTTCGTCTCTGTATCTGCTGGAGACTTTTGTTCTGAGTGATGCTGCTTCAAAGGAGAAAAAAGAAGTCTTTCTTCTGAGTACATACAATCGCCATTGAACACACTGTCAAAAATAAAGGCTGGATGTACAAATTCTTACTTAGAAGAGCATCAGAAATTTTGTGAAGGCACAAGGAAATAAGTCATCACATTCAGCCGGTTCCTTGTTCTCTCACCTCCAAATAGAGAAAAGCAGATTTCTGTTGGCTTTTTTTTTTTTTTCAATTAGCTTACAGTAATTTTCCTTGTATGGTAGAGATTCCTACTATTACAGCTATTGAGGACTCGAATTCCGCAGCATACCCCCAAGAGTGAGTAATGGTCTCATTTTCCATCTGCAATACTGTGTAAGAGCCAAGGGCAACCCATTGACACCGGAGTATTTGGACCATGAGTTTCAGTTTTGCCTTCTGCTCTTGTCAAAGGCCACTGCTGAAAGCCTCCAAACAGGACTTCATAAAAGCAGCTTTTCAAGGTTCAATAGAAATTCAAATTAACTTATTTCCTTTGTCATGGATTTCTGAGTCATCTTTTCCAAGGGAGGGGAGAGGAAATATAATCAGAGAAGGGAATTATTCCTATTCTACAAGAGGGAGCAGATCTACACCAGTCATCCTTTATCTTGTCATCTTCCTGACCACAGTATTGTGAAAAGCCCACAAGCAGAAATGGCAACAAACATCAATGAAATACTGTGCTCTTTATATCATTAAGTCCTGCCATGAGGAGGAAGGGAACCCATCGCATCTTTCAACCCTGCCTTTGTTGCTCCCACCACACTTGCTGGAAGGGACAGCACACAAAATGTTATGCAAAACCAAGTCATTATTCCTGGGAGTTTAGGAAGAAGAATTCATTACGTGGCAGAAAACTTTCATTTCAGTGTGCCTTTGTTGACTGAGCTATAAAAGCCGAAAGAATCTGCCACAAGACCACAACTGATCTGTGGAGGGGGAAACAAAGAGTCCTGCTCCCCCTTCCCATCAACTTCTTCACTGAGTACACCAAGTTCCCAAGACAGGAAAGTTGGAAGCATAGGGAGATGGGGGATGGAGTTGAGTGAAGGTTGTACCTAGTCCTGGGTCTTACCAACATGTCAAAAGGTGTTCATGCCAAAGGGTGAGGTCACAACCTCCAAAACAACTTGGTGCTCCTCTGCAACAGGTGATGAAGCTGTTCTACACTGAAACAGGAGTTATCATTACAGCTTTTGAGCTTATCCATTTAAGAAACATCTTCTGGGAAACTGTGTATCTGGGACCTGGCTACCATCACACCAGACATCGGAAAACTAAAATGCTTTCTAGTGAGAGTTCAAGCAAATACCTAAAACCCAAACCTGTCCCTTTTTTCAGCAAGTGAAAGGAAGACCCATTCAAGTCTCTAATCTGCATTTTTCCTTCCCTTTCCATCTAAAAGAAGGAGCATTTTGCTGCAAAGGTGTCAAGCGATATGAATCATCTTTAAGGCATTCAGTTTAATTAGACAAGGATAAGGGGATTTAAATGACATCACTGAAATCTCGTTCTCTGCATGAACCTCTGTCATGAGGCAGAGGAGTGGAATCAGTAAAAGTGAAAAAGCGATGGTTTCGTTAAGCTTATTTGTTACAGCCACTGCTCTTGAACAAAGTGGTTTTTATGGCCGTGAACCTCCGTAGGAGCAGAAGTCGAGGTCAGGATGGCAATCCATCATTTTGGGGGAAGAACTGTACTGTAACCTCACATCTGTGCACGGCACGAATAAGAGGCAGCTGTGAGGAGCCACTTCGAGAATTAATGCTACTTAAAATCACGATGTCTCTGTGCTGTGGGATGTTCTGGTAAGGCAGATGAGTCAGGGGAACTTCAGCGAGCGTCGGCTCATCTCCTGCCCTTGGAACAGATCCTGCTGCCAGAGATGGACAGACAGCTGTGGAGCCGTATCCCGACCTCATTTACGCTAGAATAAAACCCTGAGTTTCTTAATAGTACATAAAACAGTCATTCAGGGTTTTAATTCAAAGTGGATTTTTTTTGATGCAGAATAGTTGACTTTGCTGATGCTGTAATTTATGTGGGGAAAGGAGATTGGAGAGGACATGGACAAGGACAGGAAACTAAGAGAGATGAAGCTTCAAGCTGTGCATTTTCCTCTGTGGGGACAGAAAATGGCAGCACCTAATTGCTGTCTCAATTCAACATCAGGCCAGCTTTATGGTTCAACCAGAGTGTTTCCCCCAGCACCAGCTCTGAGTATGGCTCTAAAGCAAGGAAAAATTTATTGGGTGAGGAAGTAGAGCAACCACCAAGGTTTCTGCAAGGGCACTTCTGCTTGGTGCACTTGATGCTCTCTTCACCCTGAAGGGGAAAAAAAACTCCAAGCAAACACCCAAACCCAAAGGTCACGCATTTTTTGTGTTCTCTGCTGGGCAGCCAAGTGGTATTGCTGCTTTTCACAACCAAGAGAACCCTCCAAAGAAGGTTTGGGTTTATAGTGCCTTGTCAGAATCAGCCTCAGTAAAGAACTGGTGGGTCTGTACCATGCACATACCCAAAAAAGAGCGTGGCACGAGAGATGACAGATGACAGCAACAAAACCAGTGTGGGGACTGTGGGGAACTCTCAGGCTGATTTTAAAGAGGAAGTCTGAATAGGAATCATTTACTACTCCCATGATTACACAAGAAAATGATATCATCAGCAGGATGAAAGACTGTACAGAGAGACAGTAACATTCATTACTTCCCAGCTGAAATCAGGACTCAACCTGGAAACAAAAGCTTCAGCTCCTCTGCGGTTGGGTAATTAAATACAGAAGGGGCTGAACAGAAAAGGCTTTTCATTTGCCACTACACAGACCCTAAAGGTGCATTCAAACTTCTCCCCTGAAGCTGAACTTTCATCCAGTTTTCAGGATAAATTATTTGGCTCAAGTAGATGGAAGTCTGAACTTCCCTTCTGGTCTTCCGTCACCCACTGAAGAAACAGGACTTGTCACCATTCCCATAGTACTTTTGGCTGCTCAGAGTCAGGCTTATGCCAGTTTTGGAGGTTTAGAGCAGCATTTTTGTCTGTCCAACAGCCTTGTCCACAGCAGAAGGGCCTGGGGAGGTGAAGTGTGGCACTTTTGCTGGAGGAAAGAGCAATTCCTACTTGCTGACTCCGAGCCTTTGTAGTGCAACGTACCAAGTATTACACAGTCCAGATGTAGCTCCTAACAATGACAACCAAATTCTCACTGGAGGGATAGTTTTGCATGGCATAATTCACTACAAGTGAAAGCTGTGCGAGCCAAGAGAAAGATATAATCTAATTATTTCTGGTTTCTCAGGGCTGAAGGTGAGTGGGAAATTTAAAATCAAACAAAGACACATTGCTCAACATGGAATGCTGCAATATAAAGAAGTGAAAATTAAGGCCCTGCACAAAACATGTCAATTTTCAATAGATATGGCACTAACATATATTAATATTTCTGACAAGCCAAGAATGTCAGATTTCTAAGCACAATATGAATCACATTAGAATTAAGAACAGCTGAGCCTGCACAACAGATTATACAAGTATTTATGAAGCACAGGAAATACTCAAAGCCAGCAAGTTCAGCTGTATATACCAATATAACTAATAACTGTTAGGCTACATCTATCTGCTAAAAAGCCACTTTATTGACATGGTAACTACAAATTACTGAAGTACTGGATAAGACATTGAACATATGGGCAAAATATAGGGGGCACTAAAAATGCCCTTTAAAACAAGGGGTCTACTGTCATTAAAAGCTGTACTCTTATCAAGACTGAAGGAAGATCAATGAATTGTGAAAGCACTTCAAGTTTTCTTTGCTCAAAATGGCAGATTTCAAAAATTTTGGCAAAATGTCTTGAGGAGAAAAATAATCAGTGTTGTACTCAGGCTTGGGAAGAAGAAAACACAAACCACAAGGCTCAATCTGCAGCAAAGGGCATCTGAAGCTATTTATCAGATAAGACTGAAACTGTCCCTATGTGGGCATCTTTCAAAGAATCATTAAAGTGTTTTCTACTATTAGTTGAAAACAACTGACAAGACTCCTAAAAAAGCCCCTTAATTTAATTTACTTGGACATGAACAAGTTAAAAGCAGAGTTACAGGATATAGTACCAATAATGCAGGTATGTCACTACAAGATTTTGCTTTGCCCTTAAACAGTTTGATTCATTAAAAGAGCAACTAGTTGTGATGAGGAAGAAATTTGCTAAGTGTTAGAGTCTTAAAAAAAACATAAGATAAATCAGTGATCTGGAATGAAACATCGGGACTGAAGTCAGTGAAAATGCAGGGTAAGGTATTTTGGTTTTATGAAAAAAAAAAGTATTGAGTCTTTAGCCAAGTAAACAGATTAAAATAAAATAAAAACAAAGTATTAGGAGTCCTGAGCAGTTCCACAAAAACTCGCATTGCATTAGATTTTTTCATGTAGACACCACTACATCCACTAGGGATGGTTTCTTTTGGAGCAAGGAATGTCTCATCATTCCCTGTCCTCCTCAGTGAGCTGGTGTGGAAGACAGGCTGTGAAGAGGAAGAGCAAGTCAGCACTGATATGAAAGACAAGAACTGGAAGGAGGTGGGTGCCCATGGAATCAGAGGATGGTTTGGGTTGGAAGGGACTTCAAAGCTCAACCCATTCCACCCCCCCTGCCATCCAAGGCTGCTCCAAGCCCCATCCAACGTGGCCTTGGACACTTCCAAGGACATGGTATCTAAATACAAACACACCAGAGCTGCAGGTAAGGTGCCCATGGAACCAGAAGAGGCCAGAATTAGTTTTCCCAGGTAGATTGCAGGTGAGCAGGAACAAAAAAGCCCCACGAGCTTCAGTCATTTGTTCACAAGAACAAGAGACTGCTCTGAAGGAACCTGCTTTGAAGGACTTCCAGGGTCAGCCTGGGAGATTGTGTAACAGCTTTGTTGTGCTCTCTGTCTGTGGTACAATTTTAACAAACCTGTAATCACAGCACTAAGAGGTGGGAATGCAAGTGCAAATCCCCATCCCTTAATTGCTTTGCCTGGTTCAGAGTGGGAACTTTAATTCAAGTCTTCCACTCATCAGGAGGGTGCCTGAACCATCAGAAAACACAGTGGTTTTTTTCTGGCTCACTAACCATTAAATAGCTCACACAAAGTCAAAAAGGAACAGACTCAAATACTCACACAGATTATTTTATATTAAGGACATTCAAACTTCTGAGCCCAACAACCCACATACCAAACATTTCTGTAAGATCAAAAGCCATGTTTTCTGCTCTCTCTCACACACAATCCCACACACATGTAAACTTCAGCTTCTTACCAAACATCCTGATCCCTTTATTTTCAGACTGACTGCTCTCTAAAAATTATCTGGTTTTGCTTTCTAGCAGCTATATTAAAACCTATTACGAGATGAGCAACATCCAGAGAGCCAGGGGATGGATCTCAAGTTGAGCTGCTTGAGACAGGCACAGCTTGGAAGTCACATGTCCATAACCCACATCCTGCAGTTGGGCACTCTGAGGTTTAAAACTCAAGCACTTGGGTGAAGCTGAATCTAAATTTCTATGATTCTTTGAAAATGCAATAGCCAGGTAGGAACAAATGAGAACCTAAAAATCACATAAAATTGGCTTGTAACTGGTCAGGACACAGACATGTAACATTTTCCAGCATCACTTTAGGCTTTGACTTATCATGGACAAGGGCAGCTTTGACTGTTCCAGCCCACAGATGCTACTCAAACTCACCATCTTGTATTTTAAACACATTGTGAATGTAGATTGCAAGCAAGAATCCACTCACCAAAGAAGAACCTGTTGCTATCTTAAAATATACAAAATTTAATCTCTAATGGCTTTAAAATTAATTAAGCCTTTAAAATAAAATCAATTTACATTTCATTGCAAATCTACTTTAATCTGCTGTATTAGAAAATAAGCAGATAAATTAGGTTACTCAAGATATGGAATGGACCATCAAACTGAAATGTCTCCCACCAATTCTGGACTAGATATCAAAGTATTTAAGCAACTCTATCAAAGAGGCCATGCTTTTAGGGAGAAAAAAAAAATTGTCTACTGGTTGCCTATAAAGTTGGCCCCAACCACGGAATCCCTCCTACTGCTCCTTCACAAAGTGTTCTGCAAATACCTTCCAAAAATACTCTCCTCATTAGGCCATAAAACAAGGAGCAGGACTGCAAGCTGGCCAACCAAATCAATTAGTTGCTCTTTCACACTAGATTAAATGTTGAGTAACCACCACCTTCAGAGGAGTTAGAACAGTGTAAGTCAGAAATGAGGACAGAATTTAGCAGAACACTTCCATTAATTTCTAGTTAATTGTGACAGAACACAAGATGATCTGATGTATTTGCAGCGTATTCAGACTGCAAGTAAACCCTATTTTTGCAAGTCAGAATAAGAAGAGTTATGGCCAATTTTGTGCTCTTTGTAACAAAGAATAGATGCTCTTTGCTGTGGATCAGTTACTTACAGACCTAAATTCTCTGCTAAAAGCATTTCCCCTTGTATAACCTACTGCCTATAAGCTTGATTTTCATTCACCTTTCCCAGACCTTTTAGGGGTATTTCATGGATGCTGAGGAGTCTGCAAAAGCACTGCAACAGATCCAGTCCAAGTGTGGGAAATACTGACCCTGCAGCACCATCACTCTCAAACACACTTGTTTTAAGTCTACACAAACTGCACCACACAGAGAAACCTGCCCGGAGAAGGCACAGAAACTCTTTCAGACCCTTCACAAGCACCTCTGTGCCAAACATCCTCCTTGCAAACATGAAGACATTCAAAACTTACCTGGGACCCCACAAACAGCCGTCGGCAGCACCGGAGATCCCAGATGTGGAGGAAACAGCTGGAGCTCCGACTTCTTCACGAGACAGCTGGAGATTTCCCAATAAAAGCCAAGGCAGCTTTCGATCCCAACTTTTTGCTGTTCCAGCTGCATGTTGTGGTTCCCTGGGGAATGCACTGGCTGAAGAATTCCTGGTAGCATGGTTTCATGGAGCAATGTATATGTCTGCTTTGTTTCTTATTGCCATGGGATTAAATCACATGTTGGGCTCTACTCTGGCTCATGACATTAAGTCAAGAAGTAGAATCACAGAGAAGAGATTCAATATGCCAGTGATAAAGAACAAAATTTAGCCTTTCAATACTATTCCAGTTTCAAAGAAACCACCACCTTTGAGGTGGTGGTGACCACAACCAAAGTAGGGGGAGAGACTAGAGGAAAGAGAATTTATATGTTTCACTATAAATTTTGGGGAAAGACAGGGTAGAGCCTGTTCTTTGCTCTGATAATGTCTCTTTCAAAGGTACAAATCTTCTTCTTACTATGGTAAAAAAGGCCCCCATGTTTTGCCATATAAAATAAGTACACTTTCCTATCACCCACTTCTAGCAATAGAGACTGTGTATCCTAAACACATCATTTGTCAACAGCTTGTAAATCAGGTTTTTCTAAATGGGAGCATTAGTCATTAATTGTTTTAAACTTAACAGGTGAACACTCAAAACAGGAAATATGATACATAAACAGGAACAAAGTCTTTAGCACAGCATTCAGTAAATAGACCAGCTAAAGCCTGACCAGTGTGTTAGTAACAACCATCCACAGCTCTAAACACAACTGGTGGATGGACAGTGAACGTTCTCCCCGTGGTGTTTGTGTAGTTTTGCTACTGAGCAATGAAAAACATCATTTTTTTCCCTATTACCCTTTAGCAGCAATGTCTTTAAATCCAGTCTCCTTCCACTCCCAATTTTTAGGATCCAAAACCTTACTGCAACTTTTGGTTGTGCATTGCTCTCATGACTAAAACCGAATGTTCCAGTTAAAATTTGTGTGCCAGGAATATTCATGTGCATCCCCTTTATCTAACTTTTATAAGTAGTAAACAGACACCAAAATATGACCTCTGTTTGGTCCATTTTTGTATCTTAGTCAGTACATGAGCTTGAGGAAAAAGGTGAACCTGTCAGAAAACCCTGAAGTGGCTGAGCTGGAACCTGAGCAGGGCAAACCCAACCACTCCTAGTAAGGACCAGTTTGTTCCCCCTTCCAAAGCCCAGCTCTAGAGTGGGTTTTGTTTTACTGTGAGGGTGGGGAGGCCCTGGCACAGGTTGCCCAGAGAAACTGTGGCTGCCCCATCCCTGGAAGTGTCAAAGGCCAGGTTGGACGGGGCTTGGAGCAACCCAGGATAGTGGAAGGTGTCCCTGCCCATGGCAGGAGGTGGAACAGGATGAGCTTTAAGATCCCTTCCAACCCAAACCATTCCATGATTTTTATGCTCATATTTACTGGTAGAAAGTCACCTCACAGTTCATGAGACAACTCCCATTTGTGGGGGCAAATTTGAGTCCCAAACACCTGCCCAAAATCCGTAACACTGGAGAAGGGAACAGGAGCAGAAGAGAGAGACAAACATTGAGAGAAAAGGTGTAAAGTGGTATTATGTTATTAAAACATTACATTAGAAATAAACAGAACATAAACCAAAAATAGGTTTTAACCAGGTTTAACTTTTTTCTTTTTTCTTTCTTTTTTTTTTTTTTAAATTCAAATTGACCCAAAGCAAAAAACTTACATTGCAAAGGAAGAACAAAATACATGATGGTATCAGTAACACAGAGTTATGGAAGCTGGACTTGTGGGCAGGTTTTTCATCCAGCCCAGCCCACCCTGGTAAACACACCACATATTTTCTTTTGCCTCTGGGTATTTATCTGATGAGTTCGTCCAGATGTGGTTCTCCTATGATTGCCAACCAGAGCCAGAAAACTGAATTTTCCACGCTATTTCAAGGAAGCCAGAGTTATTCCAAGCATGAGTGATAATGAATTTAAAAAAAAAAAAAAGAAAACAAACTCAAAACAAAACAAAACAAAAAAAACCACTCGAGCTTTTCAAACTAACAAGTATTGTCTATAATGTAAATAGTTTAGAAATATGGTAATTAAATAATCTAAAAAACACTCTTACTCTGCTGTACATTTATAAACATAAATATTTACAAAAACTTTCTGCTTTGTTTTAAAGGATGAGGTTTGCAGTTTGTTAATGATCAGAGTCTTTTACTCATATTGATTCTTTGGTGTGTTTGCCAATTTTTTAAGGTTTATTAAAAGTGTTCAACCGTGAATTTCAAGGTAACGGAACGAGGCTACATCACAAGTCCATGTTATGCACTTTTCCTTCCACATTCTAGTCCAAATGAAAAACAAAGCTCAGTTTGTCCTTCAAACTATTTGTGCACAACACTGAAAATAATAATAATAAAAAAAAAAAGGACCAAATTCCCTATTAATGAAATTTGGATAGGATTATCAATGAATAATCCCACTTCCTTTGCACTTGAGCACATGGATAACTGAAGATAGAGAGCAGGACTATCAGTATTTTCAGAGACACGTGTGCTGAGGTGCTTTGTAGAATTAAGGTGAGAAACCAGCTACAAGAGATGGCTTAGCATTGTAAAAAAGGGTGAGGGCTTCCCTCCACCTCGGGGAGAGGAGGGGATGAAAACTCATTTAAAAGAAAGGCTTTTTACTGGCCTGAAACATTTGTGTGTTCCCTTTAGATGTCAGTTTACTTAAAAGAAATAACAAAAAAACAAACCTCAAACAATAAATAATGGAATTACACATTTCTTCATTAAATAGCATTCTTGTTACCAACAAAGTCTTCCATAATTTTCTTCAGTCACAGCAACAGACAGAACAAATAATTTGCCTTAATATAGACTGCAACTAAAATATACTCTAGATTACCTTAGAAAATATGACTGTAAAAATTCAGTGGGGAAGAATATTGGTTTGAGACCAACTCACAAATGTAGTGAACAATACCAAGTTTGCTTTTCGTTTTTGTTTTTAAAGAAAGCAATTTTAAAATCCTAATCTCATGTCACAAAACAGAAGATTTATGCTTTAAACCTGCCAGTGTGTCCTGTCTCAGCCCTGGAGAGCTCGACCATCAGAAGGGCTCGACCTTTTCTGCTTCAACGGGAGCCAACAGACACCACCACACACAAGAGCTCTTCCACTCCACCCACACCCTCAGGTTGTCCCTGCCACGGTGCCACCCCCAGAGACACAACCTGGAGGAAGCTCCACAAAGCTCTACAACCTGGTGTGTGGCTGGACTTGCTCGTTCCAGCTGCTGAGACAAGAACTTTCGGTCGCTGCTCCAGCAGACTGGACTTGAACCCACACAAGCTGGAGATAAAAAGGTTCAACATCCCATCACCAATCCTCTGAGCCATGAATCTCCAAAATCCCTTATTGTTTGGAAACCTGATGCAATGCCAGGCACAATGGGGAGGGATAATCCTCCTTGCTTGCCACAGTTCCGGTGCATCCATCAGCATGATGAACATGAGGTTCGTGTTCAAGGAGCTGCACTCTGGGGTTAGGAGGTGTTAAAAGGAACTAGCACAGTTAAAATAATGTGAGTATACCTGCTTCACCTTGCTTTTCCTATTTTTAATATTGAATATTTTGGAAGTGGCAGCGTGAAATTTAAAAGCCACCACTGTTCCTTTCATCTCCCGCTTCCACTGGTGTATCTGGTACAAAAACACTCCTGATATTTGAGAGGCTTTTTTGGATGCCAAAAGAAAGGTAGAGGACACTGGCAAGAACCTTATGATGACTCTGTAATGCCTTGAAAATAAAGACAGTGAAAGAACTGCACATCTTGGCCCAATCTTCTTTCGATCAACAAACTGATTTTTTTTTTTCCTATGATCAGAAACAAAAACTCTTTAACAGCTCTTTGAATACCTAGTATGAAAACCACATTCAGCAGCCAGATTTCAGTACTCCTTTCAGATTAATTGTACAATTTAAACTTCCAATGTGAATGGGGCTTTTCTTTTTAATGCACATGTAAAATCTTAATAACTTCTGTGCACTTCCCACTCTCTAAACCTGAAACAATTTCAGAGCAACCAAAAAAAGAAAAATCCATCACTGCTTTTAAAACAAAAGAGTTTGGCCAATTTCTTTTTTTTTTTTTTTTTTTAAGTGGACACAATTTGGCTGAGAACCCGTAGATAAAATTCCAACTGAAAGTGAAATAAAGCAGGTTATACATTCATGAAATCCAGGGAGTAATAATGAACAGCAACTGCTGCATCACTTCTGTAATGTCACATCAACACTACAGTGAGGCAGCAGCTCCTGTTCTCTCAAATAATGCACTGAGACTAAATGGGGAATAGTGGGGGAATCACACATAAAGGGAAAATACATCAGAGAGATTATTGCACAGGAGGCACTGTATGAGCAACAGAATACATTGGCTTCAAAAAAATCTAAATTTGTTTCCTCTTAAGTTAATGTAAAAAATACAGAGGTTATGCCCCTCTGTAGTGTACTGTCACTGGTAAAAACAGACTTACAAACAGCCACCCATTTAACAGGGAATGTAAGGAAAGAGGGTCTGAATTTTATGGGCATCCCAAGCAGAGTAATTAGGAAAAAAATAATAAAAAAAGCCAATGTATAGACCCTCAAATTGAACAGGGTAACTGCATTTTTTCCTTCCATTTCCAAATTATATTCATACAGTACCCGAGGACATGTCGATTATAACTCTTCCCTCTGTCCTGCAAAAACATACACCTGGCAGAGACAAGGGGCCCAACAGACAGGGCTCTGGAGGTCCTTCTGTATCCTTTTGCAGGACTGGTGCCTTGATTTCCAAACTTTTATTTTCTTGAATCACTGCTCAGCATCCAACTCAAACCAACCACTTCCCTCGAGGGGCCGCCTTCCATCCCCACTGCAAGGCTGCACAGGTAAGGTGAGAACAAACAGAAAACCAACAGCAAGTTTTAAAATGCAACATTGTATAGAAAGCTTGGACCTTGTAAACCTGGACCAAGAAACCAAAAATTAAGACCTTCTAGCGTGTGGTATAAAAAACCCAAGGAAGTGTATACCTGCCTTCTGACTTCACAGAAAAATCAGAATTTGCATAGGATATACTTTGTGCAAGGCAACAAGCCTCTTCAGTATCTGGAATATAACTAAACTTGCTCAGAGTTCTTCTCTTCATGGATATCAGATATCATCAAATTTGTGTTTTAAGTAGTCTTTCATGACCTTGGCAATGGGTAGGTCATCAAGTAGTTTGAGGTTTTGAAGGCCTATACACTGACGGATTTTAATTCGGCATAGATCTTGCAAGTTCCTGGGCTGTCCTGAAAAAGACAAAAGGAACACATAAAAGTAAAAGGACTGCACTTCAAACATACTTCAAGACATCAGTAAAATCACTGGGGATTGCTGTTTTCTAAGAGGGAGAGGGAAGGGAAAAATTACCAGAGAGAAAGGATGGGAATTAATAGCTTCTAATGAACTCAGTGAAATCAAGGGATGAATCCTACAGGCATTTTTACATGCACACAATTTTACTGATGCCAGTGTAAAGTGAGATTATCCATATGAGGATTCCCACCAGGTGGCAACATATGCTTATGCACTGCAGAACAGCATAACTCCTCCATTTAACTTTCTGTGGATTTTGTTTTCTATCCTTGTAACAGGGAGAAAAACCCTGTTCCCTTGTAACTCGGGGAAAAAAAAAAACCCTCAGTCTTGCTTTTCTCTCAAACAACGAGACAAAACCTTCTAAGTTCAACTGTAACAGGACTGGGAAGTTTCCTCAGAGAGTGAGGATTTATAAAAGTTACTCAAAGATCGCGTGGCAGAGTTTAAGATTGAGGGGGTTTTTTTTTCCCTTTTAATGAAAAGATGAAGCCTTCAGGCTTTGGATGCAGCCAAAACCTTATCAAACAAAGAGATGAAAATGTGAGTTAACCACTGTCCACAGAGGAAGAGCTTTACTGACATTACACAAACTTCAGCATTTCTGACAAGGATTTTCCAAAACAATCAGTTCTCTTTCAAACTCTTACCAGCAAAACTACTCAAACACCTTGAAAAACAGTTGGTTTTTGGTCTCCTATGCAAAGAAACATAAGAAAGGTTAATCTAGTCTTTTATCTGAATGCACCCAGCAACGGACCCAAGGCAGAAAGAAAAAGAGCAGAACAACAGACATTGAGAAATCCTGCCCCAATAAAACCTTCCAGCTTTCAGCACCGGTGCCTTTGGGCCTTCCTAACCCAGAGACTGCACACAGATCTATGTCTTTAATAGCTGTGAATAGCTTGCCCTTTGTAAATCTGCCTAACGTTTCTTGAACCCATTCATACTTTCAGTATCCAAAACATCCTGTGGCAACAAATTTCACAATATAATTAGGCGTTGGCTGGAAAACTACAAAGTAATTTTATTTATTTTAGATCTGCTTCCTGATGGCTTCGTTGCATGCCTGCCATTCTTGGAGCTACAAGAGAAATAATGAATAATTGTTCCCACGCCAGTCATGATTTACATACCTTTATATAAACCTCTGTCCTCCACTCATGCTCAGTACCTCTTCCCAAAGCTGAAAACTCCAGTTAATAACCCCAACACGGGAACCACTCCAAATCTCTGCCTGTCTTTGTGCTTTTTTCCCCTCATTCTGCCATAGCTTTTTTGGAGTTATTCCAGTAACACATCAAAGCTGTGCTAATCAATATTTTGATCATCCACTTAACAGTGTAAGCCTCTTTTCTCTTTATTTTTCTTTTCTCCAAGCCATGACACAGCTATGGCACCTGATGACTTTATTTTGACTTTGTCCAAGTCAAAATACTCAGTACCATGAATGACGTAGGTGCTTCTGTTGGCATCAAGATAATCTGCTGTCAACAGAGCAACTTACTTTGCTTTTTTATTATCTGTATAATAAGATATCTGTATAATCTGACAAGATATCTGTATTATAATATAATATAGTCAATGGTAAAAGGCTGCTTGCTTTTGCAGAGGCAGGCAGGTGATTTTATTGAGCTGACTGCTTGAATCAATCACTTCTTTAAAAAGCAGCAAGAAAACCAACAAGAGAGACTTTAAATAACTGTGATGGAGTCTCCAATTAGCTTTCCTGAGCTGCCACCAATTAAGCAGGACATTTTCCAGAGGAAATGCCTTCTGGACAGGGCTTGGTGCAGGTGGGCAGTGTTTGCTGTCAGCTCCCCTTCCCAAACCTGTTAAGAGGGGACAGGAGGGATTTTTCCCCCCAGAGCCCATCCCTTCTTCCATCCTCCTCCTCCTCCAGCAACAAACAATCTATCAGCTAAATAAGCACTGACATTATGGGTTTACTAAACTTTCCTGCTAAGCACAGAGTAGAGAGATTATGAAACTATTTCCTGTTTTCTACTTTGGGCATTTTGTCCAAGGTTTCAGTTACCCTTTGCAGCGAGTTCCTCCTGTTTTCCCCCTGCGTGGGTTCTCCTATAGAAATGGGCTGACAGACAGGTACACACCAGGATTTATCTTAAGCACTAAAATTATCTGAGGTAAGCCAGCAGAAGTAATGCATGAGAATAGTCTCTCTCAGTCTGCTTTTAAAGAAATTAGATTTGAAATTAAAGAACATGAAAATTTGAGTTTCCTTCACATAACTGAAAATACTTTTATTATAGTTATCATCACGATACCTAAATGTCAAATTTATTTTTAGTTATATCCTTCATGCAAGACTCAGAATACAGACCAATAATTACTTTGTTCACTGGTGGTTTCTTCTTAGCAATTTTTTTTTTCCACCTAAAGGAAAGAATTTAGACAACTTGGACAACAGCTGAGCGTTCAAGCTTCAGGGAAAGGAAAGTTACTTTTGGCAAGAAACCAAGCAGAGGAATCTTGATGGTGATAAATAAGTGGTTCTAATGCTTTAAATGTGAATGCAAACAGGGTTCAAGAAAGGATTCACCACTTCAAAAGTTAAGTGCAAACAGCAGCATTAGAAGTTAAAAAGGACTAGAGATCTATGTGCATTTTTTGTAGCAGAGTACACAATAAATCAGCTATGAGACACTGATTTCTGGTTTCAGAAATAAATGCCTTTTAATTAACACCCTACGGGTTGGTTGAGAACATAAAGGAACAGACAACTTAAAACACCCAGAAGAAATTGGTCATCAGTTAATTCAAAAAGACCCGATTATCAAATGTATGACATTTTCCCCTGATAAGCCTAAAAAATATTTCCTGGGAATGTGTTAACAATGGACATTTCCAGTGTTAAGCACCAGTTGCTACATCTAGTGGCTGTTGGTGTCTTAGGTCACGCCTTGCAAATTCCAGGGTTATTAATGCATTTGTGATTTATTAGAAACGGTGTCTGGAACACTTACTCATTCTTGGTTGCATCTGAATGAAAAAGAAAAAAAATAAAGGATTACAGACCCATGTCAGTGAACCTTAGTTTGGCAAATGAAAAATGTTATTAGTAATTTGGCAAAGTTAAAGACAAGTTAAATGATGAATAAAGTTCTGTTTAAAAACGATTAGGAAGTAGCAACTTTGGTTATATCCTGCATCACAAATGTGGGGAGTTATTTAGGGCAAATAAGCTGGAAAGGAAGAGAATTAAAAGTGAAAGGGACAAAAAACCCACAGGGACATGAAAAGTACCATTGACCTAATAACCACTATCATGCAAAACTGAGACATAAAACTACTGATCACCTTAAAAACACCCAACACATCCCTGAGCCATAAAGGGCCACCTTAGTCCTGTTACCCTGGTGGTTGTTGGGCTGTTACACAACCCCAGGTCCCTTCAGGGCACCAAACACCTGCTGGAGCTGGAAATTTACTGATGTGCTCACCAGAACATGAAATACTTCAGTCAATTTATTTTGCAAGCTTTATAGCAGTAATCGAACAAATTAAGAAGTATTAATTACTGGAAAAAAGATGCAGAGTTCATCTTTTGCCTCCCTCTGTGCTCTAATGGAAAGCTAAAATCCCCACCAGTGCATTTCTCGGGTACAGTGTCCCAAAAATGACAGAAGAGCTTCTTCCAAACACAAGAAAGGTAAAACAGAGTTACAGACTAAAGAGGAATTGGTTTTTTTTTTTTCCTATCTAGACTTGAGTATGTGTAAAATTTAAGCATTTTCCTAAATCAGTTCTTCAACTATGAGCCAAGTAAGTTCCTGAGCTTTTTTCCCCACTTAAATAATTAATAATTATTTTACTCCAATAATGAAATGAGCCTTTTAAGTTATTATAATAGATTCTTTTGCTGTACTGCTGGTAAAGCAATAGAAAAAAAAAAAAGCACATTTTAACAGCAAGGAATTATTACAATTAATCCAAATTTCCACTCAATACAACACTCCTTTCCTTTTTGCAGTTGCAAGATTCTTCTGCTTATTCCGTCTCAGAGGTTGCTGTTCTAGCCCAGAGACAGCCAAAACTTCCATTTAGGATTTATTACCTGTACAAAGAAGTCTGTCACTGTTAAAACTGCTCTGCAGCTGATGCAATTCCACCTGTGCCTGCCCGTTTTCCCTCCCCAAGAAATAAAACACTAACTCACCTCATAGGTCTAAATTTAAGGATCATTAAGGCATTTTAGACCTGACAACACTGAGTTTTGAGGACTTTCATCCGTGCTGTAAAGGTGGAAAGGGAGGAATCCCCACCCTTTTTCTCCACTCAAAATACAGAGCAAAACTCAAAGCAAAAATCACAGACTGACCTTTCTGTTACCCAAGAGAAAACTTGGGAATAACCAAAATTAATACACTGGAGGCTGCAAGAAGATCCTCTCTGATGTATTGTTCTAACTATTAAAAGAAAAGTACTTTTAAAGCAAACAATCAGTGTCATTGGTTTGAACTGGAGAGGCCGTTGGTGAAAAAATTAAAAAATGAAAAATAACATCAGTGACATATTTCAGAAACCGCCCACAGTTTTCTCTACAATATTAATGCATTTCTCTCAAAAAAGCTTACAGTGGTATTTCTCAAACTGAGCCTCTGCCCCCCCTGGGAATTGTGAAAGCCTGAAAACAGTAGCAAAAAACTGTTTGGTAGTTTCTTTTTAGCTACAAAGGAAATTTAAAAATAAAAGGTTTTTTTCCAACATTTTACAAAAAATGTTGAGACCAGGCTGATGTACTCTTGCAGCAGCTCAGGTCCCCCAGAAAATCAGAATGTATCTGCAGCTAAATCTTAAATCCACCCCTTATTTCACAGCGGCGAAGGAACACAGCATCAAATGGAGCTTGTTAGGGGGGTTTTTTTTGGGGGGGAGGAGGGAAATTAAAAAGATAATCAAACTTATCAACTAGAAACTCATATCCACCAGCCAACAAACACTCTGGGGAAGATGCACAGACAAACAGGATCACGGGCAGAGGATGGGATCACCTAGGGAATGGTTGTGGCTGAGCTGAACAGGAATTCAGCTGCTCACTGCAACAGGATAAAACCCTTTAGGGAATGCACTGGCTTGGACTCCGTAAAAAACAGCAGCAGCAGAACAATATTTGGTTTTCCAGCATTCCCAATGTCAGAAAAAGCTGATATCAAGAATGTATACATCTAAAAATATTAATATAAGGCATAAAGGGGTGAATGTAGAGAGAAAGAATTTCAGAGAGTGTTCATTGAGAAAGTGAATGAACTCCTCGAACCCGTATCCAGCTCCACAGGGCAAACAGAGATTTAATTCTTTTAAAATGGATATCATACAAGTAAAAGTTCTAATTTAATTTTGTGCTCAGTGTGCCTCTGTTAGAATGCCTGAGCCTGAAGTATGTTTTCATTGCTCTCTGAAAAATAATTCCCCACAGTGAGTTTTAGAGGTCTATTGAATTTCGATGTATCTGGCACAGAAAATACGTACTAAGGAGTGCATTTTGGACTGAAAATTTATATATGAAAAAGCAGAATGACAGTAAAGCTCAGTGTTATACTTAACAGGTGTATTTAGCAATGAAGATTATTTTTTTTTTAAATTTTTTAACATTGCTGTGAATTCGGTGTCACTGAAATTGCTTTGGAAATTCAGCGAAGAATTTCAATATCATAATGTTCACCCATTTTTAGCAGACAGTAAGTGCTCTGAACACCAAGACAGGCTTCAGATGCATTGTTATGCCATTTTTACATTATTTTTGCAGAGTACAGCACAGGTGTACAAGTGGGAGGGGAGCATGGCTGTACCTTAAATGCCACACATAAAAACATTTATTTCACTTTTTTTTTTCACATAGGCCTCTCAAAAAAATTCTTTCAAACTATATAACTGTCCATAGCTACACAAAGTGATTCAACTACTTAATATGAACAGTCAACTGCACTATGAGGTGGTAGAAAACTATAAAATAATCCCTTTATCCCCGTTCCCTGCGTAACTCTGGATGACAAAGCAAACCACAATCATTACTGCAAGATTTCCAGCAGCACCCAAGGAAAGAAGAAGTCAAAGCCTGTGATTCCAGGAAAGTTCTACATTTTAACAAACAGAAAAATACCATTTCCTTTGCAATTATCCACACAATAAAACATGGAGAAATCTACTATCACTAAGACACTTCCGTATCCATAAAAGTTTAAAATATGCAAAGAAACTTTTTTAAATGTTCTTCCAGATGAAGCAAGAAAAGTCTAGTGAAAACTTATCTTGATTTAGCAAAGGGAGAGAGAGAAAGAATGTACAAGGATTTCCTTAACAGGACTTCTGAGTTTTTTCTGCACATTTACAGTGCTACATAAATTTAAACACAAAATTACACTCTCTAGTCAGAGCCAAAGATCTGCCCTTTGAAAAATTAAAAAAAAAAAAGGAATGCAGCTGAAATATTTGTAGCTGAATTCACTGAGTGACCTTTAGATCTTGTTCCAGATCTGAAATGAGTTCTCTGATACCTGTTACCAACCTATTACACTGCTCTGCCCCGATCCATTTTCTGAGCTCTTTGCCTTGACACAGACACACAACTCGCCCAGCTCCTCATAGTCTGCACCCTTATCTGAACAGGGATTCGATTAAAGGAGAGCTATGGAGAGAGGGAAATTTCCAAGCTTTTTTTTAATTCCCTTTTTTAAGATCCCAACAGAATTTCTAGTACCTTAAAGCTCACTGAAGTATTTTTCTAACGCTCGCATTTTTCCTACCTCCCGCATTCTCTAAGTTTTAACATTCTCACATCCCATTCAACTTCAGCTGCAAAATATGTAATTTCATCCAGGATGACTGCACATTAATTCTGTAGATACATACACCACCAACAGAAGTCTCGATGTATCTCTATTTTCATATATATTTATACATGCATCTCTATTTTAATTTGCATTAGTGCATTCCAAACTTAACCCATTAACAACCCTGAAGAGGCAGGTTCAGACCACATGAATCTGAACATTGCACTGCTCCAAACCAATCCTTTATCAGATGGTCTCAAGTGCTATACTGTATATATATATATATATGCACACACACACATATATACAACCAACTATGGTGGTTGCCAATAAATGCTTTTTGGAGTAGAAAAGTGTAACACAGATAAGGAAAAGAAAAGTGATCCATAAAATCATATGAATATTTTTCATCTTCAATATTGTTTTTTTTTCCCACAGGGAGATTTTACTTATTGTTCTATTGTAAAAAAGAGAGAAGGGGGAAAAGAAAAATACACGAGTGACTGTCTGAACACCAAGTCAACAGCAGACTCATGATCAAAAGCTTTGCTGTTCCTAAATTCCAGCTGTGTGCTTAAATACTGAAACACAACTATAGAATAACTTCCTCTTGGAATTATTCTAGGAGCAAAGGAATCTCTACCTGTAACCAGGAAGAATATCAGACCTTCAGGGTCAAACCCCAAAATCCAATATCTTCTTGCAGACTCTTAGGGCCAATACTGAGTATTTCTGAGAGCTTGGTCTCTTGCCTGTCACTCCCAACGGGGGACCTGGGCTAAAGGCTGCCCTTATTACCGATTAAATACCTACCAAAACAAAAAGAAATTCACAGATGATGTTTTCTGAGGAACTGAAACTGTACAAATACGTTTTCCAAGTACAAAAAAATAGCCACTCACATCTTACATGCAGACTACTAAAGAGTATCCCATTTATATGCAGCATTCATCTGCTTTCACTTGAAGACAGATCAACTGTCATAATTAATATCTATTAATACTTAAGCTTAAAAATGTTAATCTACTGTAAAAATAAAAACTAGTTCCTGTTTTACTATCAAATACACTCTTCAAAACTTCAGATGCACATATAAAACTTTCAGCTATAGATTTCTATATTAAGCACTTAGTATAACGTTCAAATAAACAAACTAGAAATTCCCATTAAGCTCCATGACCCAGGCACTGTTACCAAACACAAAAGTGTTTCAGGAAGAATTCCAGGGGAAGAATTCCCTAAAAACTGTGTAAATTTTTCTTCTGGAAAATACATATTGCAATAGACTCATAAACAAGATTCTTCCCCAAAGTGCTACAGCACAAGATCTCAACAATTCCCTGTGCACAGTCAGGCTTAACTGGGAACTCCACTTCCAAATTCCCAGCTCGCTCTTTATCCATCTCATCTCTCATACAGCATCTTATTAAAGTAATTACTCATGAAAACCAGGGAAGACAGTGTTTGGGTATTTATAATAGGGGCAGCAGCAGAGTTTGTTTATAGCTGTTTGTAAACATATATTCATAATTATTTTGCTCAGAAGCACAGAGCTGGAGTGTTTTTGTCAGCACTGCTTTCCCAATTCTCCCTCCATTAGCACAAAACTGGGAGAGTTCCAACACTGTTACACTGGCCAGAAATTAAAGCCTCTTTTTTTGTAGCAGAATCTACTTCTCATTTAACGTTAAACCCTTAAGGTATGGAATCTGAAAACTGAAAGTTACAGCACCCCTTCCCATTAGTCTTTAGACATCAAGGAAACAGGGAAGCAGCCTAAGCCTTCACGGTTACTGATACATCCCAAGACTGGGAAAAATTTCAAGTCTGGATATTATATCATCTCTAAAATCCCTGACAGTGCTCCAAAAAGAGGCTCCCAAAAAGGAAACCCGAAAGAAATGTGTTTGAATGAGAAGGGGCGGAAAAAATTAAACTAAAAATCTATTAATCGCTTGCATTTCTTATTATCAACTTCCACCTTTCCAAAAATCCAATTTCACGTATGAGCAAAACCAACACCACCAACCATGAAGACAAAAATGAAATTCCAAATGCTCATTTGTGTCAGCTACTGACAACAGATCTCAGCTGATTCACTTCCAGCCCACACTGACTTTCAGCTTCTTTACAGACTATATAGTTGCCTAATTCTCATTTTTAAAAAAATACAACATCCAAAAAAATAGAAGGAGTTTCAGGGGGGAAAATAGGGCTACATGAAATACCCCATCCTCTGTAGTGCAAAGATCATTCTAGCTGGATAATAATTTATCAAGCCATCTTAACATGTTTGAATTGGCAAACTCTGCTAAATGCTAATCAGCAATTCCTGAATGCTTTAGGCAGTACTATAATTATGAAACACTATTACAGCATTCCATGTTGAGAGAGGAAGAGAAAACTTACAGTTGATCTAGTACACCAAAAACTACTCATCAAAAGTGACCTGAATATGAGGAGCCTAATACTTATTTCTAAGTATCAGAAGCCATAACAAGTTAAAATCTCTCGTATTTCAAAGACATCAACAAAATCAAATCAAAGCTACACAGCACATGAAACCCCTTCAAGTTGCAGGGATGAACTATGGCATTTTGTTGTCTGGTTTAGGGAAGGGAAGGAGAGAGAATGTGGGAGAACACAAAGCAGCCAAAGCTCTTTCCTGCCCTCCTCGTAGTGCAGAGGGAAAAGCCAGCAACTGCGGGGGATTTGCATGGCAATAAAACAACAAAAGACACCAAAAAACCCTAAACAAACAAGAAAACAAACCCCAAACATCTCACGTGCTAAGGCCACTAATAAAATGAGATTTTACAGTTCACTCTTTTTAAAACGAATGCTTCCTGTAGATATTTAAACAAAAATAATTAAATGAAATATACTTAACACCAGCACCTTTGCCGAGGAAAGGATTCCCAGTATCACAATCCCTTCACCTTCCCAGAAATTTTCTAGTGCACTTAAATAGCATCAAGGGGCAGAGAGCAAGCATTTTTTTTTTTTTTCTGGGGCTAAATTCAAAGAAGGCTTTTAAGAGGACATTGTGTCCTGTGATTAACTTCTCTTACATACATACTTGTCACTTCTTGTAAGAAATCCAGACAGGGTCGGCTACTTCCAGAAATACTTATTGAAACAGCCAGTGGGGTCTGTCCTTCATAGTTCCTTGTGTTAGTGTCTGCTCCGTAATTATACAACATTTGTGCACAAAGCACATCATCTCTAAGAGCAGACAAGTGTAAGGGTGTCTGTCCATCTTCCAAGCGACCCAAGTTTGTGTCGGCCCCTCTCTGGAGGAACATTCGGCAGTAGGAGTGATTGCTTTTGATCACAGCGTATCGCAACAGGAAACCGTTCTGAATGTCGATGTTGGCATTGTGATCCAGGAGGATTTTCACACAGCTTGACCTCTCCCGGATAATGGCCAGCTGGAGTGGGGTAGTACCTTTATCGCTGAGCGGATCAACCTCAGCCTTGAACTCCAGGAGGAGCCTGACAAAGGAGTCCCTGCCGTAGTGGGC